>NC_042621.1:40437770-40765315 GCF_901001135.1 Rhinatrema bivittatum
ATGAAGATTCCAAGACCCTTTGTTTACGTAAAACATTGGGACTTTGTTGTCCTCTGGATCATGATATTTTTCCCTCAGAATATGGATGAACACTTGCAGGGCATGACAGATTGCTCTAAGGTCCAGTAAGTTGATCTGCAATCAACACTCCTGAGCCAACCAGCTCACTTGTGAACTCTCCACCTTGCAGTAGAGGCATTTTTTTTCAGCAGTAGGTGATGGGGGGGGGGGGGGGGGGGGGAGAAGAGGACAGGTGGGCATTGGTCTCATTACCGTGGGCATAGCCACCAACATATTTCCTGTGCCATTTCAGCATTCACGTATTTTGGTACCAAGGGGCTGGAGATGTTTATTCCATTGCATTCTTAAGCCCCACTATAGGTGGTGTACATGTAAGCACATTAAAGGCACCACGGATAGCTGCTGCTAAATGGCCCAGAAGCTTGAGCAGGCAGCCAGTTGTGGTTTGGATATTAGAAGTGAGTTGGCCACCTGCAGAGAGTGGCAACCTTGCCTGGAGAGAGGAATGCTCTTGCCTGTGTAGTGTCTGATTGAGGTGGTAGATAGTGGTCTGGGTGTGTCTGCAGATGATGGCCTTCAAAGGAACCACTAATCACCACTTGCCCAGGTAGGGAAGTGTTCTAATTCCCTGATGTCTGAGGTGAGCAGCAACCACTGACAGGCATTTCAGAAGACCAGTGGGACAAATGAGATTCCAAACAGCAGCACTTTGTACTAGTATTGATGACTGACCACCCTGAAGCAGAGGAACTGCCAGGTGTATTGGGATGTGAGCATAAGCATCATTAAGGTCAGGTTGCCTGAGCTGTGGGGCAGCTGTATGACTCCATATCTCAGAGCCTTCTACATGCAAAATTTCAAGTCTAGCTTCTGGCCCATAGTAGTCCCCACATCTTCCTAAGTACTGCATCCAACACTGAGTGTTGGAAAGGCAGATCATTTGATGGGATGTCCAGAAAATTTAAAATGCTGAGGACCTTCGACCTAGGATCATAGTGCTTCTGTACCTCCGTTCTTCAGTGCTGCACCTATTTTCTCCATAAAAAAAAACGGGGAGTAGGTGAGGTTCTCAGATGGGGACAGATCAGAAGAGCTGCTAGTCATGCTGTCTGGAGACTCCCCAGGGGAGAGAGTCAGTCATATGGGTGAAGGAGACCTGGAAGGGCTACATGGAGTTGGAGGAAGTGGAGATAGGTGGATGCTCCCCAGATGCTGACCTACAGTGGTCAGAAGGGGATATCCTAAGAGGCAGGGCACCAGGCACGACCCGTTCCAGTGAGGCAGGAATGAGAGTAGGCCAGAGGAAAAGCCAGAAATGTTGGTGATGAAAACAGTATGGTAAAGAAGGTATGGACTGTGTCAATAATCTGTTCCATAGCCTACTGGAATCATTGTCTAGGGGTCAATGATTGTGTATCCTTCAACATGAGAATAGGTTCTCCCTCTAGCTGGTAGGAAGGCAGTGGAAGGATGGAGCAAATAGGTTCCAGGGTCTGTAGAAGAAGGAGACCCTGTGACAGCAGCTGAGGTACAGGGAGGGGCTCTGGTCAAAGAAGGCAAGAAAGTCTGCTCGAGAAAGAGCCAGAGCTGTATACTAATGTACAGCCCCTTCCTAGGGGTGTCCTGGTAGTACTGGGTAGTAATAGTCACCCCTCAGACTTTGGAAGCTGTTCAATGAGGCAAGGGTTTGAATAGGTCAGGTTTGTTATCTGAGGTCATTGAGATGATCAACTGTGGCTCCTGAGGAATAGCTTGTGCCCCTACATCCTGTTTTGATGACTGATCTATACTCCGACTCTTGATGTGCTGAGGACCTTGGAACTCTAGGCACAGAGTATGCCAGGTGTTTCTGCAACTGTTTGAGGTGGCTTGATATGTGCGAAGACCGATGCATGCTTCGGGTGTGTTGAGGCATGGGAAGATCCAGTGTCCGAACACACTGGTGCAACAATACTAGACTGCTTCAAAGTTTTGTATGTCGATTCCATCACTTCATCAATGCAGTATGTCTGGTGATCTGATGCTAGGTGCGCAGACTGCTTCAAGTCAGGTTTAGGAGGTTTGTCAGGGCAATGCTTTGTCAAAGTTTTGGACTTCTTAGGAGGTGCTGGTATAGTTTACACCAAGAAGTTCTGGTGCTTGGCCTTAAAAGGCCATTCGACTGTTCCCATCAATGCGTGCTGAGGTGGTGTCTAGGTTCATTGGCTTGCCCTCACTTGATCTCTTCTGTGGCTCAAGACAGTCCTCAGAGGCCAGGTCAATATTCCCCAATGAGGAAAGAGTGAAGTTGGACACAGTGCTTCAATGTTGGCCTCTCTCGCCCTTTGAACCCATGGCCTAATTATATTTGGGACCTAGGCAGAGGCAGCACCTGTCAAGGCCTTGAAGCCATCATCCTCTCAGATTTTCTATTTAATTTTTTTTCTTTGAAGAAACCCTTAATGGAAGAATAGCACTGAAAAATGCTCATGTATTTCATCAAAGTGAATGAGAAACGCCATACAATTGGGAGAGACAAGCTCACCAATGTGTGTGCAGCATGGACAGATTGAGGAGCTATAACATCTGTGCAAGCCTGGTAGAGCTAAAAGATCTAATAGCTTGGAGAGAGAGTTCTGTCCAGTGCCAGCAGAAGGTAATCCCTCCGATTGACTAATTCAGCCCTACTTATCAATGGAAAAAACAGTAAACTAATTCAAAAGGGCATGGTGTGAACACTGTTGATCCCTAAGGGCTGGAAATGAAGAAATGGGTTTATGGGGGTAACCTGCATAGAACAGTAGTTACCACCGCAAAACTTGCTGGGCAGATTGGATGGACATAAGAAAATGCCATACTGGGTGAGACCAAGGGTCCATCAAGCCCAGCATCCTGTTTCCAACAGTGGCCAATCCAGGCCATAAGAACCTGGCAAGTACCCAAAAACTAAGTCTATTCCATGTTACCGTTGCTAGTAATAGCAGTGGCTATTTTCTAAGTCAACTTAATAGCAGGTAATGGACTTCTCCAAGAACCTATCCAATCCTTTTTCAAACACAGCTACACTAACTGCACCAACCACATCCTCTGGCAACAAACTCCAGAGTTCAATTGTCTTTTTCTGCCATCATTACTATGTTACATAACCCAAGATGGTTGTTATGAAAATTAGACAACACCAGCAGTGTGATCAATATTTAAAATACAGCATCACAATCAAACTGCCAAGGATGCTGCAGCACTCTCTCCACCTCCCAACAGATCCATTACATAAGTGCCATACTAGGTCAAACACAAGGCTCATGAAGTTCAGGATCCTGTCTCCAACAGTGGCCAATCCAAGTCACTCTGAGGTACCTAGCAGATCAAAGGGGAGACCCATTCCCTATTGCTCACTCCCAGAAGAGGTGATGATCCCAAATCTATTTGGTTAACTGTTAATGAAGCCTTCCACACCATTTTTTTTTTTAATTCAGCTGACTATATACATCCTCCAGCGACAAATGTCATAGATTAAGGGAGATGAGACCGTCCTTTCCCTTCTAAGACCAGCAAAACTCTGCTAGTGAAGGATGAGGGACAGAAGTGCTATCCTGTAAATTCTGGTTTAAAGCTGCCGATTTCCAGTATATTCCCAAACAATACTATTCACTGGTCCAATCATCTTGGTTGGTGCATGAAGATGGCATGCCCAAAGACGACAGTAAAACAGAGGGAGACCAAAGTTGTGTCCGAGGCCTACATTGTTACTGCCCATGCTACACCTGCTCTGTGGTAGGGCAGAGTGCGTGTGGCCAGAAGGAAAAGGAAGGAAGCTTATACAAATGCTGTACTTTTCCATAGTGAAAGAAAAAAAAAAAAAAGAATCAATGAGCACTTCAATTTGTAATATTGTATCTGGACTGCTGCTTTAATCCAATCAAAATGCTCAAATTAAAAAAAAAAATGCGCTTCAAGTAATGACATTTTGAACATTTAAAAAATAAATCCAGCAGAAAGCATACACCTGGAATTCAGGTATGAAAGGCTTAGGCTGTGACTCTTCCAGAGCTGGGGGAAAAGTTACCAAGCTTTTACTTCAAGGACCCAGAGGCATTAGTGCTTCTGGAAAGGTACCCAGGCATTGAATTGTTCCATGCATATATAATCCTTCTGCTTTGCCAATGGTCTTTATGAGGGCAATTTTCAGAAGCCATTAATCCAGGTAAACTGACTGTCCACTCTTTCAGGCCGATCCAATAAAGGGTGCCCAGCCGAGTGCACCGTTTAACCCGCTGTTGGATGCGCGTCCAATACCCCTTATTCTATAAGGGGATTAGCACGTCCAAAATGTGCGTCCAACACCCCCCCCCCCCAATGAAACTAATAGCTCTCAACATGCATTTGCATGTGATGTGATGAGCACTATTAGCTATTCTCCCTGAATAAAAAAAAAAAAAAAATGTGCACCCAACCTGCATGTTTGTACCCTCAAATTAACAACTGCCCAGAGCAGCCCAAAAAGTTGGTGATAAGTCGGAGGAACAAAGGTCAGGGGAAAAAACCCCCCAAAACATAAGTGTGCCAGCAGTCAGGTTAGGAAAAGGGACACTCAATTTTACAAGCATCCATTTTCCTCACCTGTGCACAGCCACCTCTCCTGGGCGCCTGATACAGAGGAGGCACTAGGGGTACACGTGTCCCTAGTGCCTACTTGGAAGCACGAGCCCTCATTTACATATTCAGTTGCATGCCCAGGAGAGGTGGCTGGGCGCACACATTAGGAAAGCAGGTGCTCAGAACTGAGCACCCGTTTTCCGCACTGCTTTATTAGATTGGCCTGTTTGCGCAGGTAAAAGAATACGCTGGGATCAACAAGTCACACTTAACCGTATTAAAAGTAGGTGGGCTCAGAGGCATGTTAGGTCATAGGAGGCAACACACATAACTGTTTTCTGAACTACATTTGTCATTTTGGAAGAGAAAAAGCACCTACATGCTACTTTGAAAAAAGGTGTTTCCCCAAATGGTATCCTCAGAACGGCGTTATTCCATCCCCCGCTCACCATCTCAGCCTCATAAGAACATGCCATACTGGGTCAGACCAAGGGTCCTTGAAGCCCAGCATCCTGTTTCCAACAGTGGCCAATCCAGGCTATAAGAACCTGGCAAGTACCCAAAAATTAAATCTATTCCATGTTACTGTTGCTAATAGCAGCAGTGGCTATTTTCTAAATCAACTTAATTAAAAGCAGGTAATGGACTTTTCCTCCAAGAACTTATCCAATCTTTTTTTAAACACCGCTAAGAAGTGCAAAGTCATGCATATGGGGAGTGGAAATCCGAATGAACTGTACTCGATGGGGGGGGAAAGGCTGATGAGCACGGAGCAGGAGAGGAAAGGCTGATGAGCACGGAGCAGGAGAGGGACCTTGGGGTGATAGTGTCTAATGATGTGAAGACAGCGAAACAATGCGACAAGGCGATAGCAAAAGCCAGAAGAATGCTGGGCTGCATAGAGAGAGGAATATCAAGTAAGAAAAGGGAAGTGATTATTCCCTTGTACAGGTCCTTGGTGAGGCCTCACCTGGAGTACTGTGTTCAGTTCTGGAGACCGTATCTACAAAAAGACAAAGACAAGATGGAAGCGGTACAGAGAAGGGCGACCAGGAAGGTGGAGGATCTTCATAGGATGACGTACGAGGAGAGATTGAAGAATCTAAATATGTACACCCTGGAGGAGAGGAGGAGCAGAGGTGATATGATACAGACTTTCAGATACTTGAAAGGTTTTAATGATCCAAAAACAACGACAAACCTCTTCCGTAGGAAAATAATCAGCAGAACCAGGGGTCACGATTTGAGGCTCCAGGGAGGAAGATTCAGAACCAATGTCAGGAAGTATTACTTCACGGAGAGGGTGGTGGATGCCTGGAATGCCCTTCCGGAGGAAGTGGTGAAGACCAGAACTGTGAAAGACTTCAAAGGGGCGTGGGATAAACACTGCGGATCCATAAAGTCAAGAGGCCACCAATGAAGAGTGGGTGACTCGCCAGAATGATGGCTATTGACACAATACCCTTACTAAATAAACATACTCATGCTTACTGTGACTCCTACATCGCTCTAAGCTTCAACAGCAAGAGGTAATGGAAAAAAGGATTTGCACTCATAAAGAGGGGAGTAGCTGGCTTGTTACGGCGGTTACTACCCCAAACCAAATATGCCTGATACTTCACTTTCAATGCATATACAGCATAGCTCTCTGCTTCAATGACAGGGGAGAAGAATAACTGATACTTCACACATCCAGCAGAGCTCTCTGCTACAACGGCAAAGGAGAAGAAAAAGGGTTCGCACTCAAAACGCGGGGAGTAGCTGGCTTGTTACGGCAGTTACTACCCCAAACCAAATGTGCCTGATACTTCACTTTCCATGCATATCCAGCATGGTTCTCTCCTGCATCGGCATGGGAGAAAGACTGATACATCACGCATTTCCAGCATAGCTCTCTGCTTCAAGGGCAGGGGGAAAAAAAAAAAAAAAAACCTGATGCTTCACGCATATCCTGCATAGCTTCAATGACAGGGGTGAAGAAAAAAAAGGATTCGCAATCACAAAGCGAGGAGTAGCTGGCTTGTTACGGCGGTTACTACCCCAACCAAATGTGCCTGATACTTCACTTTCAATGCATATCCAGCATGGCTCTCTGCTTCTACAGCAGGGGAGAAGAAAAAAAAAAAAAAAAACCAACAAGAGCTGTACAACATAGTCTAGGTAAAACAAATAAGCATGGGTGTAGCTTGCTTATCGCGGCGGTTACTGCCCCTACTACCCCTAACTAATCAAGCTAGATATTTCACTTGCATGCAGCTCCATCACTGCTCTCTACATTAATGGTGGGGGTGGAAGGGGAATAGAACAAGGAGCTAAGAGTAACAGATAAGAATGAGAGAAAAAATGTGTGAGGCTTGCTGGGCAGACTGGATGGGCCATTCGGTCTTCTTCTGCCGTCATTTCTATGTTTCTATAACCACATCCTCTGGCAACAAAGTCCAGAGTTTAATTGTGCGTTGAGTAAAAAAGCGCTTTCTCCTATTAGTTTTAAATGTGCCACATGCTAACTTCATGGAGTGCCCCCTAGTCTTTCTATTATCCGAAAGAGTAAATAACAGAGTCACATCTACCCGTTCTAGACCTCTCATGATTTTAAACATCTCTATCATATCCCCCCTCAGCCGTCTCTTCTCCAAGCTGAAAAGTCCTAAGTCTTTCCTCATAGGGGAGCTGTTCCATTCCCTTTATCATTTGTCGCCCTTCTCTGTACCTTCTCCATCGCAACTATATCTTTTTTGAGATGTGGCGACCAGAATTGTACACAGTATTCAAGGTGCGGTCTCACCATGGAGCGATACAGAGGCATTATGACATTTTCCGTTTTAGTCACCATTCCCTTTCTAATAATTCCCAACATACTGTTTGCTTTTTTGACTGCCGCAGCACACTGAACCGATGAACCTCCTCACAATTCACCTCTTTCACCTGGATGTTAGTCAAATTGCCAACAAGGAATGAAAGGAAAGGATAGCTCCTGGCGTACGAAAACCTGCAGAAACTGAAGGTTTTGCAGGAATCCCATTTCAATTAGATAAATCCCATTAAACATCCAGCCTGGGATGTTTAGCGTAATCCTCCTTTGCCGCACAACCCAGAGGGGCAGGAAAGCTCGAGGATAGAGAAATACTGTGCCTTCCCGAAAACTGGCAGGGTAGCCAAAAACAACAGAATCCCCCCAAGAGCAGATGATTAACTCTGCAGCAAGTTGTTAACATTTGCATGTAAATGAATCACAAATCACTGGGAAATGAGGAAATACAAGCAGGGCCTATTAACAGCTAGGCACACATGCAGGCAGCAGGGAGGGAGCAGCCAGAGAGTCTCTCTGTAGGGACACTAACAATGTGTCACTGCTGACCCGACCCCATTCTGCCAAATCTTAAGCTTCTCCCCATACACACACCCACCCCACGGAACACAGCCATAATATTTTCTCCTTTGCTTTTGGATCAAAACAGAGGCATTTCATTCTGGTAAAAATTCAAGGTAATGTCTTTAGCTACATCAGATTATATTATTTTACAAATCCCTGTGTGCCCCCAAAACACTTATACATATACTAAAGATGTGCACACATACACACACACTTAATATACCCAAATGATTGTATTCATCCAATATACTCAATACAGCTTCATTATCCCTCCTGACAGGCTGCGTGCACATACAGAGTCAGTCATTCTTAAACTGGGCCAGTGCAGGAACTGTGGTAAAATAAAAAATAAAAAAGTGTTTTCAGGCATAACTCAGGCATTCCTCCTTTTTTGGGGGATTTCAATTTTGAGACTTTAGCCTAGCAGAAAAGAGAAAAGGGAGCCAGTCTCTCCTCAACACCCAAAATATAAGGCAGAGTAGAAGAGGATAATTTCTACATAACATGTGAAATAGGGAAGGGGTGAGGAGTACAATCTTCCAGGCTCTTGGGTGCATTTTTTGTACACAGCATGACCTTTCACCTTTGCTTTGTCTACTTCTGTAAGGGGACATTCAAATACCAACTGGCACTATGGACAAACACAAAGAACAGGACTTCCCACCCTCACTCATGCATTCTAACATTTAAAGAATGCGATCAGCAGGGTCCAGGTCCTCTCCCATCCTAAATGAGCAGATAGTCAAAAAGGATAGGAACACAAAACTCAGCCACCGTCCAGGAGTGCACGCACTCTGATGGACCCTTAAGCAGCTTCCTCCGTGTTGGCTATAACAAACTGTTACATCAATCATGGATCATGGATCCAGACTCTGGTCCGAACACAGAGGAACAGGCTGCCTGGCCTATGCTAATGTCTTTATGTAAAGTTTGCTGCAGTACAGTCAGCAAGCATTACTCTGAGAGAAGGGGGTCCCCACAGCAGACATGGACAAAGTGGTAGGTTAATTCAAAAGCCCAATACCTGCTGCTAATACATGTCTGCATGGCCACGACTTTCGCCTTGCCGTGACAAGTGTGACACCTACAGTTCTGTCTGCCACAGTCAGGGACTGATTCCAGCCCGCAGCTAGTCAGAGCCGAGCCATGCTGCCGACCCCCCCTCCACACACACACACACACTTTCATCCAGAGCAAAAGGAGGCCTTGGATCTGCACCATAAAGGAACAGAGGTTTAGCGAAAATGGAAAAGCACACCACTTCTGTCTCAAGGGAACTGCTCAGGGCCGCACAATTCACTTTATAGAGTCATGAGGCATCCACAATGCTGCATGCCCTAATGCAGCACTACAGAGAAAAGTAGTCTGCTTTCTCTCCCATCTACACAGTGCCTGCTCGCCTCCCAGTCCCAAAACAGAGCAATCTACCACTACCCACCAGACCCCCCCCCCCCTCTCCCTCCACAAACAGCACAGTGTCCCAGCTCCACAAGGGCCCTAAGATATACCAGCTTATCTTCAGGCGAAGTATGGAAGACTCTTGTGCTAAACTGCCTACCATCCCCCTTATCAATCACAGGTAATACCTCTGAAAATGCAATCCTTGCCTACTACCCAAGGCCCTCCCCTAGTTTCTAAAAAACTCTTCCTTTACTACTTTGGCTAAATGCTTCCCAAATGGACTAGGACCTCCCTTTCACTTCCTTCAAAGTAGGATTAAATGGTCAATTTTCTCAGTGGAAAAGGGTAAAAACAGTGGAGTGCCTCATGGATCTGTACTTGGACTTGTGCTTTTCAATATCTTTATAAATGACCTGGGAAGGAATACGATGAGTGAGGTTATTAAATTTGAGGATGATACAAAATTATTCAGAGTAGTTAAATCACAAGCGGATTGTGATAAATTGCAAGAAGACCGGGCATCCAAATGGCAGATGAAGTTTAGTGTGGACAAGTGCAAGGTGTTACATAAAGGGAAAAATAACCCTTGCTGTAATTACACAATGTTAGGTTCCATATTAGGAGCTACCACCCAGGAAAAAGGTCTAGGCATCATAGTGGATAATACTTCGAAATAGTCTGTTCAGTGTGCTGCGGCAGTCAAAAAAAGCAAACAATGTTAGGCAGGGAATGGTTAATAAAACAAAAATGTCATAATGCCTCTGTTTTGCTCCATGGTGAGACCGCATCTTGAATACTGTGTACAATTCTGGTCGCCGCATCTCAAGAAAGGAGATAGTTGCGATGGAGAAGGTACAGAGAAAGGCAACCAAAATGATAAAGGGAATGGAACGGAACAGCTACCCTAGAGGAAAGGCTGGTTAGGGCTGTTCAGCTTGGAGAAGAGATGGCTGAGGTGTGATATGATAGAGGTCTTTAAGATCATGAGATGTCTTGAACGAGTAGATGTGAATCAGTTATTTAAACTTTCAGGTAATAGAAGGTAGGGATGTGAATCGTTTTAGGACGATTAAAATTATCGTCCGATAATTTTAATATCGTCTTAAACCGTTATGGAACACAATACAATACAGATTCTAACGATTTATCGTTATAAATCGTTAGAATCGTGAGCCGGCACACTAAAACCCCCTAAAACCCACCCCCGACCCTTTAAATTAAATCCCCCACCCTCCCGAACCCCCCCCCAATAACTTAAATAACCTGCGGGTCCAGCGGCGGTCCGGAACGGCAGCGGTCCGGAACGGGCTCCTGCTCCTGAATCTTGTCTTCAGCCGGCGCCATTTTCCAAAATGGCGCCGAAAAATGGCGGCGGCCATAGACGAAAAAGATTGGACGGCAGGAGGTCCTTCCGGACCCCCGCTGGACTTTTGGCAAGTCTCGTGGGGGTCAGGAGGCCCCCCACAAGCTGGCCAAAAGTTCCTGGAGGTCCAGCGGGGGTCAGGGAGCGATTTCCCGCCGCGAATCGTTTTCGTACGGAAAATGGCGCCGGCAGGAGATCGACTGCAGGAGGTCGTTCAGCGAGGGTTCCGGCGCCTCGCTGAACGACCTCCTGCAGTCGATCTCCTGCCGGCGCCATTTTCCGTACGAAAACGATTCGCGGCGGGAAATCGCTCCCTGACCCCCGCTGGACCTCCAGGAACTTTTGGCCAGCTTGTGGGGGGCCTCCTGACCCCCACGAGACTTGCCAAAAGTCCAGCGGGGGTCCGGAAGGACCTCCTGCCGTCCAATCTTTTTCGTCTATGGCCGCCGCCATTTTTCGGCGCCATTTTGGAAAATGGCGCCGGCTGAAGACGACAAGATTCAGGAGCAGGAGCCCGTTCCGGACCGCCGCCGTTCCGGACCGCCGCTGGACCCGCAGGTTATTTAAGTTATTTGGGGGGGGGGTTCGGGGGGGTGGGGGATTTAATTTAAAGGGTCGGGGGTGGGTTTTAGGGGGTTTTAATGTGCCGGTTTTTCGATTTTTAACGATTTTTCACGATATTTTACCCCCCCAAACGGCAACAATACGATTCCCTCCCCCTCCCAGCCGAAATCGATCGTTAAGACGATCGAGGACACGATTCACATCCCTAATAGAAGGACCAGGGGGCATTCCATGAAGTTAGAAAGTAGCACATTTAAGACTAATTGGAGAAAATTCTTTCACTCAACGTACAATTAAGCTCTGGAATTTGTTGCCAGAGGATGTGGTTAGTGCAGTTAGTGTAGCTGGGTTCAAAAAAGGTTTGGATAAGTTCTTGGAGGAGGAGAAGTCCATTAACTGCTATTAATCAAGTTTATTTAGGAAATACCACTGCTATTAATTGCATCAGTAGCATGGGATCTTAGTGTTTGGGTAATTGCCAGGTTTGGCCTCTGTTGGAAACAGGATGCTGGGCTTGATGGACCCTTTGTCTGACCTAGCATGGCAATTTCTTATGTTATGTTCTTAACTAATCAAGGATCCTAGTAGGCATTTAATGTTGTCCCTCTCCAAACATACTCTTCAAGTCAGTCCCTCTGATGATCAAGCCCCTACCAGAAGGGCTTTTCTTTGTTTTGAGATCTGTCACTATGCTTGGGTTCACTTTATCTATGGATACCCTCCTTCAACTATGTTCACTTGAAATTGCTATGAAGCCTTATCTTGTACCACTAATGCTGTGAAGGCATTCTGTACTAGGATCTCATGCAGCTGCTTCTGCATTTCAAGCTTACATAAAAAAAAAGCAAGGGCATGTTTAATTAGCCTAGACAAGGAAAAAGTGTCCCTCTTTTTTGGCATGGATTGTAAGGATTTGTTTTTAAAAATTTCTATTCTGATGCAGTTCCCTGAAGTTCAGGGTGGATTATTTTGTTCACATTCATAAAATAGAATCATAAAAGACTAAACCAACAAAAACAAACTTGTGAGCACTACAGCAAATAGTCTGCCAAATTTGAGATGAAAAAAATACTGCCAAAATACAGTGAAGACTCACAATAGCTAGCAGTAGAACCACATGATAAAAAAAACAACAAACTATCCCTGACAACGACAGCTAAACATCCATATACACACACCAAATGCCAGCCTAAAGAGAAAAGTTTTTATAACTTTTTTGAAAGTGGGGGCAGAGGTTCTCAAATTTTCCAGAAGCATATTCCATAATGCTGGACCCACTTCTGAAAAAGCCCATTCCCAGCTTCATCGAGATATACCAAAATGACATGAAAGGACTTACAACAGAACAGAGTGGACAAAATGGCACGCAAACCCGTGAGCTAGCATTTATCCATGCTGAGGTGTTAGGATCTTATGTTTAATATGCCTCGTCACTGTAGCAATTTCAAACCCGGAGTGATGTGTTCCAGAGGAGAAATACCACGTTGTTTTGAACCATCTGAAGGGCTCTAATGGCATTCGATGGAATACCTACCAAAAGGGAATTACAATAGTCTAATCCTGAAGGACAAAAACTTACAAAACCAATCTAAAGTTATGGGGAAACCAGGAGCAGCTTCAGACTGTGCAGCATCCTTAATTTAAAAAGGGATGCTTTTACCAAGGCCTTGATTCGAGTCTTCATAGATATACAATCTAACAGTATTCCCAAATTTCACACTAAAGATACTTGGATGGTATATAATCCACAAATTTGAGGATCACCACTAGCTGGCAGCCTGCTTAGAACAAGAATCTGTTTCTTCCAAGATTAAGTGCCAGACAGTTATGGGGTAAATCATATTCTGATGGAAGAGAAGTAAATAGACACCAGTTGGTTGTTTCAGCCCAGGATGACAAGGATAAAAACCTGTATGTTATCTACATATAGTATGAGCATACTCCTAGACACAAAAAGTGTTATATAATAAGCTAGTCACTCTAAAAAGGAGTATGCAACTGAACCAAACTTTGCAGGCCTGAGCAACACCAACATAGTAATGACTGAGGAAAAAGATCAAATGATCCATCCAGTATGTACAGCAAGTTTGTTATAGTAATAACTGCCACTCTGTGCAGGCTACCCTCAAGTCTTATGTTAAGGGTAGCAATATTAGCAATCAAAACAAACAGTTACTGCTAGCAACATTCTTACAGGGTGAGCATCCTTCTTGATAATTCCAATAAAACTGCTTGAACGTGCTGCGCTTTGGACTTGGCCATAGAAGCAGTCCTTCGCTTATCCCCTAATGTCTGCATATCAGTACCCTGGACCATGAAAATCAGGGCCCAAACTTTAGATATTATCTGAATACAACTCCCCTTCCACCCCCGAAGTGGAGAGCGATGCTCAGTTGTGTCAGTCAAACTAATTGGTCTTCTGTTAGGGTAGTAGCTGCTACTCCATGCTGGTTACCCTCCCATGCTTCCTTTTCTTAATTTCCAACTCTAGCATTTTAGGTATCCACAGTGTTTATCCCTTATCTTTAATTCATTTACTTTTTTTTTGGTCTTCACCACCTCTCCTGGAAGGGCATCCCAGGCATTCACACCACTCTCTCTGTGAAGAAATATTTCCTGATGTTGATTCCAAGTCACCCAAGATAGACGTCAAGCCACATGATGGCCTGTGCAGTTTCAATGCCTGTGAGAACTGCACCAAGAAGAAGTTACTGCTATTGTCCTTCCTAATCAAGCAATCTGTCTTCACCTTACAATTTTGCAGATATCTCTGGATGCAATCTTTGGAACCAGTCAAAGCCCGGCATTATTTGACAGATATCTTCCAGATGTACAGCATCATCTCCATGAGAATATGCATATATGTACCTGCTAAGAAAGTCATATCAGAAGTCATATCAGAAGCCCATCAGTAATATCAGCCCATCAGAAGCCCATCAAGCCTATGCCAGTGGATTGTGGTAATATCCATCCTATACATATGCATGAAGTCCTGAGGGAAGGGCTTTGCACTTACAGATTTGGAATAGTGCCACACTGCTTGCTGCCATACATACTTCATACCTGCCAGAGATTGTTTACGAAAATTAAGCCTAAGCTTTGAAACTGGGCTCCCTGCTCCATTATCCAGGGATTCCTTGCCGATTGCATCCTTGCCTAAGCCCCGACGAGCCAAGCCAATCTGCGTTCCTGTCTTCTACCTGCATGGCTTAGAGGCTTCTGTAAATTCTGGGTCTGCTGCCCTGAGACTGTGGTAGCAATCTGTTTACCTGCTGGATGTCTAGCTGGCTACCCTCTGTTCCAAAAACGGGACCCTGATCCTCCAGAAGGACAACCTGGCTGCTGAGAGCCCGAGACAGTCTTGGTAATATATTCATGCACTTCCGGACAGTGTAAACTGGCTAAACTGGTACTTTAAGTTGTGTAAATTATTGGCAATTCATTTGAGATGTGCACGTTAACTAAGTTTAATGCAGGGGTTTTCATAACCTTTGTAGAACAAGAGTGATTTGCTCTGTTGAAACCTAAAAACAACATCTACCATATACATTGTATTTATGCTGCTACAATAAGTCTCTTATCTACCATATACATTGTATTTATGCTGCTACAATAAGTCTCTTATCTACCTTTAGAAGGTAGAAGCATTCTGCTCTCTACATGAACTTGAGATGCTGATTCAAATGCGAGAATCTAAAAACTATAGCAGAGCTGTGACCAGGCAATTTTGTGCCTATGGCCAAGTAAGAAGCTGCACCCTCACCCATTACACTCAGGACACCATAAGTTGGGAGTCTCAAATGTTTGTACAGCAATGTCAAGGCAGCTACAAGGATATTAGGTGCCCTAGGGGAACCTTACATCCTGGTACCCCCCACCCCCACCCAGTTAAGCTCTCTCGCCACACACAATTAAAAATAATGCATTCATAATAAGATTTCACATGAAAAAAAAAAAGATATTCAAAGTATGGGCTTCTGCAGTAAAGATCACTTACAATATGAATATATTCACAAATGCTATGTCAACCAGAAAACCTTGCAAAAATGCAACTGACACTTAGGACCCAAGTGGTATGAGGCCTACTTTAACAGGTCTTAGGTATGGGCTGGGTCCTCAGAAAGCCATGAGAAAAAAAAACAAAAAACAGAGACAATAAGAACATAAGACTTGCCAGAGCAAAGGCCCATCAAGCCCAGTATTCTGTTTCCAACAGTGGCCAATCCAGGACACAAGTACCTGGCAGAATCCCAAAAGATACTGTACTGCTTATCCCAGGAATAAGCAGTGGATTTCTCCCAGTCTACCTTGCTTATGGACTTTCCTCCAGAAAGTTGTCTTTTTTTTTTTTTTTTTTTTTTTTAAACACAGCTACACTAATAGCTTTCACCACATCTCTTGGCAATGAATTCCAGAATTTAAATTATGCATGGAGTAAAAAAAAAATGTCTCCAATTAGTTTTAAAATGTATCACCTAGTAACTTTGTGTGTCCTGTCCTAGTCTTCCTACTCACTAATTAAGGTTTACTCGTTCCATGCCACTCATTTTAAAGGACTCCTATCATATCTCCTCTCAACTGTCTTCTCTAAGTTGAAGAGTCCTAACCTCTTTAGCTTTTCCTCATAAAAGGAATCGTTCCATCCCCTTTATCATTTTGGTCGCCCTTCTCTGTACCTTTTGTAACTTTGCTATATCTCTTTATGATATGTGGTGACCAGAACTGCACACAATCAAGATGATGTCGCACCATGAAGCCATAGAGGCATTATGATATTCTGTTTTATTCTCTATTCCCTTCCTAATAATTCCTAGCATTCTATTTGCTTTCTTGGTTACTGCTGCACACTGAGTAGAAAATTTTCAACTTAATGATGCCTAGATCCTTTTCCTGAATGGAGACTCCTAATGTGAAACCTTGCATTGTGTAGCCATAATGTATGTTACTTTTCTCTAATGGCATCACTCTGCACTTGTCCACATTAAATTTTGTTTGCCCGTTTTGCAAGGTCCTCTTGTAATTTCTCACAATCCTCTTGTGATTTAACAACCTTGAATAATTTTGTGTCATCAGCAAGTTTGGTCACCTCACTAGTTGTCCCCATTTTCAGGTTGTTTATAAATATTAAAAAGCAGTGATTCAGAAGAGAAAAAAAAAAACTTTCTATAAAACAGCACTCAAAGAGCAACAACGTATGAAAAGGAAATACAGCAAGTATTACACCAGGCCCTAAAATACCAATACACTCCCATTAGGAAGACAGAACAAATCAAGCTGCTATAGATCACTACATAGAAACTATTGTAATACCTCACTTCAGTCACACATGCAAAAAACACAGAAAGACCATCAAATACAGAATAAAGACAGTAAAACAAACAAGTGTACAGACAAATACTGAACTGACAAGCCAAACTATGTATGCAGTGTAAATGGAAAAAGATTTGTCACTATACCTCAAAACAATAAAAAAAAATATAAATAGTAGTAAATCCATACTAATAAAAAGGATTAAAAATAGCTAAGGCACAGAATATGCAAAAATTAAATACAAAAAGTTTCCAAATGCCAATAAAATATTCCAAAACAGACATCAAGTATCATCTAATAAATAAAACTAATAAGGATTTTAAAAGATATCCCGCTCTCCATACCTGGGAACTTTTGATTTCCAGATACCTTGAGATTGTCATGGATTAGCAGGCAGGAGGCAGGGGGAGTCTTTTGCATAGACTTCTCACACATGCATTTGTATCTGACACACACACACTCTGCTCTCTTGCACGCATACAAAATATGCATGCTCACACACAAGCTTTTACTCTCACCCATGCATGCTCTCACTCCCACCCACCCCACCCCCCTTTCTGTCATTCACTCAAAGCAAGAGTCTCCTTCAGCATTGGGAGGGGGGGGGGGAGAGAGAGGGGACAAACAGGACTACTTTTTCGGTTCACAAGGGCCAACCCTGCTCTGTGCGTATGTTCTTTCCTTCAGGGCAGTCCGCGCATCAACGCTGCTTCCAGTAGGGCAGCACAGCGCAGCTCCTCTTCTTCCTTACCCCTGCCAGCACACGTTTACTCTTCTTCCTAGACCCCACTTGCCATGCTTCCAGTTCCAGTGAGACCATTCTGTTTTTGTCAGCTGCAGCAGGCAATACCTTCTCTTCTGCACTGGTGGTGCTACAGTGCCCTTCAGACAGTGGCGCCTACGGCAGAGGCCATATTTGCTATAGGCACACTACGGCTCTAAGCTGAGGGAAATCTCTTACAGGATGGGATGCACAGGGGAATTGCTATCCCATTCAGCACCTGGTCTCTAATGATCCAAAACTGTTGTAAGTCTTACTCAAATCCTCAGTGAGAGTTGAAAATCAGTTTGAAAAGGAAAATGCAGCTATGACCTGCTAGGAAAGAGCTTCCATGTGCTACAGCCACCCTAAGAAACCCTCTTACAAATGCAATCTAAACCATGCCTCAGAGAAAGAAACAGCTCACAGGGTACTTGGCTATTGAGAAAAGTGTGTATATTTTAAGGTGGTCAATGCTGGTTGAATTTATTCTTGGAGGTGTCATCACACAGCATAAGAGCTTTAAGGATAGAGTTTATTAAAATTCACTTCTAGAGAGAGAGCAACTTAGTTGAAATCTGCCCCACAGAAAATAAGAATGTGTGCCTGTGCGCAAAGATCAAATATAAAAAAGATACTGAAAAGAGAACCCAGCAGAAATACCGTGAACTGCATTTTTTTCAAAGGATAATAAAGCTTACTTTCCTTTTTAACTCATGTTTGAGGGGTGTGTGCCTGTAAGTTAGTATTTGTTGAGTTTTATATACCGTCATTCGGTGAAGCCATCACAACGGTTTACAAGATTCAAATTGTAATTCTCTTAATTGTGAAAAAAGGTATAACAGGATGCATATTAAACAAGATTAATCATTTATAGTCCAGAAGAGAATCATTTTTTAGTGAGGAGGGTTTGTTTGGTGCTGGTTGGAGACAAGTTATTCTGTGGATTAGGTTGGAAGTTCCTTTGGGTGTTAGGATGTCAATGTAGACTTTGTGAAACAGCCATGTTTTTAGGTCTTTTTTGAAAGTTTTGAGGTTAGGTTGGGTTCTCAGATCTTTTGGGAGGGAGTTCCAAATTTTAGGGCAGGCAATGGAAAAAGCTCTCTGGTTGTCATCAAGTGAGCATCTCTGATGGGGGGTCAGTTAAGCGTAAGTTTCTTTGAGGATTCTGGGGGATTATGTTTAAGCGAGTTAGTCCATGATGTTCATTGTTTAGTAATTTATGTATGATGGTCATGGATTTGTGTTCAATTTGTGCTTTAATTGGAAGCCAGTGTAGTGAAATCAATATGGGCGTTATGTGGTCATTTCTCTTTGTTCCTGTCAGAATTCTGGCTGCTGAATTCTGCAAAATCTGGAGAGGTTTGAGGTTGGAAGATGGTATTCCAATCAATAGTAAGTTGCAGTAGTCAATGGTAGAGAATATGAGTAGCTGTAATACAGTTCTGAAGTCATAAGGGTTAAGAAATGGTTTTAAGAAAGAAAGGATGGAACTGAGCCCATGGCTCAGTGGTATTGCTACACTACTATGTGGAGGGACCTGGGATAGTCAGATCTTCTGTTCCAGATTGACCAGATGCAGCATTCACAATCTCCGAAGAGGACTTCCTAGTTACTGTGCTCCATCACCTTGATTTAGGACTCATGAGTGCAAGGCTCAGGAAGAAGCACTGGTGTGTAGCCCTGGCAAATCACCATAGCTGCTAGTATAGATTTGTGTACAGAAGATTCTCCTCAGAACTTCTTGAGGAGGTGGTGATGGCAGCAGCGGCAACTCCTGGGCTAGGGGATGGCAGAGGAGTTTTAAAAAAAATGTATGGTTATTGTGGTGAACGTGTTTGGCAACATGGTTTATCTTATGTATATTGCTTTATGTCATGTTGATGAGAAGGTTCATCTATTTTGTAAACTGGTTTGGTTAGACTGAATAATTTAGAAAGGCAGTCTATAAACAAATTTAAATTGCAACGAGTGGTTTAAGCAAGTAGGGAGGGAGATATAGGGGAAAAACCAGCTATTTGAGGAGTAAGGCTCCTAGCACCATATTCCCATAGCTGCCAGTTCTGATTGAGCTGAAAGCCCAAAGCAGCAAGAGGAATCTGCCAGGGAAATACAACACACACACATACTATTATGAAAGTTAAATAAAAGTTAAATGTCAGTGTCCTGTAACTGATGGCTCTGCTCATATACTAACAACTTTAAGGCATAGGCTTTTGAGAACTAGCGAGAACCTCACATTTGTGGGGCAAGGAGACAAAACCTGGACCATACTATCCAGGAATATATGAAATGAATGAGAAACTGATAGCAAGATAAAAATCCAATTTACTGGTCAGCATTTTTTTTTTTTTTTTTTAAGTACTTCCTAAAAGTTTTCTCCAGGGTCATTTTCAGCAATGTCTTAAGGTTTAACCTTTAATTCCTGGAGGGTTAGCATGCCTAATGAAAATGATGTATGACTGAAAATTGTGAGGTTTTGTGGTGATGACAAGTTTCTTGAGACTTGTTTGTGGCATGTCCTTGGATTGGATACCTACAGATAGGCTTGCATCAATAACTGCAGATCACACACCCACCTTTATTGTGCACACTTATTGTATATGTGGACCGCCTTTTGTCATTATTCAAAGCTTGCAAGGCTTTTACTAAAAATGTGTTTCTGGTGAACAGCTAACAAAGAAGAATCCAATAAAACATGGCATCATACCTTCAAATTAGCATGGACACCCCCCTCAGGTCACTCAGTACAAAACTATTAAACTTAGTCATAATACCTTTTAATATAGGGCAAAAACAAAAATGAACTTTAGGTGCCAAATGCAAAAGAATTTTCACACAAATACCCTATAATGAGAGATATCAGGAGAGTGGGAACGTTCTATGCCAAAAATTTTTGTTTTAGGAACTCTTACAGGTGGGCATTATTTTAAGAAGAATGATTGAGACTAGCAACTTTGAACTGGAAGTGGCATCATGGTACTTCCTGTCTCACCCCCCTCCCTTCCCATTTATCAGGCTGCTTCAGAGCCCATCACCACCACATAAAATTTTTGCTCTAGTAACCTATTAAACGTAACCTTCCAGCAGGCAAACTATTCTGGTTACATCAGAGTAATCTCACGCAAACTGTTTTCAAATGAGTCACTATTTTGAAGTAGATTTTACAGCAGTGACAAAACAATCTATTCACATCCATTCCAAAACTAACAGTGATCATTACTTTGCATCGTCTTCCCTTGCTCCTTGGCTTTAATGGGCAGACTCTCCACACTAGCTAGAACAAATTAGGTGGTGGGAAGTGCTGTTTACTTCCCACCACCTTCTCCAATGGTGAGCTATCTAAGATTGTCTATCAGTACGGCATCCTCCTGGTACCGCTGAAAAACTTGGCGATTGTCTTGCCTATCCCTACCATGTTTCTCCTTTTCACATCTCTTCCAGGAGACATGAGCCTACAAAGAAGGGATTGCGTGGAGAAAGCTGGAAGAGGTTTTCCACACTCTTATATGGGACTTGTTGGCTCTTAAGATCTAATCTATCCCAAAACTGAAATTGTATAAGCTGGCAATCTTACCAGTGCCATAAAAAATGTTTTCTGGAAATCTGAATAACTTTATCTTGTCTAGGTGACACTAAATGCTCTTGAGATCCAGGTGGTCTCTTCTTGGGCTCTGGACACACAAAAAAAACAAAACTTGCTTTAATATGAAAAAGGGAATTGACAATAGTAACCAGAACACTCCACAAACTAGAAATAATGATAATACTAAAAAAAAGTTAAAGTTCTTAGCAGTACCTTGTCTGGAAAAAGCTTGCAATAAAAGGTGACAAACAGCAGAGCTTTTAATTCGCTCCCTCACCCGGATAAGCAAGTTGAAAAAAAAAAATACTCTTAATGATCAAAAAATAAAGCAAAGTTGATCGCAGGAATTCAGATGGGAGACACCATAAGAATAATCAATAATATTCAAAGTGAAAAATCCCACCATGTGTCAATGAAAATAAGGAGATTAGATCATCAAATCTCTGAGGTTGTTTCTAAGTACAGAGGGTTGCTCTAATCAGAGCAATTTCTAAAACCTGGCTGAGGCTTTTGAGACCCTGACATGCTTGTACAGTTGTGATGGTCTTTGCACCCCACATGAAAATGATCCCAGATAGGTCATAGGCTTTACTGGTAGATGCCATCTTTATCCCCCGTTTACTTCAAATTACTTCATAGGAGCAGACCAAGTGTTTTCCTCAAAAAACAACACACAACTCTTGAGGTCTTGACACCAGCTTCAGAAACTTATAACTTAAATCTTAAAACAAAAGAGAAACCCAGAAGCCCTCATAGCCCAAAGTACCCAGAGGCTCCGAAGAGCATCCAGGAAGTTAGAGAGAGTCCGTCCTTAACCCTGGGATCCAGATGTCAAAAGAGAAGCAACCCAAGAGACTCAAGTCTAAGGAAACCAGCTAAGAACCTGGTGAAATGTGTAAAAAAAAACCAGTTAATTTTCTTTTCAGTCTTAAGACTTAATTCACAAGAGACAGCCCTCAAAATGATTCATGTATTAAAAAGAAAAAAAAAAAAAAAAGATTAAAAAACCATCTCTCAGTAGTAGTATACAAGGTGATGCCTTTGGGATCCATCTTGCTACCTGCTGAGATGGTGACAGTGAGGAGCTCCATACAAGATGTACCGGCAGTCTGACTGGGATCCAAGGCAGCTCACCTCCAAACCTACAACACTTTCCTCCTTCCTCCTCCCCTTCAAGGCCCAATAGGGGTGCTGCGGTCCCTCCCATCAGGTAAAGATTCCAAGGGAAAAAAAATGAAGGCGAAGGCAGGACAGGAAGTGCTATGATGCAACTTCTGGTTTGAAGTTGCTGGTTTCTATTCTCTACAGCCACTAGTGCCCATGAATGACCACAGCCGGGGAGTGTAACAGAACAGCACACCAACTCCTGTGTCACCTCCTCAGCATGCCTAGGAACTCTTGATTTCCCCTGGAGATTCAGGAATTTACATCAATTGCTGGTTCTCTGAAGAAACATTAAAAAGCTCCAGGCCTCTGTTTACTGCTCCAGCCAGTCCCCTTCAGTAAGCAGGCAGAGAGGTAAGACGTAAGCTTCAAACACACAGGGCAGCATGTGGGAAGGTCTTTAGGTGTGGGAATAAAGAGTGTAGTCACCCCTACAAGTGGGGAGAAAAGGTGGTGGTGGAACAGAGAAAAGGGGCAGACTCAGGAGTAATGCAAGGAAATATTTCTTTACAGAGAGTGTGGTAGATGCATTGAACAGCACTTCCCAGTAGAAGTGTTGGAGACAAAGGGCGTACCTGAGTTGAAGAAGGCATGGGATAAGCACAGGAGAGCCCCGAGGGTGCATATCCCATGCCTTCTTATAAAGCGGAGTAGTTAGTGTCATCTTAGTTTTGTTTTTCTATAATGCACATTACTCCATCCTCTTACCCCCTCTCCCGACGCATCAGCAACCTCAAGATGGCCAGAAAGACACTTCCAAGTATAACATTCTCCCCCTTGCAAAAGATGAACCGGGGGGAGGGGGGGGAAGCACAGGAGTCCCGGGCCCTCTCTCACAACCCTACATCTCTTAAATGATCAGTGTGTATGGGGGGGGGGGGGGGGGAGGGGGAGGGAGGACGAGTGCAAGAGCCCCAAGGCCCCGTCTTTCACTCACAAGGAAAGAACAGATATGAGAGCCCCAGCCCAGATATCTTGGGCAGCAGGCTCCCAGCCGAGCCTGCGTTAACTTGCAGGACAAGATGATGCCACTCATCCTTGCTCCGAGTACCATTAATACCAGGCAAGGCTCCCAGTCTGTAAAGCTTGGGTCAAGGCAGGCTTCAGATGGATGGTACTAGCTGACCAAGCCTGTACAGTGATACATGCAACTTACATATCCTTGCTGGGCTCTGGCTGTCTTGGAAGTCATGCCCACCTATATTTAGGCATCTAAAAGCATAAAAAATTCAGGAAAGAAAAAAGGAGACACTGAGCATGTCAAAACAGAACACAAGCTTTAGAAAGGCCAAAATGTAATAAAAGTATGCTGGGCTGTGCACACAGGTCAGTACATGCTTCTGCACACATTTCTGTGCATAGAAAGTTACTTCAGACGTAGCAAGGAGTTTTACACACAAACAAAACCCAAACATGAGCTAACACTGGAAATTGAACTTGTGGTCAGAGGTGGAGTAAAGTTTCTGCAGCTAATGTGAGTCTTGTGAAGCTGAACATGGAGTTCATAGTGCCAGTGTGCAAAAATGTTTTGTGCACCTAAATGCTTTCTAAGCATAAACCCTGGTTTGGGCACATTAAAAAAAAAAATTAAGAAAATATGCACTAAAATACAGCCCATATTTTACTCCTGTCTTATTACATTAGGCCCAGAGTTTTGTGAATTTAGCATGTCTAGACAATTAGGTTTCCACAGACACAAGTGTAAGACTAGAAAATAACAGAACTTGTGGCAGATATAACCTCTTACTACTACTCAACACTGATAGCATTACACAACATATGCAGCGCTGTACAAACAAAACAAAAAAAAAAAAAGAGAAGATTGCTACTCAATATACTGTAGCTTACAATCTAAGAAACATACAGGACAAAAGACTTGGGGCATTTATTCCAGACACCCACTACACTTTTTGTTAACTTCCCTCTTAGGGGCGGTTCTATCATAAGGCAGGGTGAGGTGACTGCATCAGGTGGCAAAATTTGGAGGGAGCAGAAAGTGCCCCACAAGACACCTCTGCTACAGCCGTCTTACCCTGCTTCTAAATGGAAAACACCCATGGGGAGAAAGAGGCTGGCAACAGCGATGCTAGATGACGTGCCTGTGGGAATCCCAAGCCCACAGGAAGATTATGCTAGCAGCAGCGCCATCGCTGTGAAACGATGTGGAATTCCCCATGGGGCAAGCTAGCGGCATGGCAGGCAAATGAAGTGCCCATAGGGATCCTAGGCCCCATGGGTCCGAAGAAGATGCTGCTGGCACCGCCACGAAATGACAACACTGAGCCCTGTGGGGATGAAAGATGTGCTGGCCCAACCACAAAAACACAACTTGGAGCCCTGGAGCGCTGCTGCCGCCGGCACAAAATGACATGTGCGCGAGGACCCCAGGTCCCGCAGGCAAGAAGATGCTAGCAGCAGCAGCAGGGTGCCAGTGGGTGGGAAAGTGAGTAAGAGGGAAAACGTGAGTGTCAGAGAGGAAGTGAAGGGATTGATCGTAAGGGGATGGAAAAGAAACGGGATAGGAAGGAGGAAGGAAGGGGATGTGCAAGTGAGGGGGAAGAAAAAAGGGTGTGAATGAGATGGAACAAATCCATGGGGTGTGTGTGAATGAGAGAGCATGCAAGGCCAGTGGAAGCACAAGGTGGATTAGAAGAGCACCTAAAATGCCAGTTTTGGGAGTGGTAGGACTGCAAAGATTGTGACTCCTTGGGCGTCCCCTTCTGCGTGGGCCCAGAAGAGGTAGTTATGTCATCTGGGAAGAAGATTTAAATCACTGTGGCCAAAATGAGCAAGCTCAACATTGAACTGCATGGTCAGAAGAAGTGACCAGCATTGGCCTTTGCCACAGGATGAAAGAGGAGTCGTTGTCAGCTGCATGGGTTGAAGGTGGAGGCTGCTGCCACTTGTGCATAAGAGAAGACTAGAGAGCGTGTGTGTGAACAAGAGAAAGTATGAAGTGTGTGAGAATGAGCATGTGTTAGAGAATGTGTATGTATGTACAAAGTATGTGCAGTCCCCTTTCCCCCTTAATCCAGAATATCAGGGTGACTGTAAATCAAGAAAGTCCCAGGTATAGAAAGTTGGGAATATGTTAAATCCTTATTGAATGTTATTTGATGTGTCTGCTGTTTTGAAATACTGTATTTGTTTTATTGGAACTTTTTAAAAATATATACATGAGATTAACTATAGAATGTTATTTTCATAAGTTGCTGCCATTTAATCTTTTATATTTCCTGATTTTATTGTTTTGAGGTTTGACTGTTTTTCCATTGTTGTACTGGATACAAAGTCTGGCTTTTTGCAGTTTCCAGTTTTTGTCTGTACGTTTCTATTTATACTTTATGGTCTCTATTCTGGTATGTGACAGAGGTGAGGTACTCTGCTCCTGTGTAGGATCTATACCAGCCTAGCTTCTTCTGTTTTCCTAATAGGAGGTGTATATTTGTTTTAGTGCCTGGTGTAACATTTGCAGGGTTGCATTTAATAGGTAGGGTTCCTACTGTTTGAGTGCTGGCAATTAGGCCCGTTTTGCTAAGAGATGTCTATTATATTGTAATTTGTAGTTCGTTTTATTCATGGCTTTCTAAGGGCCAAGCTCAAACCCGACACACTTTTACAATAGATCTATATTGATTTGTTTAATTTAAAAGCTTTTGTATTCTACTACTTCCAGCTCATTGTTCAGAGCAGATTAAATATAGGCTCCAAGTATCTTTTTTTTGCAGGGTTTCCTTGTTGGCAACACAGCAATGCATATAAATCTAATGTACAGGTTGTAAGTGATAATTTTACTTCAGACTGTGACTATTTGGATTGTTTGTGTAACATCTTATTAAAAAGGCATCATGTGTGTGTGTGTGTGTGTGTGTGTGTGTGTGTGTGTGTGTGTGTGTGTGTGTGTTATGGGGTGGGCGGCATGGCTGTAAGGTTTGCCTAAAGCACCTAATAGCCTTGCATCGGTCCGCATAGACCTTCTCCATTCCCCAGGGTGCAAGTGCTAGGGAAGCGTGAGAGGCAGGTGGTAGGGTTGCCAGCTTCCTAGAAATATTAGGAAGCTGACGCTGTCTGCCACTCTGAGAACCCTGGCTCCTGCCTCTGCCCTTTCCCAGCATTTCAAATCATCAAAAAAAGGGCCAGACTCCACTTGGTCCTTCCAGTGATTTGACCTGCACCATGCCTGGGTGGGGGAGGGAAGGCACCAGCTCATCCGGCAGCATATTGCCTTGAGCCACCCCTGCTCCCTCCAAATTTCATACCATAACCCCTTGTTTGAGCTGTCATATCTGAATGTTTCTCTCATACTCCTTCCCTTCTTTCTTCTAGCAAATACATTTTCAGGTTAAGCCTCTACTTATTTATTTTGGACTTTTATATACAGACATTCATGTAGAAAAATGTACATATATCTGTTTACAGTGAAAACACAAAAGTTGCAAATAGCATTACATAGAACAGGGTGACATGGAACTGGGAATAAGGGATCAAAAAACAAAGGTAAATAATGACAACTGAAAAAGTGTGAGCCACGTGAGGATTAGAATGACTCTTAAACAATATCAAATCAAGAGAAAAACATATGATAATAAAGACACAATGATAAAAAGCCTACAAGATAAACAAATAGTAATAAGTAATAATAGTAATAAGTAATAAGATAAACAAATAGATAAACAAATAGTACTTAGTATTTGTGGTACAGGCCCTGGCCCCTTCCCATGTCCTTATGGAAGGTTGGCCTCCATAAGTGACTGTAGCTCCAGTGACTCATACAAGATTACTACTACCTCCTTTTTCTTTGATAGCTCTCCTTGCACCCAAACATACTGTCAAGCTTACCCTTCTACCTTATCACACTAACTGGCAGCCTTCAGGTCAGTGGAGATTATTCAAAGATCTTTAACAGTCATCAGTTGTTGTCTTCTTAATTGAGAAGCAGCTAGCGAATGTTCTGCATAAAAAGCAGCTTCCAAACCCTTGCATGGCCGTTGCAGTCAGCTGGTACACAATTACTAGCAATTCCCTCCCTCAAGAGTTAAGCTTCAGCAAACCCGAGCAAGAGGTGGCAGTGTCTTCCACACAGCGTGCAAGAGCAAAGTGACATTAAGGTTTTAAGGAAGTGTGCCGAAGCCCTATTTTCTGAGGACCCTGACACTGGATCGTATCTGTTTTATGATTTCATGCATGTTCTTATTGTTATCCACACTGGGCAATTTTTTTTTTGTTTTGGAAGAGGTAGATCAGAAGATTTTTTTTAAATAACCATTCTGCAAGCTCCCAATGTAACGTCTGCATGCATCTCCTTCAGAGAGCATTAAAGAGTGCTTGCCACCAACACAGAACCCAGAAGCTTCCTACTGCTCTCTATCTTCACCAGAGTAGAAACCACTTAACCACCAGGTTCCAAGTTCTCTTGCTAAATCAGTTCCTCACTCAGTTAACATTTTGTCCTCGTCACCTACTGGCTAATTTGTTCACCCATCTTCTAAATGGAGTCACAGTAATGATGGCAGAAAGACCAAATGATCCATCCAGCCTGCCCAGCAAGTTTCTTATGGTAGTAACTGCCACCAAGTGCCGGATACCCCCAAACCTTATCTTTACAATCAAAGCCAAGCAATTGTCAAACACATAACAAAATCACTACTAGCAACCTTTGTACAGGGTGAGAAGCATTCTTGATCATTCAGAGAATGCTGCTTGAACGTGCTCTGCTTTTGGACTTAACTCTAGAAGCAGTCCTGTGCTTTTGCCCTAATGTCTGCCTGTCCAGACTAAGTCAGGGCCCAATATAGATTGTCTGAATCCAACTCCCCTTTTAGTCATTTGCCCCCACTGTTCAAGCAGAAAACGTAGGTGTTGAATCGTCAAAAATATTGCTGCAGTTCTGATATTGACATTCCATTGGCCCTCCTCGATTCACCACAGAACACAAAGTTTGATTATGATTTCTCCTCTGTGACCCATGTTGTCTGGGATCCTTTAATTCACCCATTTCAAGGGTTTCCCCCACCACCGAAGTTTAATTGACAGACCTGTAGTTTCCTGCCTCAGGTCCGGTGGCATGAACCTCTGTTTCCAAGGACAAGTTAAAGTCGTGCTGGGTGCAGTCAGCTTGCCCATGAGGTCTCAGTACTCCATCAGCTTCCATTATTGTCTCATCCATTTTTTATTTTATTTTTTTTACATTTTTCCCACTAAAATACTGAATATGAAGTGCATAACAAACAACTGAATTAAAACAAAAATTAGAACATTTATCTTAGTCTATGATGCCTGTATCCCTTCAAAAGCCATTGGGATCCATGAAGAAATAAAGAAAAAACAAACAATGACGGATAGACAAGTCTAGCGGATAGACTAGTCTAGCATATCAGACCAATCAATCCAAATCATGGAAGAAGAAAAAAAAAATAGGCACAAAAAGACACCAGAAATCGGCAAAGCAGAAGAGACATGTTAATCTTCTTCCGAAAGAGCCGGTAGAAATAGCTTGTAAGATTGGATGCTGCCAGCCTTTCAGAAAAATCAAATTGCAATTAAAAAGAAAGGGCTTCTAGCCACATAACACCATACATTTGGTAGAATAACTGAAGGGGGAGGGGAATTAAATACCCATGAAAATATGAAAGAAACCAAAAGTGAAATTTTCTAAGGATTCAGAAATAAAATATATGGGAATCTTTTTTCCAGCAGATGATTAATAGATTCTTTTGTTTCTTCCAATTCAGAGCCCAATAGGCTCTTTAGATATATTTTAAAGCCTAGACTTAACGGCTACCTATTATGGACCTTAACAGTAGTAAGGCCGCATCAGGGATAACCAAAATCTCTTAAATACTACCGAAAGATATCCACGCCTGAAACACCTACAAGCTCAGGAAAATTAACCTTGTAAGACTACATTTTCCACACATTCTCAACCTTACATCCTAAATGTTATATTATCTTACACCAAGACATCAGAAGCTGAAGAGCAGCAAGAAGCCGTATCAAAATTCTTAAAACTGAGGAAACTGCACAAACAGAATTCACAAAGGGTACTTGTTCCTCAAACTGAAACACTACATGATGAAGTTAGGTTTTTGATAGGACTACAGATTCCAGTGCAGCAAAAGCCTTGAGCAACACCCCCAAGGCTGGTTCCATCAGAAGGCTCAAAATTCAGCGTCAAGTCAAAGTTTGTTTTTATTTTTTTTTAAATGAAAGTAACTTGGGAAGGATTAACATAACTCTTCTCTACTTGCAAATGCTGCTGTAAACCTAAAGCTTGCTGTGACTTGCTTTGAGCTTTATTGTTGGAAAGGCATGTAATGGGTAAACGAGGACATCAGCACGGTTCCCTAACCAACCCAAGAGGCCTCCAAGCCAGCAGTTACCCTGCCTGCCACTGTACTTGTAACATGTCTAAAAGGAGGCTACCTATTTCCACAGCAGTCTCTCAGCATTAGCAGCAAAGTTTTGTTCCTCCAAGCAGCTCGCCCAGTACCAAAGCTCTCGCCACTCGACCGCTACCATTAGTGCTTCCCAGTCCAGTTGCAGAGAGAGGCAGGGCGGGAAAACGTGAGGGTCTGCAAAGGTTCAGGGGGCTCCTGTTGCCAGCAGTTTCCACAGGCTTCTGAGAACTCAAGCTGAATTCTTGGCTCCTTCCCCCGTCCTAGGCATCTGTGGGGCAGGGGACTCGAGCCACATACTCACCACCCCACAAAAGATCAGAACGAGGACAAGAGAACAAATGCTGGCATTTTGGTGTCTGCAAAAAATTCAGAGCTGGGAGCAGTATGGCCTGAAGGCCAAAACAAATCTCCTCTACACCAGCAGAGAAGAATAGAAAAAACAGAGATGACCAGAATAGTTTTTCAGCTTGCTCTTGTGCATATTAAATTATTTATTTATTTTTGCAAAAAGGAATAAAGACAAAGAAAAACCAAGAGCCACAAGTATGACAAGACAGGACACAGGTTCAGTCCGCCTTCTTGGACACTTTCGTTTGTACTAGTGCCTTAATTGCACACGCCTCTAAACGAGTTTGTGTTTATGCCCTAATTAATTTTGCCTGCAGTCTTATACGCATTGCCTTTCCCTTCTATTGTATAAACAAAAAAAAGAGAGGATTTCTTTCAATTCCCCATCTCACTAAACCAATTTTCTCCTTTTATCTTTGCTGCTACTCCTCATCTCTTCCTTAAATAGCTGAAGGACTGTTTATCTCCTTTTCCTATCTGGACCAGGTTCTCCTGGCATTTGGGCCTTTGCTCTTCTGATGGCGCGCCCCCCCCCCCCCCCCCCCGATATATTTAACGATCTTTTCTAAATAGCCAGCTCTTTGCACTTACCATTTCTCCCATCTCATTAGAAAACAGTATTGGAAATGGTATTGCCCCTCTCCATGCTCCGCTTTATTGCTCACAGTACCTCTTCACCCTTTAACAACTTCTATTCCTACTGGGAATCTCTCTCCGCAAATCACTCCTGAAATCTACAACTCTTGCTCCAGGGTGGCTTAGTTCTAATTTGAGTTCAATACTGAACCACACTGTAGAGTAATTACTAAAAGTTAACAGGCCGATACAGTATGGTCGATTGGCCACGTGTTTACAATGCGCTAAACCCCTTATTGTAGAAGGGGTAATAGACGCGCATCAACAATGCGCGGCCAACCCCCCCCCCCCCCCCCCCCCCGAAAACTAATAGCGCTCATCACATGCAAATGCATGTTGATGAGGCTATTAGTAAGTCCCCGGGATACTGAAAATAAAATGTGCAGAAAATCCGGAAAAGTGTACAGAAAAGCAGAATATATTGCTTTTCTGTACACTGACTTAATATCCTAGCGATATTGAGTCAGAGGAACCAAAAATTAAAAATAAATGTTAAAAAAAAAAAAAAATCACATCCATTTTCATAACCTATGGCTGTCAGCGGGTTTGGAAACAGACGCCGGTAAAACTGATCATCGGTTGTCCGGACCACTGACAGCCGCCTAATAAGGAGGCACTAGGGATGCGCCATTGTCCCTAGCGCCTCCTTATTAGCGCGACCCCTCATTTAAGTACTGAATCGTGTGCCCAGCAGAGGTGGCTAGGCGCGCGTCGGGAGAGCGAGCGCTGAAACACAGAGCGCCCGCTCTCCCACGTTTCTTTCTGTATCGGCCTGTAAGTTATTCCTTATGTTTGTCCACGTCAGGTGCAACACAGCATCTCTTCTGAATGGGCTTTTCAAGCACCTGAGAAATGCCCTCTGTAAGGAGTCCAGGATAATCACCACTTGTGGGTGCTGTAGCTGGCATACTCCAGTCCACACAATTTGTGCATGATGTAAGGTGGACCACAGTCCTTTCGTAGGACAATTTCTCCATCCTCTGATGTCTCATCACAACAGAAGCCATCTCTCTCTCTCTCTATGCTGGAGGTCTGTACTTTACTCGTATCAGACTACCACGCCAGAGAAAGTTAATGCCCTAAAGAGAAGGCCTTTGCAAAAATATATCAATTTACATTTTATTCTGTAAGAGAGATGCTTGTACAGGAGTATTTTCTTCTGGAAGTAAAAGAATGAGACAGAAGAATGTGCAATGGACACCTTCAAAGTAAAAACCTTACATAATTCAAAGCAGCAAGCTGGATACAAGACTTCCTTCACTCTCCTAGTGAAATCAGAAACTAAGGGGCCAATGCAATACAGCGCGCTCAGCACAGATTAACCAGTGGCTGGACGCACGTCCACAACCCTTTATGCTAAAGGCGATTAGTGCGTTCAAAACACACACCCAACCCCCTGTAAAGCTAATAGGGCTCATCACGTGCAAATGCAAGTTGATGAGGCTATTAGTTATTCTCTCCAGATCAAAAAAAAAAAAAAAAAAAAATAGTGCACACGATCCGTACATTTTTACCCTCAGAAATTAACGCCTGCCCAGAGCAGGCGTTAATTTCTGAGCAGCCCAAAAAGTGTACAAAAAAAGCAAAAAATATACTGCTTTTCTGAACATGCTCCGAATTAATATCATGGCAATATTAAGTTGGAGGAACCAAAAAGGTTTATTTAAAAAACTAAACAAAAAAAAAGTGCCAGAGATTAGGTTAGGAAAAGGATGCTCAATTAATGAGTGTCCGTTTTCCTAACCCGCTGACAGTCATCTCTCCTGGCAGCACGAGCCCGCCTTTAAAATATTCAGTCTCGGGGCCCAGGAGAGGTTACTGGGCACACATTAGGAAAGCCCCTGTTTTCCACGCCGATTTATTCCATCGGCCCCTAGGAGTTTAAGACCTCTCCTCCTCACTGCCTTCTACAAGTGAAGGGCAATAGCAAAATCTGATCTGTTCCCCTTTAATATCTATCAATCAGAAGCTTCTTTGCAAATCAAAGTAATATAGCCCAGTACATAAAATCCCCTTCCCCACCAACAGAACAGATATGGAGCTGGAAATGTCTGGCACGGCTACCCAGAAAGCTGTCTCAACTCTGCCAAAAAAAAACCAAAACCCCAACTGCTGTATGATGCAGTGACCACCGAAATCAGCCCCCCCTCCCCAGCACAGGTGCCAGCTCTACTGCTAATGGCACAACATACGAGTCTGAGCCAGCCCCTGCTCCCCTCACTCCAATAATACAGGGGCCCCAAGCAAGCCCACCCACCAGACACGTAGGGGACATGTTCCCCCAGCCCCTGATCACCAAAGATGTAAATCAGGGGCCTGCGTGAGCCCTCTCAACAGCACAGGGCCATGCACAGCTAACCGCAAACTACCTTTACTATAAAGGGGGAAAAAAAAAAAAAGTACAATGTCATCTCCCTCCCCCTTCATAACCCATGTAATAAAGCTGTAGAAAAAAAAAAATGATAATGAAATGGAAAGCGGTATTCTACCTATTGGCCCCAATTCCAGCTCTGTCTCAGGAAGGATTCATGTTTATAGAGCATGTGATTGCATACAATGTGCATCTCCTATAAAATGTTGAATTCCATATTCTATTTAGAGAGATCTGAATCACCGACCACATGTACCAAAAAGCTGCTACTGTATCTAATGTATCTTGCATTTTCAAGTTTCACCAGAGACGGAATAAGAAAAAGCCTGTACAAGTATTTGAGCCCCGTATGCACAGAGCACAAAAGCATCTCACCGCAAGCATGTTAATTGTGTTATACCGTGCATAGGTTTGCATGCAACTCTAAGGCATGCAACGCATGGTTGTGCCTATAGTACATTGCACTTATGCAAATATCTGTCCTAGACAGATCGCAGCCATGGTTGCTGGGGAAACCACGAGCCCCCCTTCCCCCCCCTACACAGACCAAAATGGACAATTCATCTCCGAGAAAACTGTTGATAAATCCCCATTTCTGAAAGCACCGGCTCCTGAGACGTCACCTCACACAGACTTGAGTGCATTCCAGAAGCTGCCCCATTCATTCTGTAGGCTGGGGGGGGGGCAGGGGCCTCTGGTGCATTTCTGTATCCAGACCCATCCAGTGGTACTGGCGATCTTGTTTTCCCATTTTAAATATAAACACAAAATGTCAACATTTCACTTTTACAAGTCTCGTTTCCAGCTCAGAGACGAGCGTATAATATACGTTAGAACTAGAAATCATACCAGAGGGAATGTGGCACATAAGGGACTTCTATAGAAAGATTACACAGATAGATGTCCCTTCTGCAAACAGTACTAGCTACAGACGACAAATCCTGCCGGAACTGTTCCCCCGTTTGGGTTCCCAGCCCGTTTCGCAGCCTGCTGTAACGAGGCGGGGTGGGTAACGGACTGCGTACTGGTAACGCAGTTTCCGTCCTTTGCCTCTGGTGCGTTTCGTACAATGCTGGACAACTGAGGTGGTGTGCCATCACTGGCCTCCCCCGCCACACCCCCTGCTAACCATCTACAAAAAAAAATAAATAAAAGGAGGAGTGTTTTAGGGACGACAGGAGAGGATTAAATGCCAGAATATTTGTCAAATCTTTTTAATTTAAAATAAAAAAAATATGGAGTTGTGTCTGCTTAATTCTGCAACCACTTCACCATTTAAGAGGCCAAGATCACCACCAGAAAGAATCATTTGTCTAGAATGCCAGCGAGATAAAACCTACATTTAATAAGGTTCTTTTGGGGGGAGGGGAGGGTTTACAAAGCCCCACTAAGCATTACCTTAGGCATAATGGAATTTAAGAAGTCTGAGCGCAGATGTATATTTTTATAAACACACACACACACACTTTAACGTTGAAGGAATGCCTGCGTCTGGGAGCCTAGGATTACAGACCTTTGGCAGGCAAGCCCCAGCGACACATCTAATGGGTCTATAACAAGCAGTAGGCACATCTCTTTCTGTCAGACACACAGAAATATATGTATTGTAACTAGAAGGGTTAAAAAACAAAAAACAAACAAAAACAAAAAAAAAAAGACAGCCTGCTCTCGCATTCAGTTCTTGCCTGGCCTGGATGCTGGCAGTAAACGTGGGAGGCCATCCGCAGCCACAAAGCAAGCAAAGCCTTTTCTGCCGGCTTTCTGGGAGTGACAAAGCACCTTAGCTCAGTTCTCCAGGAACAAAAGGGCCGGCGGCCTGCAAGGGGAGAGAGGTTACTCGGAATTTGCACATCAAGCCCAAGAGCAGCCCTGGATCCTCTCGCAGCCCCTTTTAAGCAGTGGAAAAGCTAAGCCAACATGCCAAAGGGCCGAGACCCTTTTACACTCCTTTGGAAACACCTTTCCAGCTGCAGACCTAGCCAGTGGGCTTCTGTGCTCTCACTTCCATCTCAAAGCAGCTAAAGAGACACGAAGGGGGAAGCCCGAGATCAAGCAGCGGTCTACGGCATGCACCAGGAAGGAAACCAGGCAGACTCAAGACTGGCCTTACAGTCCCTTCTCTGCCATCAGATTCTGCAAATGGAAAATACAGAGAAATATTAGAGGAGCTCTGACTGACTGACAGCAGGAAAAGCAATGCCCTCCCCTTCAGAGGAGGAAAAGGAAGAGGGAAAAAAAAAAATTACTGCCTCCCTCCTGCCCTTTTCACCTCAGCTGGAAACTCACTAACACCAGCTTCAGATTTGCAAGTGAATGGAAGTTTGTTTTTGTTAGATGGAAGTACTAAAGACATTAAAAACAGGGCCCAGGGATAGACAAACACCCCTGGGAGAAGGACCAGTCTGCTTGGCTGCACCTCCAGTATTAAAAGGAAAAGGACACCAACCGATGAAAGGGCCTGTTTAGTACAGAAACGGTCAAACCTTGTGTGCACGCAGGAGAAATTCTAGGAAGGCCTCCCAGGGAAAAAAACACCATCAACTGAAAGTTCCCATTTTCACCACACAGCAAGAAAACACAGAGGAGAGATTTATTTTAACGTGAAAGGGGGGGGGGGGGGAGAGGACTTTTTACTCTCAATACTTCATATTAATTGTTTATTTTGAACGCGCTGCTTTGTGTTTCACTTCATATAGGCGCAGACACTGCTCCCTAATGAGGGAGCATCAGTATCAGCTTGTAATGCTGAATTTTTAATGCTGCTTAGGATTCTGTTACATAATGATATGAAAAAAGGAGAATGAGCTAACGGTGACAGGCCACGGGGTCACTGACATATGAAAATATACCCCTCCTCATACCCTGATTTCAGATGACAATCTCAGTTACAGTACAAAAGGGAGCCTCAAGAAAACAACAAAAATCAGCCACCAACTCGCTCAGATAATGATCTGTCAAGTTGTGGGTAAAAATATACATACATTTATTTCCCAGACTGCATACCAAGTTCAGCAGCAGTTACATAGGAAGAGATGGGCCTTTAGCTGACCAGATCTTGGATCTGCAATTTGACTCTCACACAGAGTCTAGGGTTGCGTTTTTCAAATGTGAATCCTAGAAAAAATGTAATCAAAGACTACTAACTTGAAGAAGGGAAGAGTATGCCCACCCCAGCCACTCCTGTGCAGCGTGATTTCAGGGTATAGAGCCCTACTCTTGCACTCAGTACCCCAAGACTGTAAATATTTAGCCATTAAAAAAAAAACCTGAGAAAATTATTGCACAACTAAACACAGAATCCTTGCCAATTTTCAGCCAAGATAAAGGAAGATAGATAGAAACTACTCATAGGACTGCCTGCTCCTCAGTCATTGCATCAAGGCTTTTAATAAGGAGAACACCACACAGGCAGAGATGCCGGGAAGGGCTTGGCTCTGTAAAACTGGGAAGAAAAAAAAAAAAAAAAGCAGCTTTAAATACTTTCCTTTTCTTGTACTAACAAATTACAACCTAAATGTTTTCCTTTTTTTTTTTTTATAAAGTTGTTACAACTGGAATAACTGGTCCAGTGCAAAGGACAGCATACCCCGAGCTGCTCTGTAACAAGAGATGGAGAAACCAATCTCATTTGCCTGAATTCAATAGGGTTCTTTTTTTTTTCTGTTATGTTTTGTTTTTCAGCTAAGCTTTAAAGCAAATACCTGAAAGGACTCTGCAATTTGTAACAGTGAGAGATGAAGTGAAATGGGCAAAAATCTTCAACAGGGAAAACAAAAAAAAATTTTGCCTGGTAGCTGTGGAGAGTGGCTGCCTCACAGCCATGCAGGCAACCCCATTTCTGCCTTCTGCTCAGGGATCCCACACCTTCCTTCTGTTAGATGCCAAGTCGACCTCTGCCTAAGGAGATCAGGGGGCATCAGGCCTCTACAAGACTGTGCCATATTAAATAGGAAAAGAAAAAGAGAGAATGTTCCTTTCTGGGGGGAAAAAAAAAAATCTGCAGGCCTGATAAACACACCGTTAACAAAGAAAAAAGCTACACTAACCCCAGCTAACGATTTAAAAAACAAGAGAGACCTCAGAATTGTATTAGTTATTACACCAAAACGTACATGTTACAAGATGCTGAAATCGAGTACAACACATTTAGATATAGCAGGACAAGACCGACCTTCCTAATATTGAAAGTAAGCAATTTTTTTTTATTTTTTTTTTTACATAATTCAAACTGCAGTGGAGGCAGCAATTCTTTTTTTTTTTTTTTTTTTTGCTTTAATCTTTCCCACTGCCAAAACACAAACCTGTTCAAAACAGTTGTAATACACAATTCAGCAAGCAACACGACCTCCATCTTTTGCTATTCAAATTCAACCCCCAGGACTTCTAGTAACCATGTCACAGACCGGCTGCAAGTAAAATCCACAGCCTCACCAGCAGGAAAAAAAAAAAAAAGGGGCCATCTCCTCACAAAATATTAATCCTATTGATTTAAACATGAACTGTCTGAAACAGGCAAAGAAACCCTGGGTCTGACTTGTGACAGGATAACCCCCCAAGAAGCGCTCGCCTTAATGCCACCTTTCCCCCCTCCAAGAATTAAGCTTCCATACAGAAAAAAAAAAACCACACAAAACAAAAGCCACCATTCCAGGCAGGTGGAAACTAACAGGAAGGGGATTCAAAAGAGGCAGCCTGACTGAGCCGCAATCAAAAAGGACAAAAAACACGAGTATCCAGAGCTGAGAGAGAGTCCAGATATTTACAGGAAATGCAGGGAGCAGCCTTCCACACGGCGCTCCACTGACTAGGCACATTATATTGATCAATTGTTTCGTAAGCGCCTCATTTACAACACACTTTTAAAATAAAAGTTTCAGACACTTAAAAAAAAAAAAAAAACACACACAACCTTTAAAAAGATGGAAAGCGTGTTATAAAAATAATAATAATAGGAATATTGGTTCGTTTCAAAGTCCCTCAATTGTTTTCGTTACGTTGTTTTTAATATGCCAGAGTAATTCAACACGCCTCAAATTTCTCAAGAACAGCCAAGAAAAATGCCTTGAAAATCACTTTAGCATAAAGACATTATAAGGGAAGCCCAGTCAGAAAGAAAGCTCCCTACTCCCAAATCCCCAGAAAGTCCCAAAGTGAGAAAGGGGCTATTGCTTCTTAGCAAAAAAAAACAAAACAAACAGATCCAGAGCAAAGAGGGGGGGAAAAAATGTGTGCGATCTGTGGGGGGGGAGGGATTTTAAACTAAAAGTTCCCAGGTTTAACAGTTCTAATGACAGACGGAGGCTAAAATCTTTCCATCTCCTAGCATACCTACAACAGAGGGAGAGCGTACGCCGCCTTAAACACAGCACAGGGAGAATCCACACGGCACAGACAGATTACACGCCGCACAAAGTATGGTTTGTACTACTCTATGTACAAAGACAATTAGCACTGCACGGAACAGATAGAGAGTCTGAAAATGGGCGAGTTTGTGTACACAGATGCACACACACACACACACACAAAAAATAACCCATGGAAGGAGGGGGAAAAAAAAAAAGGTAAAGGGGACAGAATTAATTCTGCCACCATCATCTATAAGCAAGAAAACCCCTCTAATCAGACGAAGTCATTCCAATAACCAAACAGGAGAAATCCCCATCTGTTCGCTTGCGTGTAACCCGCAGCCCCCCCCTACACACAAGACACATGCAGCAGCCCCGAGTCCTGGGCAGAGCTCCCCGGTCTGGATCGGAGCCCGAGCAGGAAGTCCCCGGCGCAGAAATGTCAGTGGGAGCCGGCGCGGGCTCCCCCTTAAAAGTTAAACATTCACAGGCAAGAGGCAGCGGCGGCGGCGGCGAGCGCGGGAGCCTGCCCAGCCCGGCGGGAGCCCCTCCGGGACCGCGGATCAGGCACCCGGGCAACTTCAGCCAGGCAGAGGAAGGAAGGGACGGACGGACGGAGGAGGAGGAGGTGGTGGTGGTGGTGGAGGGGGGGGGGGAGGGAGTCCGAGAGGAAGAAAGGCGGGATGAGCCGGCAGAGAGCGGCTCAGACTCGCGGCGGAAAGGTGCGGGCGAAGGGGGGGGGGGGAGGGGGCGAGCCTTTCCCCGGGGCAGGCGCGGGATCGCCCTTCTCCCGGGGCAGGGAAAGTTGCTACTCACGCAGTGCCGGGCGGCCGCAGCTCCCATGGAGGCGAGGGCTCGGGTCAGTCCGAGAGTGCAGCCGGCCAGCCCCGCACCGTCCTCCCCGGCCCCCCGGCGGGGCTCCCAGGCGGCGAGAGCGGCTGCGGCGGACGCCGGCGACGAGGTGAAAGTGAGAGTGGCTGATTGCTAAGGGGAAAAAAAAAAAGTCTTTGGATCTTTATTCTGCTAATTAGTTTCCTGCAAAAAATGGCTGTGATTAATTCAGTGCGCATGTGCTTCATTACACAGGCACGACGGGAAGGGCTAATTAGCCACCTTCTGGATCAATAAGATTCAGCAAAAAAGAAAAAAGGGGGAGGTGGAGGGAGAGGGGAGGAAAGGAAAAGCAGGGGAAAGTGATGAGCAGGGGCAGGAAGGCAGGGAGAGAAGATGGGAGAAAGGGGGAAAAAGTTTATGCCTGTATTTAAAAAAAACCTTCACACACGGGACTGAGGAAAAAGAAATGGGCTGCTTAACCTGGGAGTTTTTAAGCACAGTTTAGGGGGTTTTAGTCATGTTTATTATGATTATTAATTATTGTCATTGTAATTATTCTGCAAATGCACCTTAGGGCTTGTCAATTAATTATAACAAAGAAAAGAGCAAGAAAAGAGGGAAAGGGTTAAACAGTGCCTCTGTTTACAGTAAATAAAGGCAGCAGAAAGCATCGCCGTGCAAAATAGGACCAAGTTTTCAGCACGAGATGGGTGGCAAAGAAAGCGCGATACACATGGCTTGATTTAAAAACCAAATGCAGTAAAATGAAAGGGCAACACAGACATTTCAACAAACTTAAAACAGAACTAATAGTCTATATTCTTTCAAGAGGCAGGAAGGGGGAACAAGTTAAAGTTTGGGCAAGGAGAGAAGAGAATAGGTGCCTGTGGAAAGCAGAAGTTTCCACCACTCAAGTTTATTACAAAACAGAAAATCAATTTTCCCAGGCGGAAGAACCTGGACCGCGGATTCGGTCTTTGGAAACTAAAGGAATGTCTTTTCTTTCCTTCAGTAGATGGCCGTAAAAGAAGATCGATTAGCCTGAACTCTTAACGAAGTTCTCTGGACTCTGAACGTGCCATCTAGTAAATAGGTGTCACTCGGGTGCATAACCTTCTGTCTGTCCCCTTGCAAACACATCCGAGAAGTAACTTGCAGGATCTTTTCCTTGCAGGCTTAGGAGGAGGTGAGGATGCAAGTAGGGGAGCTGCAGCCCAGCTGAACCCTAAAACTCCAGGGTTGCAGGGGCGGGAGGACGATGCTCCCAGCACAGAAAGCCGCGGTGTACTGGGGTTAGGGGGGGGGGGGGGGGGATTTCTTCCGGCTCGGAAAAGAAGAAGGGGAGACTCTTGCTGGCTGTTGCCGCAACATATTTTTGGGCACAATTTTATAGTTTGCAAGTTATAAATATAAATCATGAGAATTAAAAGGGATGGGATAAAATACAATTTTGAAGTTTGCAGCTGAAGTAGTTTGAAAGCCAAGCGAAAAATCGCAGCACTTGGTATATGGTCCGCGGTATGGGAAAGCACTCAGCCCTTTATAACGAAAGAAGTGTCCTTTAGCTTGGCCGCCTTAGCTCGTTTGGGGCTTTTTTTTTTTTTGGTTTGATTTTCCTGTGAAACGCATTGCACGGTTCCTTCTTCCAAAAGCGAAGTATATAGCTTTCATGGAGAAGGTCTGGAGAGTTACAATGTAACCAAGGAAATGGGAAGCTGCTCTATCCCATCCCTTCAGGGTCTTATTGTTTTTATTTACTGGGGGGAAAAAAATCGACAGTAAACCAAGCAAAAAAAAAAACAAACCCCAAATCAAACTCGAGGAAGTCGGGGTTCTCCTTTTTCGCGCTGAGACTTTGCGAGGCTTTCAAACTTTGCTGGCTGCACGGCCATGCGGGACAGCCGGGCTGATCAATAATGCCAAATTCAGCTCTGCCTTTGCCACAGGTCTCGGCGCCATTCATTCAAATCCTTTGTCATTTCCTAAAAGTGAAAGAACTCAAAGTTATTGTAGAAGGGAAGGCTTTTTTTTTTTTTGTGCACTTCACAATCCGCCTTTTGTGAGGTTCCTGCCATTCCTGGCACTCCGTAGCCCCGGACAATAGGGAGCGGCGGGAGCCTGTGCATCCCTTTTCAGAAGGATGCAACATTCCTCCACACTAAGCTTTCATTAAATAAATACTTACATTGATTGTAATCATGCCATTTGTTTTTCTATTCAGCTTCTTCTGCGTTGTAAATAATACTTTATTTTTTTCACTTTCACCTATTAATGGGTTTTGGCTTTTTTTTTTCTCATCCTGTAGTGGAAATACTGACAGGAAAATACAGAACTGATTGCAGAGATTTGGGGCTTTTAAAAATTTTAAGCAAGAAAGCAGGTAAGGAAAACTATTCAAAAGCTTGCATTAAATTTATTTGGGGGGGGTTTGGATTTAGATTCAGGATCTTCCCTACACCTGTTTACTTTTGTCTTTTTTTTTTTTTTTTTTACAGACTCAGCGCTTGCACATTCGGATAGGCTTTTAAATCTGGTTAATTTTATCATTTTCTCAGAATCAGTAAATGCTTTTCATTTTAGTGTTCTAAAATTGAGCCAGGGCTGAACTTGCGTTCTTTTTCTTCAGCAGATAAAAGCCAACTGAGTGCTTGCTGATAAATAAATATCTTCATTCCAAAACATAAATGTATCTGCAATGTTGCAAAGATACGAGCTTAATCTAAATTATATTCAACATATTTTGTATAGTTCATTTTTATATGATTGAGAATTCCAAGCATTATCATATTTATTTCAAAAATGTTATTTTATTTTACAAAGCGAAAAAAAAAATATCAGCGGGACTGTTCCTTTCGCCAGCAAATCTGCAGAACTCTTGACAATCTTGCAAGGTGAAAACAAGTATAATAAGTACATATTTGTTCACACATGAGAACATATATTATACTGGATTTGTATGTATAAACAAGTGTATTTACAAGCACACACTATTTATATAATGTGTATGAATGCAGTATATCTGTGTACATATAAATAGCACACATTGCTTCCTTAGATTTGATCTTCTCCATTATATATGTTGGGATGTATGTTTGTGTGTGTGTCTCTCTCTCTCTCTGTCTATAGATAGATGATGCACACACACGGAGAAGGTCTCCCTTATACAGAATACATTAGATTCCTACATGTAGAAGCACAGAGGGGCAAGCCTTGCGGCGAGCGGGATGCAGGGCGAGAAAGCCCCAGGTAGCCGCTCAGCAGTGTCACCCTGGCAAGCATGGGGTTGCGCAGTTTGGCAGACTGTAGCCTTTCTGCAAGGTGCTCCTCTGGGCGACTTCGTCTTTCTCCTAAAATCTGAAACTGGCATTGGGAACGCGTCAGTCTGAGATCTGGGCCCATGTTGTTATATTTCTGGGAGGCATACAACGGAAAACCATGCAAACACTCCATGAAAGCGAAAGAAGGCTATACATGATCTGACACCATGGTAGAGAGACATTGACGATGGTGTACTGTAGAAACATTAAGAGCTCGGAAATAATCCTATAGGCAGGCAGAATAGTTTTTCTATATTTTGTCTGGCCGGGGCACGTGTGGGGCTGCCGTGCTCTTTCTGCTCGCTGCAACATATGGATTCCCTGAATGCAAACCCAGCCCAGTGCATGTGTCTGGGAATTTCATGTGAAGCAGACAGACATTCCTCCTTCGGGCTCTGGGCCCGAGGTAGGGGCAGAGAGGGGGACGGAAAACACAACGCAGCAACAGCCGAAGGGTTAAGGTACAGAAGCAGGGCAAAGCTTTGCACCCCCCTTCCCGGAGCCAGGGCAGCCTCTGCCACCGGGGCATGTATCCAGAGCTCTCCTCTGCCTCTTTTATTCCTGCCCCTGCAGAGAGCAGGGGGATGAAAGGCTAATATAAATGAGAGAGGAGGGAGGGAGCGGACAGAGAGAAGAGAGAGAGAGAGAAAAAAAAGGGGCCTGGAGAGGAAGAGCGGAGGCAGGAGAGAGAGAGAGACTGGGGAGGCAGAACACAGGACACCAAAGACTGCTGTCATATCCCCTGCCACTTAGGACTCTCGGTGCATGCACAAGTCACCTAGAAGGACAAAGGCCTTTTTGCAGTCGGAGATTGTTAAGTAGAAGCCGCAAAGCAATTTTGCCATCTGTATTAAAATGACTGAAATATAAACGTCCCCTATCCTGGCGGCTCGCGCAGGGTTCGAGAAGAAAAGGTAGAGCCTGCCTCGCGGTATGTGGCTGCTAAGGAATAGGGCAGAAACAATGCGGTTGTGCAGAGGATTGGCCACCTAAAAAGAACTGCTTTTAATAAGAAAGGCAGAGCGGTCCAGCCTCTCTCCAACGCAAAATGGGAGAACGTCCTGAGACATGGCCAGCATCGGTGTTTGCACCGGTGGGATTTTTTTATTTTATTTTATTTTTTTACGTTTCAGGCCTGCTTACACACACACACTGTATATAGTTTTTGTGTACACCTAGATCTGAATACGAATAAGGTATGTTCTCAGGAAAACACGAACTCACGCTTGGATCCCGCATCAGATGAGGCACAGAACAGGGGCAATGTAAAGCAGGAACATAACGCGTTTGGAAAATATCTTCAGGAAAGGAAATTATTACAAGAAAAAAAAAATTTAGTTGCTAAAGCGCGTATCATGGCAAGAAATGCAAAATCCCAAAGGGCATGGGGAGTTTCATACATAAGCGTTAACTCGCACCCCAGGAACTGCGTAAACGCAAGGACAAGCGGACTCTGCGGCTGCCCCCTCTGCAGGACTAGACATGCGCATCTTTCTCTGTGTCCGCGTACGTCCCGGTCCCCTGCTGTGGGACTGTCTCTAGAAGGTCAGGTCCCTCTCATAGTATCAATTCAGAGTCCTAATTATCTCCCAATTTAATGGTGCTGCCCTGTCTTGTTCCCAGTGACCGGCAGGAGGTTGTGCACCAGATCTAACCAAGACCAAGACCAGACTCAGGCGACTTCAATTTAACCTTCAATCTGTCTATGTATAGATAAATACAGATAAACACCCACCCTCGTCTCGCAGAAAAGCAGAAAGAGGATAAATAAAATTGCAAGTAAGGCAAGGATCTCATCGGAGATTCCTGAAATTGCCTTTCATCCTATAATCCTAATGGCAGAAAGAAGAATATGCCTCCTCCTGAGAGAAGGAGTTTTGCTAAGGAGCACGGGAAGCCAAAAAGAAAGATTATTTTTCTTCAAAATTGTCACCGAACACTGAAAGGGTGTGTTATTTATTTACACGCTGTATAGGAAAAACCACGGAGCGCTAGAACTGCTGCAAATGATCAGATCTGCCACTGTCACAATAAAAATCCCACGTGTCAGTTAGTCAATTTCTAAGGTATTTCAGCTATTTTCATGATTTTTTGTTGGTTTTTTTTTCTGTTCCCCCTGATATGTGACTTTGAAATCAAGTCTTTCATATTCTGGGTTGCAGGTTCAGGTTACACCTTCCTCCTCCCCCTTCCCCTCCCCCCCTTGTTAATTCATCAGTCTGCACCTCCACTTCTGAAAGAGTCCACTGAAAAGTCTGAAGTCAAAAAGGGTGGAAAAGAAAGTTTCTGACTGAAGGACAAGCAGTTTGCAGTCGCCCTTCAGGGATTTCTGGACATTCTGGGGCTGAGAGATACTGCCCAACCGGTACTAGCGATGGAAGCTGTAACTGAACACCTAGAGAAAAATTTCTAACTTGGTACCAAATGGCAAAGATTGATAGGCAGAGCACACACAAAAATGGATATCTATGCATAGCTATAGATATAATGTATGAATGCATAGGGGGATGCATACACTTTTATATGCAATATCTTTTCTTTACGAGGAACAGAGGTGTAGCACGGAGAGACAAGATGCACACGTCCCTGCCTTTCTCAAGCATATTTTTTATTTTACAGATGAGTTAATTTATTAGAAATAGCACATGTGGATAGCCCTTGAGCTCACGAGCTGATTTTCGTCGCCCATTTTTCACAAATTCAAGCACATAATCCAGACATCAGCTGTGTAATAAGAATATTTTTTTTATTAGGATAGGAGGGTCTGATGATGCAGTTTCATTATTATCAGAACTAAAATCCCATTTTACAGTTGTGTGAAGTGGTAAAGAGTACAGAAAATGGAAAAAAATAAAATAAAGGATTTTTTTTTCTTTAATAAAATAACCATGATGCATTCTTTCCTGGTCTTAAAGAATATATTTAATATAAAAAAGCATCACCTTTTACCATTCAAATGGCGATGGCATGAACACAATAAGAAAGAACGGGATTCCAGGAATGCTAAGTGAGTTGGCGAGAAGCCAGCCTTGGGGGGGAAAAAAAACCTCTCCACCCTGTGACAACCAGAAAACGAATTCAGGCCCGGGTTGCTCCGAATCAGGGAGTCCTTCTGCCCTGGCTTTTATTGCAAGCACTCTTTCCCTGAAGTTTTATTTAAAAAAAAAAAAAAAAAAATGAATGTTATCTATTCCATTGCTAAGCTTTGCAGTTTTTCCCCCCATCTGGATTTCTCAAAGAACTCATCTCCACAGTCATCATTTATATAACCCGAAAGCAACAGGAATGGGAAACAGGTTTCCAGAAAATATTCTCTCTAGTCTGAAACGAATTTTAAAAATTGGTTATAAATACCGTATTGCTGTGTTTTTATACAAAGAATTCAGTGTAGCGGGCACGCATAGCCAAACCAGATTAACCATAAGAAACATCAAAAGGAATTTTCTGTCTGTGAAATGAAATGCTGACTGTAATTCACTGTTATTAGCCATTGCTGGGGAAAGGGGGTCCGCCAGAAGCCGAAGGATCGCTTCTTTTCAAATTGGCCACTGAAAGGCTGCTATTTTGCAGAGATGGAACGCATCGCAAGGGCTTTGCATTCACTCATAGACCCTGGGTAGCGCTGGCACTGCTCAGAAGCCCTTTCCAAGCTGCCAGGTCCTGCCCCAACTGCTGGGGCCAGGAAGACTTTGGGCAGACTTTCCCTGCCCAATAATCTCGGCAAAGATCTGTCCTCCAAATTAGAAACAGATCAAAGGGAAAGGCACTTCTACCACTTTAAATTACTTCTGCAACACATGGACAGAAATAAAGGTTAACAACAACAAAACAAAAAAAAAATGACATCCCTTTTTATTGGACTAACTTAATGTATTTCTTCACTAGCTTTTCGGGGGAGGGAGGTGGTTAATGTTCCCTTCCTCAGGTCTAAAATGGAATCAACACAGACAAATTGTCAGGCAAAGAAAAAAATCTTAAAACTGAATTAGAAAGACAGATCAGGGAAGGAGGGAGAGAGATGAACAGAGAGATGGGCTATAGAAAAGGGTAATAGAGAAATAGCATGGGAGAGAGACAGCGAAGGGGGATAAAGTGTGGAGGTGAGAACACAGAGCACAAGAGGAGGCAGGTAGGGTGGGAATGAAGGAAGGACAGAAACAACCTTTATAGAAAACTGAATCTTATTACAATACACCGCTGAGTGCTGTGCAGTTCCTCAGGATTCAATATCCAATCACAGCAGATAAACAAGCTGCCATCTTAATACACAATGCAGGGCCTAATGAGTAATATGAGATGCTTCTGAAGCCATTCCTGAACGTACCACATGCATCAGAACCTCCCTGAACAAAAAGGGAGAAAATGAAGTCGGGAGAGTCCAGGGAGGGGCTGCAGCATCCCCCGGGGCACACACTGCCTCATCTGGGCTATAGAAACCCTCTGCTGTTTTACATCTTTCTGCTATTTTGATAAATTCCTGACAGCTTGTTTGACAAAAGATGAGAATATAAAAAGGAGAAAGGGACAGTCTAAAAAGGGAGGACCTGATCCAACTATTTCCCGGGAAAGCAAGTCCAGGCCGATGTGGCTAGTGGTGCAAACATTGCCCTCGTACCGGGGCAGTAACGTGCGAGGTTAGCCAGCGGGGCGGTGGCTTCAGCTGGAGTCGGCCCCAGCAGCAGCAGCACAGGCTGCTCCATACCTTGGGCCATCAAGCAGCTGATAGACAGACTGAGCAGCTGAACCAGGGCTGCGGGGGGGCATTGTCACGAGCAGCTGAAGTACGCCAGAATAAAACAAACAAACAGTCTTATGCCGCACCAAGTACTCCCTTCTATGGGGCATCCTCGCACATTCTGGTGCCACTAGGAGTCCTGTGCCATTCTCACAGGACCTGATGCTGGCACCTAGCAGGGATAGGTTGTGTGCACCTGTCGTATAACTTCAGTGGATCCCAATTCACTGCCATAGAGCGCAGAAGTACAGCAGTCAAGGGATGAGAGGAGCTGCAGGCAGAGACAAAGGATGATCACACATGAGGAAGAGGAGAAGGGCACAGTGGAAGGAAGGGACAGGGAACAGACCGAGGATGGCCACAAAAGGACAGAGGGAGGCATGATGGAGGAGGCAGAAGAATGGGACGGGGGAGCCACAGGGTGGGGGAAGAAGGACAAAGGGATTAGAGTAGCGGGTCCTAAACCTGCCTCTGTTGCATGCAAATTTTATCTCATGTGTATTCGTCTTAGATGTCCTGAAAACCTGGCTGGCTTGGGGGGGTTCTCCAGGACAGGTTTGGGAACCTCTGGGTGAGTGGGAACAGGCAAGGGTGAGAAGGGAGAAAGAGGGAGGGGAGAGGTCCATAGGGAGGGAATGATAAATGAGGCATAAAGCGAGAGGGCCAGAGGGAATATGAGGAGGAAGGGAAGAAAGTCAGAGGAGGCAGGAGGGGAAACAAAACAGAGGTTAAGGGAAGGGGGATGACACATTTTAGGATTAAGATAAAGATGGCTAGGTGGGAATAAGAGACAGAAGGAGGAGGTGTGCTAGCACTGGTGGAGGAGGGGTGTCACACTGGCAAGGCTGCCCTTAGCGCAGGGCAGTTGCCCCAAGTTCTGTGCTCTGAAGGGCATCACGCAGCCCTAATAACCAAAATCCCCAATGTCATTTCCTCTTCCAGAGCACTGGCAGACCAAGAGTTTTGGTGACCTGTAAGGTAGTGGAGATTCATCCAGGCCCAACAAGCTCCCAAGGTCAGCCCTGCATACTGGACATCAGTAGTAGGGGCTAGAAAGAAAGGAGACATTATCAGCACAGCTGGGGTTGGGGAGTGGCTGCCAAATTTTAAAGCAGACAGAAGCTTTGTACTGGCCTTGAGTAAGTTCTGGTTTTGGACTGCGATTCAGAATCCGATAAACATCTACAAAAACCAAAGTAAAGACAGCAACCCTTAACTCCTCCTCCTGCACAATACTCAAGATTGAGGTCGCAGCATGGAGCGATACAGAGGCAGCATAATATTCTCTGTTCTAGGAAAGGAATGGAGAATAAAACAGAGAATATCATATTGCCTCTCTGTCGCTCCATGGTGCGACCTCGTCTTGAGTATTGTGTGCGGTTCTGGTCACCGCATCTCAAGAAAGATATAGCAGAATTAGAAAAGGTACAGAGAAGGGAGACCAAAATGATAAAGGGGTTGGAACAATTCCCCTGTGAGGAAAGGCTAAAGAGGTTAGGACTCTTCCGCTTGGAGAAGAGGTGGCTGAGGGGGGATATGATAGAGGTCTTTAAAATAATGAGTGGCGTGGAACCAGTAAATGTTAATCAGCTGTTTACTCTTGAAAAGTACAAAGACCAGGGGACACACAATAAAGAGAATAAAATGAGGAGCCTCAAAGTCCCATTATGCACTGCTACTCATGTCACTTAGTATACAGATAATACAGATATGCAAAGTATATATGATGGCAGGTACAGGCAAAGACTTTATTAATAACACTTAAGGTACTCAATTAGAAACCTAGAACCAAGAATCTGACAGTAGACAAGGATCATTAGTCCTATCCAGTCCTGGTGCAGTGCCAAAGGCCCCAGTTGATCTCTGGCTTTCCCCTCACTTCTTCACAACCAGGCATTCTCTGTATTTATCCCAGGCTTTCATGAGTTCAATATTTTGATTCTCCTTTCAATATACAGAACAAATCATCAAAAGAAAAATAAAATCCCAGGCTTTCTTGAATTCTATTATCGTTTTTGCCTCCATCATCACCACCACCTCCAAACTGGGGCACAGTGCATGCCCTGCATGGTGCAGAAGAGTATCAGTGCATACCACGGCACTACATTTAGCAATGCAGAGATTCAGAAAGGACATGCTAATTAATGAGATGCAGCATTATTGAGGCTAGGTCTGATGCCAGCAGCATAAATAGTCGAGCCGGTTACAGAGCAGTCCTCTTTCCCACAATCTCTGACCAAATAGGAAGCCTACAAATGTGGCAGCCCTCAGACTTTAAAAAAAAAATCCCAAAACTCACTTTTTGCAAAGTTAAGGAAAAATTTCAAAGCAATGCAACCAAAACTTGCCCCTGGTTTTCAGCGGCAGTACATTTGGAATGCACAGCAGCCTACGCAGGGCACTGGTTTTCCTTGCCAACCTCACAGAATTGCATGGTAGGGAGAAACATATTTACTCCCCCATTGCAATTCATTTTCTTACTATATAAAGGACAGCACACCAAAGACAGGCAGACTGGCCTCCCCCTAAATGCTATCTGGGCACTACAGAAAACAGCAGTGTTTTGTAAATATGATGGTGCTGAATAAATATAGGAGCGAGCCTTTAACTGTTTTACAATCAGTTTTCAGAAGGATCTAGTTGAGTAACTAAGATGTTCCTTGGCTAGATACCCAGGGCTGAAAAGTGCACCTCACTGAGTAGATAAATATAGCCTCCTGGTTTCATTAGGAGGTGATGTGGGAGATTCAGGAGGTGAGGTTAGGTCAAAGGAAGCAAATATGCACAGAAACAGTAGGTGAAAAGTACACAAGTAGTTTGTCTTGTAAACACTGACATAGGTTTTCTGCGTGGGGCTCCATCGGATGATGTTATCCATGTGTGAGGACTAACATCCTGCTGTCCTCAGAGAACACCAGTTACAGCTAAGCAACTCTGCTATCCTTTTTATCCAAGTTATTATTCAATGGAGTTATCTTTCTTTCTTACCCGGGTTTAGATTAGGATCTAAGCATGTTTTGAGTATAAACTGTTAAAATACAGACCATCACAAACTTTTTGTTACCATTGTATGATGCAATCTTGCCCCCCCCCCCCATGATGAACACAAGACAGAGGAGGCTGATGCTGGATGATGAGAAGGAGTACTCTGTAGGAGTGAATGTCCTTTATGTTAGGGATGCTCAAACCGGTCCTACGGGGCCCCCTAGCCAGTTGGGTTTTCAGGATATTCCAAATGAATATGCATGAGAAATATTTGCATACACAGGAGGTAGTGCATGCAAATACATCTCATGCATATTCATTACGGATTTCCTGAAAATCCGACTGGCTGGGGGGGGGGGGGGGTGGAGGCTGTAGGATCAGTTTAAGCATCTCTGCAAGAAGCATAGCAGGCTAAAATTCCATCAAGGAGATGTAGCTGTAATTGCACTTCTTTTCGGGTGGCCTGTATGAAAAATGTATAGCTTCAAAGGTTTGTACTGAGACCCTATATGGGGGACAGAGAACAGAAAGAATATAAAAAGTGTAGTGCTGGGTCAGACCACTGGTCCTTCAAGCCAAGCATCCGGTCTCATAGTTGCCAGTCCGGGTATCTTGGAAGTCCCCAGAAGTTCCTAATGATACAATCCCATCCCTGTTGCTCACTTGCAGAAGTAAAAGGTAATTAGCCTCAAATCTACCTGGCTAATAATTATTAATGGGCAGGCCATCCCTGTGCAAACAATAGTGAGATGTGAATGAGTGAGATGTGGTGAGTGAGATGTGGTGAGACCTCCACGTCTCATTGGGACTGATAGCAGGCGAGCCATGATGCTGCCATGGCTAGGGAAGAGTAAGCCTTGACCTGAACCACCCAGATTCAGCCTGGCATGGGCATAAGAGGGGGGGGGGGGGGGGAGATGCAATCTGCTCACCAATTAGATATAGTCTACTTGGTAACAGCAATCCCCACTCTGTTTGGGTCAAAAGAAACAAAGAATTGGGTGGATTTTCTATGGGCTTCAGTAACCTCCAGGTAGAAGGCCAAAGCTCTTTTGCAGTCCAAACTGCTCGTTCATCTTGGTGGACATGTGGCCTGGGAAAAAATGTTGGAAGGATGATTGACTGGTTAAAATGGAATTCCGACAACACCTTAGGACAGGTACACAAGACCACCCTATCATGATAAAATCTGGTATAAGGTAGATACCAGAGTGCAAGCCAGAGTGATCGTCACCAAAACCTTGACCTTCCAGGTCAGGCACTTCATGTCATTGGAGTGAAGTGGCTCAAAGGGAGCTTTCATCATCTGGGACAGAACCACATTGAGGTCCTAAGACACAGCATGAGGTCTGATGGGAGGCTTCAAAATGAAGCAGGCCCCACATAAACTGGACAACTAAAGGTTACACAGAGATGGGCTTACCTTCTATATGGTGACAGTAGGCACCAATTGTATTAAGGTGAACCCTTACTGCAGGGCTTCCCAAACCTGTCCTAGGGACCCCACAGCCAGTCAGGTTTTCAGGATATCCTCAATGAATATACATGAGATACATGTGCATACACTGAGTTTTCAAGCTATGCAGATTTATATCATGCATATTCATTGTGGATATCCTAAAAACCTGACTGGCTGTGAGGTCCCCTGGACAGGTTTGGAAAGCCCTGCCTTACTGAGCTGACGGCCAGACTGGTACCGAGGGCAGATAAAAGCTGGATATAGGCAGGGCTGGAAGCAAGGCTGGTATTGATGGCAGCAGAAGCTGGATATAAGCAGGGCTGGAAACCAGTAAAGGCTGGGGGCTGGAACACGGTACAGGCTGGGACCAGAGGCAAGGGCAAGGCCTGAGAAAGCCGACAAGGGACTGGACTGGGCAGGGCAAGACTATCACTGGACAACAACAGGACTAAATAGAACAGAAACAATAAACAGGAAAGCCTATTAGGGCATAAGGTAGGCTTGGCAAACCTAGAAGGCCCGAAGGCTGCTGGGTAGAAAAGGAAAGCCTACAAAGGCATTGAGCAAGGCAGGTAGGCCAGAAGACCTGGAAGGGCCCAGAGCAAGGCAGGTATACCTGGAATGCTACAGAGAAAGGCAGAAGGCCTGGGTAGGCCACAAGGCAAGACAGAAGGCCTAAGTAGGCCAGAAAGTAAGACAGAAAGCCTAGGTAGGCCTATGTAGGCCAAAAGGCAAGGCAAGATAGCATGACAAGGAGGGGAGGTGACTTAATGAAGAGGCACCAAGGGAATGGACAGGCTGGGTTAAGTAAGCCTTGAATTGAGGCGTCATGTGATCAGGGAAGAGGTAACTTGCACATCTGTGAACAAAGCTCACTCAGGACCAGTGGTGGAGGGGAGGCTGCGCAGCAGGTGGAACCATAACACAAGCTTGGTGGTATCTTCTTTTCCCGCTTAGATTTCATATTATTGTACTGACCAGGTTCCATGAATAGTAAGGCAGATGCCTTGTCCAAGTGAGAAGGGGAAAAATATATGCAAGCAGAAGCCCCCATCACAATCCTTTGGAGAACAAGAAATTATTATTTTATCAATGTAATACTTGGGAACCTGCAGCATTACAAGTTTGCACAAGCCTGGCTGCAGGGATTGAAAGAGGGAGAGAAGGATACTGTTTGGAGCCAGCGAGAAGTTTTCCTTTATAGAAAGGATAAACTATATACTAGAACATTATGTCGGGAAGTCCTGCAGATACATCCCCACTGACAGGTCTTCCTGGTTGCCACAAAACTAAAGAACTAGTTGCCCATGAATTTTGGTGGCCAGGAATAAGTAGAGACATAACTGAACAGAGACTGTGTCACATCTTGTGAAGAATGCGCCTGAAATAAGGTGCCACATCACAGTCCTCATGGACTACTCATGCATTTACCAGTACCCTCAAGACCATGGGAATGGGTATCAATGGACTTTACCACCAATCTACCGCCTTCACAAGGGAAGACCACAATACTGGTGGTGGTGGATTTATTTACTAAGATGGCTTATTTAATAGCCAATATGAGTTTTTACTCTTCCCTTGAAACAGTAGATCTGCTAATTTGGGAAGTAGCATGTCTCTACAGTCTGCCATCTCATATCGTCTCTGACCAAGGCTCCCAATTTGTTGCATATTTCTGGTTGAGAGAGAACTAAACTCCTGGATGTCCAACTTCATTTGTCATCAGCATATCACCCACAATCGGGTGGGCAGACAGAAAGGTTAAATTATGCTCTAATGCAATATCTCCATTGCTTCTGCAATTTTCATCAGAAAAACTGGGTAGAGTTACCCCCTATGGCAGAATTTACATATAATAAATGAGTCGCAGCAACTAAAAAATCCACATTCTTTGCAAGTTATGGTATCCATCCAGTTTCCACACAGGTGAGGTTTGGCAGTCCAGGGTCCAAACTTATTTATGTATGTATGTATGTATGTATGTATGTATGTATGTGGCAGACACTATGGTTCTGTTACTATTAAGCCCTGGGTAAATCCTTGTACCAATTAGTGCAGTTAGTGAAGAATAATTAAGGGAGGACCCGTTCCTGTGCAGCTCCTCCCTTTGAGGGTGCTGGAATGGACGTCCCACGTCCGAGGCTTTATAGGAGCTCTTCAGCATAGTTTGCAGTTCTGGAGGAAGGCTGGAGATTTTTGCATCAATTTTGTTTTGGCTGCCTGGGGACCTGGGCTCCATCCTGCCCAGGATCCTTCAGGACAGGTCGAGGACTCCACTGCTGTACTCTTCTCCCGAGGTGCAGAGCGGTTGTCCTGGGAATATTTTGGACTTGTACATGGCAGGAGCCTTGCTGGTTACTTGGGTCTTTCTTGGACTCAGGGGATGGGGAACCCTATGTTTGGGACACCCAGGGACAGGGAAGATCTGCCCACCGAGGTGGTGACCCGCTGTAAGGAACAACTCCGGTGTTAATATTTTTTTGGGACAAGAAAAAAATATTTTTTTAGGACAAGAAAGACTTTTGGTTAATGACTCAGCAGGAAGAGTTTTGCTCTCCTTCCTGCCTGGAGCAGAGAAACAGCCAAAACTGCTGTTTGGACTGGATCCCACCCCATTCGGATCCTTACAGGAAAAGAACAGGGAAAAGATCAAGAATAAAGATCCTGAAGATCTACTAACTATGACGGAGAGACTATCTACAATTTCGAGGACACCCATCCTGTGGCTTCAGCCCCTGGGGAGAGAGAGGATTTACTCTCTGTGCATGGACAGGATTTTGGCCATCTTTGGAAGAGGGTTTCCCAACCATCTGAGGGTTACCCTGCCCACTGGGACCACCACTTTGCTTAATCCAGGAGAGTGGCTGGATCCTTTCCTTGTTTAAAAGATTCCTTCACAGATAGAGGATAAAGACTGTAACCAAAGAAAGAAAAATCTGTGGTGCTGGATTCATATTTATCGTGCCATTAATCACCCAATTCTGAACAGTAAAGTTTTATGATGGACACTAACCCACTGTGTACTGCGTGGTTTTTGGGACAGAGCACACAGTGAAGAGCTTATTCCTCTTCCACAGAAAGTTCAGTAGGGAGGAAGTCACTCGTGCATCGGGCCCTGAAAGTTAACCTTTTTCCCCCAACAAAAAGGATCCATACCCTGAGGAAAGGGGCCACAAAGAAGATGTAGCCAGGGTCCCTGTCCCAAAGAGATTTACATTATTTTATGGCCCCCACCCACGCAGGACAGGTACACTGGGTTGGGGGTTACATTTATTTAAAAAATGTGTAACCCACTGATGCACAATTTTCAGCGAGTAACAATACAACATACATAAAAGAAGTAACATAACATGACACAAATTAACCTGAACAGACATTCAACACAAGCCAGAATAGCTGCATACTGCTGTAGGCTTGTCACCAACCCAAGGGGCAAAGGAAATTACCTATGACTACCCGAGAGCAGGTCACAGGCAGAGGAAAAAAGAAAGGCTTTTAATAATTTCCTGAAACCCAGGTCGTCGTTTTCTAACTTCAGGGATTCGGGAAGCTCATTCCACAAAGTTGGACCCACTACTTGTCTAGAGGAAGATCGAAGCAGGTGCACTGAGCTATCTCTCGGCAATCCTGGGAAAGAGTGAGGCAGTGAACTGTGAATCTATTTGGAAACCAATGTCAGGATTTTAAATTTAATGTGCCAGAGTACTGGGAGCCAATGTAGTTTTTAAATGCTTTAACAGAATTGGATGTGCAAGTTCAGTGTGAATGGGAACAAGCTCAGAATTCACAGAAGAAATTTCTGGATAGATAATGCCAGGAAACCCCCCAGTTTACAGAAGGGGACCAAGTCTGGGTCTCCATAAGGCACATAAGGAGCGAGAGACCGTCGAGCAGAAGTTTAGGGAACCATTCCTGATTCAGGAACAAATAAACCCAGCGGCATTCATATTCACCCAGTGTTCCATGTGGCCCTTCTGAAGCCTTATAAACCCAATCCCTTTGCAGGAAGATGACCCCCTTCTCCAGCACCAGTCATGGTGAAAGAGCATGCAGACTTTGTTCTCTGCCAGATTCTGTATGCCAGGATAATCAAAGGACACCTGCACTACTTGGTGGACTGGAAAATGTATGACCCTGAGGACTGCAGTTGGGAACTGACCCAAAATGTCCACACAAAAGAACTAGTGGCCAAATTTCACCAGGAACACCCAGAAAAGCCAAGATTGAGAGCCCTGGGAGGGGCATATTCTTCAGGGCCAGCAGGGATTGAAGCTGCAGCCCCAGGTGTTCAGGACCCGGGGATCCGGGAGTGGAGCCACAGGGACTTTGAATCAGTGGGAATCCTACAATAAGCAAAGCAAAGTTAGAGAGACCTGCCTCCAGAGGCTCCCTATTAGACCAGCATTATATAAAGAGCTCCAGCCTGCCACAGCTTTGCTGGTCCAACAGTCAATACTGCTTCCTGCTCTGGTCCTGGTCTCAGTCCATTCTGCTTCCTGCTCTCACGTGGAAGTCCTGGCAGCTGCCTGCACCCAAGAGCTCAATCCGTGGGGAATGGGGAGAACACAGCAGCTCCAGACCACCCGGCTTCTCAAGGCATGCCTTTGCTTAGCCATCACACCGTCTGTTGCGATCCCTCCTGTAGCTGCGCCACAGGAGGCATCTTACCTTCTCCTCTGGAGGCCCCTCCGAAGCCAGGGCCTCGCCTCATACTATCCAGGATTTGCTCCAGGGCCTGGGAGGCCTAGCTGTTCTTGAGGCCTGCCTGTGGCTTGCCTGTGTTTGCTTGGACTTCCTGGTTCTGGCCACGCCCTTCTCCCTAGGGGCCGGCCTGCGGCTCTCCATCTCAGTTATAGGGCCAGCGAGGGGCAGTCCAGGTGAACTCCTCCCAGGGAGTCGCCTACATGCAACATTATAAAAGGACTTTCTCTTCAGTTCCTACTTGCCTTTGGATTGGGTTCTACAGTTGCCTTTGTTTTCAGACCAATCCAGGTCCTCCGTGGTCTCGCTTGTCTTGACGGCTCCCTGTCCTGTCTCTGCCTGTTGCTTTGATGTTTGTTCCGGATGATCCTGATGTTTGTTCCTGATCCAGTTCCAGATGTTCCTGCTTGCTTTAGGCTGCCAGGAGTGCAGCAACCTGCCTTAGACTGCCAGGACTGCAGTAATCCACCGCTTCTTCTTCCCTGCGCTCTCCCGTTCTCAGCGTGGTCCGCGACCAGCCTTCCTGGGCTGTGTAGGGCGCGTTATGGGACGGGGTGGTCCGCGACTCAGTCCCGCGGGTGGGCTGAGTAGGGTGCCCTGAGGGACAGTGCCCATGTCTTCCTTTCCAGCCCTCGTCTACGATGTCTCTGCACCAGCCCTCGTCTATGATGTCTTCCGTGTACTAAGGACTCTGTCTGCCCTCGTCCTCTGTCCGGCCTGCTGCCCAATGCCATTACCCAGCGGCAGGTCCGAAAGGGCTTGGAACAGTCGGAGGACCGTTCATCAATCAACATTGCATTGTTGGTTGCCATGGGCATGCAGGTCTGGCTGAGGGTCAGACTCTGTTCCTTATTCCTGCTTCAGTACCTGCCTGGCTCTCCATGTTTGCATCGGCTCACCTCCCATGGTGTGGCTTGGGACTCCTCCCTGGGTCTCGCCGTGGCCCAAGGGCTCACACCACCTGCTCTAGAGGCGACCGCGCTCCTCGCGCCTACAACAGAACCCGAAGGCCTCCAAACCCTCGGTCCGTCCGCGGCGTGGTGGATGCGCTCGTAACACCGTCCCTCTGTCCATAGCAGAGCAGGCAGTGACAACTATACCCTTGTGTCCAGGAGTGGCTCAAGATAATCTTCTGCCTGAGGCGAGGGACAAAATGGTGCCCCCCCTCCCCGCACCTGCCCTCCCTGTGCCTCCCTCCCTTTTCCATACCCCTTCCCAAACGTCAAAAATGTTATTTCACATAGCAGCAATGTTGCATACCAAGCCACTTTGCTTCCAGGTCGTCCAAGACAATAATGAATACCACGATCACCCCGCCACCATCCTTCATCCAATCAGGAGAAGGACTTCCCATCCCCCCTCCAAGCCCCGGGCAGTGGCTGAGGGGATCCGAGCCTACGCCGGCAGGCTCCCCTCTCACTCCCACCATGGGATAGGAGGCAAAGTCCTTTTGTGGATTAGAAACTGGTTAAAAGACAGGAAATAGAGAGTAGGATTAAATGGTCAATTTTCTCAGTGGAAAAGGGTAAACAGTGGAGTGCCTCAGGGATCTGTACTTGGACCGGTGCTTTTCAATATATATATAAATGATCTGGAAAGGAATACGACGAGCGAGGTTATCACATTTGCAGATGATACAAAATTATTCAGAGTAGTTAAATCACAAGCAGACTGTGATACATTACAGGAGGACCTTGCAAGACTGGAAGATTGGGCATCCAAATGGCAGATGAAATTTAATGTGGACAAGTGCAAGGTGTTGCATATAGGGAAAAATAACCATTGCTGTAGTTACACGAAGTTACGTTCTATATTAGGAGCTACCACCCACGAAAAAGAACTAGGCATCATAGTGGATAATACTTTAAAATTGTCTGCTCAGTGTGCTGCAGCAGTCAAAAAAGCAAACAGAATGTTAGGAATTATTAGAAAGGGAATGGTTAATAAAACAGAAAATGTCATAATGAGACCACACCTTGAATACTGTGTACAGTTCTGGTCGCCACATCTCAAAAAAGATATAGTTGCGATGGAGAAGGTACAGAGAAGGGCAACCAAAATGATAAAGGGGATGGAACAGCTCCCCTATGAGGAAAGGCTGAAGGAGTTAGGGCTGTTCAGCTTGGAGAAGAAACGGCTGAGGGGGGATATGATAGAGGTCTAAGATCATGAGAGATCTTGAACGAGTAGATATGACTCGGTTATTTACACTTTCGAATAATAGAAGGACTAGGGGGCATTCCATGAAGTTAGCAAGTAGCACATTTAAGACTAATCAGAGAAAATTATTTTTCACTCAATGCACAATAAAGCTCTGGAATTTGTTGCCAGAGGATGTGGTTAGTGCAGTTAGTGTAGCTGGGTTCAAAAAAGGTTTGGATAAGTTCTTGGAGGAGAAGTCCATTAACGGCTATTAATCAAGTTTACTTAGGGAATAGCCACTGCTATTAATTGCATCAGTAGCATGGGATCTTCTTAGTGTTTGGATAATTGCCAGGTTCTTGTGGCCTGGTTTGGCCTCTGTTGGAAACAGGATGTTGGGCTTGATGGACCCTTGGTCTGTCACAGCATGGCAATTTCTTATGTTCATATGTTCTTATGTTCTTATTTCCCAGCTCTCCATCCTACTGGACTTGTTGCAGCAGCCAGAGCTGTAGCCAGGCAATTTGGTGCCTATGGCCAAGTAAAAATGTGCGCCCTTACTCTACACAACATGAGCTTAAAGACTCTCTTAAATGTTTTAACTTATAGATTATAAATAATAATGTTAAATTTTAAGTAGATATAAGTGTGACCCTGTTCCCAAAATTGTGACCCATAGGTCTGTATGGATGTGACCCTTAGGGGCGGATCTTCAAAACTCCGCGAATAGCTTACTTTTGTTTGCGCTCCAGGCGCAAACAAAAGTAAGCTGGATTTTAGTAGATACGCGCGGAGCCGCGCGTATCTACTAAAAAACCTGGGTCGGCGCGCGCAAGGCTATCAATTTTGTATAGCCGGCGCGCGCCGAGCCGCGCGGCCTACCCCCGTTCCCTCCGAGGCCACTCCGAAATCGGAGCGGCCTCGGAGGGAATCCTCTAACACCCTCCCCTAACCTTCCCCTCCCTTCCTCTACCTAACCCACCCACCCGCCCGGCCCTGTCTAACCCCCCCCCCTTACCTTTGTTGGGGGATTTACGCCTCCCAGAGGGAGGCGTAAATCCCCGCGCGCCAGCGGGCCTCCTCCGCGCCGGGCCGCGACCTGGGGGCGGGTACGGAGGGTGCAGCCACGCCCCCGGACCGCCCAGGGTCGTAGCCACGCCCCCGTACCCGCCCCCAAAACGCTGCCGACACGCCCCCAAAACGGCGCCCCGACAGGGACCGCCCCCCGACACGCCCCTGACACGCCCCCCTCGGAGAACCCCGGGACTTACGCGAGTCCTGGGGCTCTGCGCGCGCCGGTGGGCCTATGTAAAATAGGCCCACCGGCGCGCAGGGCCCTGCTCGCGTAAATCCGGGCGGATTTACGCGAGCAGGGCTCTGAAAATCCGCCCCTAAATGTTTACCCAACTGATTATTTATTCATTTATTCTTTCAATTTAATATACCAGTTGTTATTCAAAAAAAGCTCTAAAAACTGTGCACAGCAATTATAACATCCACAACCCATCTCAACATATTCTAAATCAAAAAAAAAATTTTTTTGTATAAGAAAATAGGGATGTAGAAAAGTTGTGTGTGTCTTAAACCATAAAATCATGCCTTTTTCTCTTCTATTGAAATATAGTAGGTTAATAGTAGGTTAAAATAAAGCAGGTTCTGGAGTAGTCGTAGCCTAGTGGTCAGAGCAATGGGCTCTGAACCAGGGAAGCCAGGGTTCAGTTTCCACTCAGGGATTGCCTCTCTTTCCAACAACAATAAATGCAGGGAACAACCTTTTTAAGACTAAAGAGGTTAGGACTTTTCAGCTTGGAGAAGAGACGACTGACGGGGGATATGATAGAGGTGTTTAAAATCATGAGAGGTCTAGAACAGGTAGATGTGAATCAGTTATTTACTCTTTTGGATAATAGAAAGACTAGGGGGCACTCCATGAAGTTAGCATGGGGCACATTTAAAACTAATCGGAAAAAGTTCTTTTTTACTCAACGCACAATTAGACTCTGGAATTTGTTGCCAGAGGATGTGGTTAGTGCAGTTAGTATAGCTGTGTTTAAAAAAGGATTGGATAAGTTCTTGGAGGAGAAGTCCATTACCTGCTATTAAGTTCACTTAGAGAATAGCCACTGCCATTAGCAGTGGTAACATGGAATAGACTTAGTTTTTGGCTAATTGCCGGGTTCTTGTGGCCTGGATTGGCCACTGTTGGAAACAGGATGCTGGGCTTGATGGACCCTTGGTCTGACCCAGTATGGCATTTTCTTATGTTCTTATAGTATTTTTTATTATATTAAACTAATTAGGGTCTAGATTTCACTGAAACAAAACACTCTCTCCACTACCAGGTGCACTGTGATGCACTACCAAACCCTGATAAAAACATACTCAGAACTTTTGTAGCAAACTGCAATATTAATAACAGCAACTTATGAGAGGGAAGCACTACAATTATTACTCTAGGCCCTAGAACACCAGTACACCTCCTACTGGAAAAACAGAACAAGCTACAGATCCCTACACAGACACTGCATGCTAACAGAATCCCTCAATGAAGATATACAAGCACAGCACAGGCTGACCCTTACCTAATACAAAATAAGGTCCACAAATTAGATTCAGAAACATGCAGACAAAAACCAAAATGAAAACTACAGTGCAACATGGGAGAAAGAGAAAGATAAATAGAAATGCAACATATAAAGATATAAGAAATGCACATTCCCAAGGCTTGACACATTCCTCCCTTGTTAAACTGAAAATAAAATATTATCTTTTCTACCTTTATGTGAGTAGTTAATTTGGTCTTGATCTTCTTTTGCAGGATCTTCTTCCCATTTTCCATTTTTTCTCTCCTTTCCTACATCTGTCTCCGACACCTTATATCTTTATTCTTGATTTCTCTTCTCCGCCCTCTAATCTCAGACATACCTTTCAGTTCTCTTCTTCCCCCTCTAATCCTCCAGTCCTCAGTCTTCCTTTTTTTACCTGTCACCTACCTTCCAGCTTTCTATCTCCCACCCCTTCTCATTCCATCCATCTTTCATGCATTCCCAAACTCTTATTCCTTTTTTGTTTTCCACCCATTCCTTAGTTTCCCATTTTTGCCTCCTGTACTCACACCCAGCCCAAACCTTACCTACCTTCCTCTGCCTCTCTCAGCTCCAGCTGCCTCCTTCTCACACTTTTCCTCTTTGGCCCCTTTGTTTTGTCCCGAGCCTCCTACCGAGCCTCCTACCGAGGGCTTTCACTGCCCTCTGAGCCCCTTTCCCACCCTCTCTCGCCTTCACAACACCCAACTCCTCCACTGCCTCTCGTACTCTCTCCAGTACTGCAGATCATTCACACCCTCACTCATACTTTCCCCATCTCATCTACCCCCTCCCCCCACATACTCAACTGCAAAGCTCCTAATGTCTGCCACAAATGACTGCTCAGTCTGTGTCCCTGCTTTCGGCATGTCCCTTCTATCTTACATTCCCTGCCCTCCCGAGTCTCCAGATTCCAGGTCACTGAGTTCCTGTTCTTACCCCCTGGTCACAGAATCTCCATTCTTCCCCTAGTCTCCAAGTCCCTGTTCTTTCCCACTCTCTCACCACCCAGTTTTTGACTCCATGTTCTTCACCTGCTCTCTCTCCCTAGTCTCAAAGTGACAGTCCTGCTCTCCCACCCCAAGTCCAGTTCTCCCCCTGCTTTCTCACCCTTCCAGTCCATTCTTCCCCTAACTTCTCCCACATTCCAGTGCCCCAGATCCCACTTGAACCCTATCCTAGACCCCAATCTTGCCCTGTTCTCCCACCCCCATGTGACAGTGCCATTCTTCTCCTGCTCTCCCAGTCTCCCTTCTACATCTTATCTTCCCAGAAATCCCCACATCTTTTGTTTGGCAGGCTCCTACTACAAATACACCTTTTCTTCTGACCCACAGTTGAAATCAGAGCCCCACGGTTCTAACAATGAGGCTGAGAGAATACGGAGCCTCATATGGTTCAAACAAACTACAGGGGTCAAACTGTTGATGTTTGAAACCTGTGGGGATCTGTAGAGATAGAAAGGCCTGCAATTCAAATAGTGGGGCTGAGGTTTTAGTCGCGGGATGGAAGAGGCGTCAGCTGCCAAGGCCAGACTGGGAAAGGGGAAACATGCGCTTCTCTTGCACTGCAGGATGATGGATTTGTCATTCTTGCAGTGGGCTGGTGGGGCCCTTGAGTATTAGTGCCTATGACCAAGGTTAGCTATGGCTCAGCTCCTGATCACTTTTATTTTCCACCCTCGGCCCCTTCTGTTCTTTTTTTTTTTTTTCCAGACAACTGGTGCAGTGGGGGGAGGAGCAGTGGCAAGAGGCCAAAAAAAATAGAAAAGCAAAATCTGGAGGAGGAGAGAAGAAAAGAGACAGGGTGAGGTGGCCACTAGAGGAGTTGAGGGGGGGGGGCAGTTTTTGCCATTTCCAAATTTTGCCACCTAAAGCAGCCACCTTACCCTGCCTCATTATAGAACTGCCCCTGCTTGTGTCAGAAGTCCCTAGTTCCACAGCTGGGCGACCTCCTGACACAAGAGATATGACCCCATATCGCCCTGCTTGTTGATGTAGTATATAACAACTTGATTATTGTGATGGAGACATCACAGAGCAGACCCCAAGGGCAGCAGAGAAAACACTAGAACTATCTGACAAAGAAAGAAAACCCCCAGAACAAAGCAAAGTAAGAGTCAGAAGAACTGCAAAACCCAATATGGACAGGGATTGGGTGTTGAAGGGAGTTCTTGTTATGAATTCGGGCCAAGGAGGCCTCAGACCAGGCCCTCCTACCTTCCGACGCCAGGCCCCAAGTTCGATCCCTCTTGCTCTCGCGGCAGTTGGCAGCTCCCTGTGCGGCCGTGCCGCAGCCGCACATCCGGTCCCTCCAGCGTGGCGGGTTCCCCTCCATCGGCTTGTGCCTCCTTCCCTCTGGTGGCGCCTGCAGCCACGCTGCCTACACCACTGCCGCTGCCATCCTTGGCATCCTGCTCTAGGCACACACTCATGCCGCGCATCGAAACTTAAAGGGGCCGTGACAGGAAAAGCTCCCACAGCCCACTGATGACATCAGCGGCCCAGAGTATTTAAGGCAATCTCTGCCAGTCAGAGCTTGCCTTGGCAACAGGTTGCCTCGCTTGTCATAGTGTAGTTCCTGAGTTCCGTTTTCCTGATCTTGAGTTCCACCTTTCTTCTCCATCCCTGACTTAGTTCTCCTTTGCCTTGCTCCTCGGACAGATTTGGCCTGACCCTTGGACTGGACTATGACTTTGCCACCTGCCTCTGACCCTCGGACTGGACCTGTCTTCCCCTGTTGTCCGTTTTGGCTCCTGGACTGGAGCTTCGTTGCTCCTTGTCTCGCTCCTTGCCTGGCCGCTCCTGGGATCATCCACGCAGACCAGCCGGCCCTGGCACCCAAGAGCTCAACCTGCGGGGAACGTGGGCTGGTATTGGCAAAGCCCCTGTTTGCCTCTGCTTCCCATCTGGCCTCGCCTCCCGACGGTGGGGACCTGTGGGATCCTTCCTCATAGGTAGCGATAACTCCATCTCGGGCCAAGGATCTACCTTTGCAACAGGTTGCCAAGGCCATGGACTTGGCGGAGGCCTCCGCTCTCCAGGTCATTCCGGGCCTGGCTCTTAAGGTCCAGCAACAGCAACAATACCGCGAGGCACTGGCAACCTCCACTGAACTTCTCAACGCCCACGTAGTGTTACGTCGGCTGGCCACAGAGCCCATGGCCGACTGAGCTTACCGCTTTCGGAGGCAGCCCACCGCTCTCTGAGCCTCTGCCGCTGGGCTCGGGGGTGTGCCCTCGGGCACTGAGGTCTGCGTCCACGTCGGGGGGGCCTCCTTCCGCGGCTGGAATGCCGCCGCCTCAGAAGCCCTGCCCCCGACGTCCTTTAGGCACCCGCGGCAAGACCAAGTTCTCTGTTAAAGAGGCCAGCTCAGGAAAACTCCGATCACCTGCAATTGACTTTGATCCAAATGAGTGCAAAGGGCAAGAAAGCTCATACCACCTGCACTTTGTGCATTTGATGAAGTCATGTGTGAATTGGTATGGATTGGTATGGAAAAGCCAGCATAAATGTGAACAGGGGCGGTTCTATAATGAGGCAGGGTGAAGCGGCCACTTCAGGTGGCAGAATTTTGAGGTGGCAAAAATATACCTCTCTCAGAATGCTGCTGTGGCATCTGCCTCCCCCTGGTGTGGCTGCCTCAGCTCAGGCTGTCAGCAGCCGAAGAACGGAAAGAGGCTCAGGGCCGCCGGTGGCGCTCAGGCCGGCAGCAGCCAAAGAACGGAGAAGATTGGGGCCATCGCCAAAGAACGGAGAAAAGATTGGCTCGGGGTCGTTGCTGGAGCTCAGGCTGGCGGCAGCCGAAGACTAGAGAGAGGCCCCATGTGAGAGGCAGCTTGCATATACGCACGCACGCGTGTGTGTGTGTGTGTGTGTGCGCGCGCGCATTTGCTTGTGTGAGAGGCAGCTCAACTACTGGGCCTCTCTTTATTCTCACTAACCCAGTTCAATGCCCAATCTCTCACGAAAAAAACCCACATTATCAACGATTATCTATTGGACGCCAAACCCAACATATGCGCAATTACAGAAACGTGGCTGAAATCCACTGACACAGTACTAACCAACCAACTTCCCACGCAGTTGTATGACATTTTTTCAATCCCTAGACCCAAAAAAAGAGGCGGCGGCCTACTCCTAATGGCAAAAAAAGATCTAAGATTTACTCTCCAATTTTCAGAATCAGTAGCTATCTGGAATTCGCAGTCTTCAAATCTTCCCAGCTTCAAATATGCCTTATTTATGCCCCCCCCCCAGGGCTCCTAGAATCAGACCCCTCACTTCTTATTGAACGCATTGCCAAACATATTAACTACGATACCCCAGCTATAATATTGGGAGACTTCAACTTACACGTTGACGCTTCTCCTGAATCCCCTAACTGCGAAACATTACTTTCATCACTCAAATACCTGGGTTTCAAACAAATAATAGACAGTCCCACTCATAAAGCTGGTCACACGCTGGATCTAATATTCCTTAACGAAGGCCTGACCTTAGCCTCCAAACCGATCTGCACACCTGTCCCCTGGTCTGACCACCAACTGATCACAACGACCCTAGACATCACCAAAGCCACACCCCAACCATCTCCTAAGTCCACAATCCAATTCAGGAAACCATGCTCCCTGGACAACCTCAGCTCCCACCTCTTCAAAGAATTAGATTATCTTGATCTCTCAGATGCAGATGCGGCCACCACCTCATGGTTCAAGATAACCAATAAAGTAGCAGATCTTACCTGCCCTACAATTACTAAAGTAATACACCCTAACACTGATAAGAGAAAACCTTGGTTCACACCAGAATTGAAATCCCTCAAGCAAGAACTAAGAAGCAAAGAACACAAATGGCGCAAAAACCCTTCCACAGAGACGCAGGCCTCCTACAAAAATACCATGCACCATTACAGGAACACGATTCTCCGAACAAAAAGAGATTTCTTCGCCCAAAAAATTTATCACTTCATCTTTGACTCAAAAGCCCTGTTCTCGTACATTTCATCTCTTACAAAAACTACCCCACCAACTATTCCCGACGACCAAGCTTCAACCAAAGCTACAGAATTAGCTATTTACTTTGATAAAAAAAATCTCTAACTTGGTAGTGCCGTTTTTTCCAACAATAACCAATCACATCTCCCCTATCACACCACTATTTAGCAAAACTCCAGACTCGAAACATTCGAGCCCACCTTCTCATTGGAGATTGAAATCTTGCTCAAGAAGCTCAAGCCATCCTCTCATCCATCAGACCCAATACCATCAAATCTCCTCATCTCCATCCCTAAAATCGTTGCGAAGCCTATTTCAGAAATCATTAATTGCTCTCTTGCACAAGGGCTAGTACCAGACGCTCTTAAGATCGTGATACTCAAACCATTGCTAAAAAAAACCAAACTTGTCACCAACTTCCATCTGATAGCTAATTTACCATTTATTGCGAAACTACTGGAAAAAATCAATAAGCAACTCTCAGAATACCTGGACTCACACAAGATTCTAGCCCCAGCACAGTTTGGATTCCAAAAATCACTAAATACAGAATCGCTCTTAATCTCACTCTCTGACTCAATCATCCTCAGCCTTGAAAAAAAACAACCGTACCTTCTCGCTCTTCTTGATTTATCCGCAGCTTTCGACACAGTGAACCCCGCAATACTATTAGATCGTCTTACGGACATTGGTATTACTGGCACGGCCCACAGATGGTTCAAGTCTTTCCTTAGTAATAGATGCTTTAAGGTCAAAGTTAACAATAAAGAATCCCACCCCGTCAGGTCCTCCCTGTGAGTCCCACAAGGTTCTTCTCTCTCCCCAACTCTCTTTAATATTTACCTCCTACCGCTCTGCCAGCTTCTTGCAAATCTTAAGCTAACCCACTACATCTACGCTGACGACGTGCAGGTATTAATCCCTATCAAGGACTCCCTTTCCAAAACCCTCAGCTTCTGGAACAATTGCCTTCAATTAATCAACCACCTTCTCACCAGCCTTAACCTAGTCCTCAACACCAATAAGACGGAGATCCTTATCATCTCACATGACGACAATTATGGACTAAACAACATACCACTCACTTCTCAAATAAATATCTCCTCGCATGTCAGAGACCTCGGTGCTACTCTTGATAACCAGTTCAACCTAAAAAAATTTATCAACACAACCACAAAAGACTGTTTTTTCAAACTTCAAGTATTGAAAAAGTTGAGACCCCTCCTCTATTTCCATGACTACCGCACTGTGCTTCAATCCATCATTTTCTCAAAACTCGACTACTGCAATTCGCTCCTCCTAGGTCTCCCAGCAAACTCTATCAGACCCCTGCAGATGGTACAAAACTCTGCCGCTAGGATCCTCTCCAACACCAACAGAAGAGAGCACATCACGCCCATACTTCGTAACCTACATTGGCTTCCTATCAAATTTAGAATTCTCTACAAAGTCCTTATGATAATTTACAAAGCCACACACAATCTAACACCCTTTGATCTGAACTTACCTCTTCGTCTCCATGAATCCTCCAGACCGATTAGATCTGCCTACAAAGGCACTCTCTATGCCCCCCCAGTAAAGTCAGCCTTAATGAAACGTGCCTTATCCACCGCTGGGCCCGCACAATGGAATGCTCTTCCCCCAGATCTCCGGCAAGAACCATGCCCACTTACTTTAAAAAAACAAAACTAAAAACCTGGCTATTCAAACAAGCTTATCCATAACCAGTCGAACCCTCCTCCAACGCTGGAATGCTCTTCCTCGGCTCTCCATATGATTCTGTTTACACACTCGGCAGATCACACGCTCTCCTATCCTGCCCCAGACCTCTTTCAGTTTTGACCTGGACTGGACATACTATCTTACCATCTTACACAGACTTATTATTGTACATATATATATTTATTTTAAATTGCTTTTGTGTTGGTTTCCGGTCTTTCTCTGATTAATCGACATCCTGTTCTCCAAGTATCTCTCACTTTAACAGCTGCTTATACTACACCTAGTTTTATCACCTGTTTTCCCAGTTCTATGTAACCCCTGTTCTATGTAATACCTGTTGCAATATTCTGTTCCACTGTAAACCGATATGATATGTAACTTTCTACATGAATGTCGGTATAGAAAAGTTCAAAATAAATAAATAATAAATAATGTGTGTGAGTTTGAGAGGCAGCTTGTATGTATGTGTGCTTGTGTGAGGCAGCTTGCTTGTGTGTGTGAGAGACTGCAAGTGTGGGGGAGGAGAGAGAGCATTTGTGCTTGGGGGGGGGTTAAGAGAGAGAGTATGTGTGAGGGTGCTTTTGTGTGAGTGTCAGAGAGAGGGAGCCTGGGGGGAGTAGAGGGGATGGGGTAAGGGTGGCAAGGGGCAGGGTGGCAGGGGCAGGGTGAAGAGCAGGTGAGGCCCAAGGGGGGGGGGGGGGGCGCCTTCTCATCCCTGCCTCAGGCAGCAGATTGCCTTGAACTGCCCCTGGATGTGAAGAATTGCTCAGTCCTACCTAATGCTGTTTTTTAGATGCAGGTCAGCACTTCAAATGGAGAGGTCCCTCTGACCAGCAGGGCGGTGCTCATCTCCACTTCATCAGCTATCTGTTACACCCGTCGGTTGCAGACGGCTGCAACCACTCTTGCTCACCTCCTTCTTTACAGCTTTGACTCCGTTGGGAAGACTTGCGGCCTCGGCCAGCTATCACCGGCCTGCCTACCGTCCCCAGGCCTCCCTGGACGCCGCGGACACTGCCAACCGCCATCTTGCCCGTGGAATCCCCTAAGTGCGCGCGCGCACAGGCCAGTCTTAAGCACATCATGGCAGGAACCTCAGGGGCGTCCCCTCCGGCTGGCCCTGCCTACCTACAACTTGGCAACGAGTTCCCTCTTTGCTGAATCCGCTTCGCTCACTATGGACTTCCCATTCTAGTTCCTGCTCCTTTGGCGTGAGACACTCTGGATAACCTCATCTCTGGCTATCCACTCCTCGGAGGGCCTTTTGCCTTGGACTACTGCTTGCCCCGTTTCCCAGGATTTCTCCTGGAACCTTCGCTACTGTAAGTACCTGTGCTGTATGGGACCACTACCGTACCATCTCTAGTGTAGAATCCTCTTCGGTGTATCACACGCTGTGGACCACTATGTACCATCTCTAGTATGGAACCCTCATTGGTGTACCCCGCACTGCGGACCACTACCATACCATCTCTAATGAGGAACCCTCATCGGTGTACCCCGTGCTGCGGACCACTTCCGTATCATCTCTAAGTAAGGAACCCTCATCGGTGTACCCCGCACTGCAGACCACTACCATATCATCTCTTCCGAGGATCCCTCATTGGTGTGCCCTGCTCCACGGTTTACTACCATGGCATCTCTACTGAGGATCCTCATCGGTGTACCCCACTCTGCGGACCATTGGTGTATCTTCACTACAGAGGTTTTCCCCTTGGGTATACCCCACCGCACAGACTCTTGACTTTCTCCTGCACTCCCCACTCCTCGGGCAGTGCCTTTCTCTTTCTCGAATAAAGACTCTATTCCACAGCTGTGTCTGACATCCGCTGAGATCTCACTTCACGACAGTGAGGCTCACAGGGCTCCTATGGGAGGTACCATCTCTCACCTCGGCCAGGGCCCACATATCTACAAATCCAATGTTGCGTTCATGCCTATTCTTGCCCTCGCTCCACCCTCTCTACCTTTGTGGCGACTCCCTTCGGCTCAGATGGACGATGCAGCTGCGGCTTCTCTCAGCCTCTTGGTCCCGGTGTCCCCGGGCTGGCTTGATGCTACGGATCCGCCATGTTCCTGATGACATAAGGGCGCGCACACGTGCGCGCTCCAGACTTGTACCAGCAAGGGCGTGAACCTCGGGGATGTCCCCCCGTACTGACATCATCCGTTTTCAATTTAAAAGATCTTTGTTTGCTAACTACAAACGAGTTAGCAAGGAACTCCAATGGGACTTGCTTTGGCAGTCCACGCTACTTGCAACAACGCTCCGAGTCAGCAAGGGGAATTCTTCTCCCCTGCTCGGCCTTTTCAAACTTACCAGGAGTACCCGCTCCTTGGGGGCTCCGCTCTCTATTCTTGATTTCAGATTGTTGGACGGGATTCGGTACTCGCTCCTCGAGGGCCTACGTTCCCGAAGACTCAGAAGACTCCTACTGCCTGGAGGCGATCGCAGATGTGAACACAATGATTCCTATTACAGATAGAAATCGGTACTCGATCCACGAGGGCCTATGTTCCTAATCGCTAAGGCTCCCTTCAGTCTAAGACGTTAACACAGGTACGGGGATCGTGAGTTACCATTACAGATTACAGATAGGAATCGGTACTCTCTCCATGAGGGCCTATGTTCCTGATTCCTCTCTTACTCTCTTCTTCCTCAGAAAATATCGCATACCTATATCTTATGGATTATTATTATAGATTAACAGATAGGAACCGGTACTTGCTCCAAGAAGGCCTACGTTCCTAAATCTCTCCTAGCCTCTCTTCTATTCCAGAAGCCATCTCATACACAATTATTGTGAGTTCTATTTCAGACTGCTTACAAGAACCAGTACTCGCCTGTGACTCCCGTTCCTGAATACTGAAGACTCTCTGTTGCATATAGAAGACACTACAGAGATCTACATTTGTGAGTGTATCATCTATCATTGGTTATGCCCTGCATACCCTGTCTACTCACTATCTATAGTCTCTCCTTACAGCTCAACAACTCAGAGATCGTGGTTCCAGTATCAGAGGGACTTCAGCCCTGCTGGGCATATCAGCTCACTACTCCCACCTCTGGTACCTCCAGCCTAGCCGGTGGTCCCTCTCAGGATTTCCACTTGAGGGCGCTGTCAACTGCCATCGGCCCAGGGATTCACTATTTCTACTAAATGTTATTCCTACACTAATGAGTAGTATCATCATCTACCACTCTGTGGGAGCCAACCCACATCAGACCATCATTCCTCTCTCTGTGGAAGCTGATCCATATCAGATAGCTATCTCCCTGTTGGAATCATACAGGTTGCTGGTTCATCTTCTACAGGAAGAAGGCATAACAGTTGCTACTCCTTCCCTCTGGAAGAGCAGAGCACTAACAGTTTGCTACTCCTTTGTAAGATCCATACAGAGTGCTACTTCGCCCCCTGGCGGGGTGATCATTTATAGCTTGTTAACTCCTCCTTCAACGGAGGTATCCAGCATCCAGATTCATAACAGATTACTAACTCCTCCCCTCTGGGAAAACAGATCTATAACAGATTGCTAACTCCTCCCCTTTGGGGAACTGGTCTCTAACAGTTTGCTAACTCCATGAATCCGGCTATTCAGTATTGAGAAGATTTGGAGAAATTCAACTTCAGTTATTCTGGCAAAAGGATTGGAGAAGAATTGGAGAGATTACCTTCTTTAAAATTTTGGCCTTCAAGAAAAGAATTTGGAGAAGCCTAAATTTCAGTGACTTCAGTGTCCAAGAGAAGCATTAGAAAAGCAGTACTCCTGGGGATTCAGCTAAAGGTATTTGAAGTCTGTGGCCCACGGACCCGGCTCATCTTTTTGCCTTGCAGGCTATTCCAGGCTTAGCTCAACACCTTTCAGAACAGCAAGAAACCCTGGAGAAACTTACTGCAGCTTTTCACCAGCTTCATACGAGGAAGACTCAAAGCACAGCTTCTATACAAGAAGTCCAGTTACCAGAGGTAACTTTAAAGTCAGCTGTACCACTGGCGGCGCCTGTGAGATTCTCCGGAGAACTCCAGAAGACTTGAGGTTTCTTGAACCAGTGCAGCTTACATTTCACCCTACAACCTTCGTTGTTTCCCACAGGTCTGTCTAAGACTAGCTACATTTTGTCTTACTTGGATGGGAGAGCCTTGTCGTGGGCTTCTACCTTGTGGGAATGCAAGGACCCTGTCTTGCAGGACATAGAAGGATTTATGGACTTGTTTAAATCCGTTTTTGATGACCCTGCTTGTATGTCTGTTGCTGGATTTGCTTTGGTGGACTTGAAGCAAGGCAAAAGATCTCTGGCTGAATTCACCATCAAATTTAAAACTTTAGTAGTAGAGCTTTGCTGGGATCCTAGATGTCTGAAGATACTCTTTTGCAGAGGCCTGGACACCCGAATAAAGGACGAGCTGGCTGCTCATCAGACACCTGACTCGCTGGAAGAATTAATATCCTTAGCCACTCGGATTATCTGGCGGCTCCGAGACAAGGTAAAGGAATCCCAGCCTAAGGTGTTACCTGAGTTAAAGTAAACCAGTGCTCATACACTACGAGGGGGTACAGCACCTCCTGCTGTAAAGAAGAAGGAACCAAAGGAATCTGGTCAAGGATACTTGACTTCTAAAGAGAGAAGATATAGGAGGAAGAATGGCCTGTGCATGTACTGCAGTCAGCCAGGCCATGATGTTTCTGCTTGCCCTATTCGTCCGGGAAACGGACAAGCCTGAGTCCCGCGGGAGGACTGTTCTTGGGCTATACAGCAATATCTCCTCCATTCTCTCATCCAGACTTAGTGAACCCTGAACCAGTGATGGTTCGAACCTCTGCCCTGAAGGACTCAGGGGCAAGAGACAACTCCAATCTCAGATGTTTTGTGGAATACCTGAGGAGTCCATTTGGTAAATTTGAAGAGCCACTATTGTATCACAATAGCAGTTGTTATGTGCGCCATAGCTAGGTGGCACTCTACATCTTTAATGTCTTCTTGGACTACTAAACTGAGATATTCACCACGTTCTATCCACTCGGAAGTCGTGCTGAAGCACTTCTGCACTGTTGATTCCAAAGAGGAAAAGGATATCTCCATTACCAGCCTGACTTTCTGCTGGTACCATCATCAGTTCTAAAGAAGAAGACATCTCTAGCTACCAGCGTTCGCACTTGGTTTTTCGGAAGTCGTGCCCGCAAGCCTATGGCACTGTTTTGATTCCGAAGAAGAAGATGTCTCTCATCATCAACTTTATGTTTTGTTCATCTGGAAGTCGTGACCGCAAGCCCATGGCATTGTTTTGATTCCGAAGATGAAGATATCTCTGTCTATTAACTTAACGTTTGGTTGCTCGGAGGTCGTGCTGGAGGTTTACAGCACTGCTGATTCCAAAGATGAAGATATCCCCATCCATCAGCCTAATTGCTTTGCTGGTATTGTTACGAGCGCGTGCGGGCGCGGTCGTCTCGGGCAGGTGGTGAGCCCTTGGGCCACGGCAGGACCCCAGGAGGAGCCCAAGGCCACACCGTGGGAGGTGAGCTGAGCAGGCATGGTGAGCCAGGCAGGCAGGAACAGAAGCAGGGAGTCCGACCCTCAGCCGGACCTGCGTGCCCATGGTAGCCAACACGGGGAAGTTGACTAATGAACGGTCCTCTGACTGTTCCCGGCCCTTTCGGACCTGCCGCAGGGAACGGCAATGGGCAGCAGGCCGGACAGAGGCGAGGGCAGACAGAGTCCTTAAACAGAAGACATCAGACGGGGCAGAAGCAGGCTGAAGCAAGACGGAGACATCAGGAGAAGGGCTGAAGCGAGACACAGGAAAGGTCCAGGCGAGCAGGAACTCCGATGCTGGGATACTCACATCCGAAGCCCCCTCGGCTGGCAGAAGCTCAAGAGCCCGTGGGACGAATCCCTCCTGTTGGCCACTCCAGGGCCCAACAGGACAGAAGGCTCAGGAACCAGGTCAAGGCAGAGACAGGAAGACATCCGGACAAGGGCTGAAGCAGACACTGTAGACAAGGCTGGACGGAAACATTGCACTGTCCATCAGGGCGCCCTACTCAGCCCACCCGTGGGACTGAGTCGCGGACCACCCTGTCCCAGACGCGCCCTACACAGCCCAGGAAGGCTGGTCGCAGACCACGCTGAGAAGGAGGGTGCGGGGAAGACCCAGGCGAAGAGGAACTCCGATGCTGGGATACTCACATCCGAAGTCCTTACAGCTGGCAGGCAGAGGAACAAACAACTAGGCACACGTCAAGGCAGACATCAGGAAACACGTCTAGGCAGACATCAGGAAACATGGAGGACCTGGACCGGCAAGGTTACAGACAACTGTAATGCACAATCCGAAGGCCCGGTGCAAGTGAACAGACAGTCCTTAAGTACTGGAGGTAGAAGGCAACTCCCTGGGAGGAGCTTGCCAGGACCGCCCACCGCTGGTCCTATAACTAGGGTAGAGAGCTGCGGGCCAGCCCCTAGAGAAACGGGCGTGGCTGGAAGCAGGAAGTCCAAACGCTGAGGCTTGCAAGCCACAGGCATGCCTCAGGAGCAGCTAGGCCTCTCAGGCCCTGGAGCAAGTCCTGGATGATGCGCAGGCGAGGCCCTGGCTTCAGAGCGGCCTCTGGAGGAAGGTAAGAGACCTCCTGCAGCGCAGCAGCAGGGGGGATCGCAACAGGTATTGCCATCATCTCTCTTCCCCTGGTACTTGTGTTTATTTTAGGGTATTCTCTGCTGCCCTGCTCAAGATTTATGTTTAAATCAATTTTAAGTTTTGAATTTAAATTTAATAGGAGTGCCAGGGATGGTTTCATATATTATTAGGCTACCCCTTCGGTGCCATTGTTGTTCTAATCATAAGCACACCCTCCAGCCTCCATTCTTTTTATTCAAAATGTATTTTTCTTAAAAGTCTCATGAGATGGGCTGCAGAGAGACCCCTCTTTTATTTTTGTTTTATATTTTGTATTATTCAAACTTCCATTTTTTGTCCATATATTTTTCTTCGTGTGAAACACACTTTGACCATTCTTTCATTCAACCGGATATATAGCTGCTGTACTTAGCTTTGAAATGTCTTGATGTAGACATTTCAAAGCTAAGTACAGCAGCTATATATCCGACGGTTGAATGAAAGAATGGTCAAATTGTGTTTCACACGAAGAAAAATATATGGACAAAAAATGGAAGTTTGAATAATACAAAATATAAAACAAAAATAAAAGAGGGGTCTCTCTGCAGCCCATCTCATGAGACTTTTAAGAAAAATACATTTTGAATAAAAAGAATGGAGGCTGGAGGGTGTGTTTATGATTAGAACAACAATGGCACCGAAGGGGTAGCCTAATAATATATGAAACCATCCCTGGCACTCCTATTAAATTTAAATTTAAATTCAAAACTTAAAATTGATTTAAACATAAATCTTGAGCAGGGCAGCAGAGAATACCCTAAAATAAACACAAGTACCAGTTGAAGGGGTTTTTGTTTGGTATAAGATATATACTTGGTGGAAATCTCTTTTTGAAATAATATCATCTCTCTTCCAGCATCCTGCGGAAGAGCGACTTAGAAGTGGATTAAGGACCAGTATCTACATCACCACTTCTACTGAAACCTCAGTGATGTCCACGTCAGCCGATCTCATTGCTGCTGACTTCATTATTCATTCTGCGAGATTCTTCAAAGCTCATCATAATCTACCTGTCATCGTGTTATATGAACTTGAATTCAATAAATTGAGACCTTGGAAGTTTGAACAAAGAATGAACTTGTTTGCCTGAAAGGCTTTGGTCCCGAGGCCATCTTTGGGAGCCTCAGACCTATTGGATAAGAGATGCTCATCAGTTCCACCTCGCGTATCTCTGGTACTTAAACTGGTACCCGAAGGGGAGACTGCCCTTTGAAGGGGGGTACTTTTGCGTTCATGCCTATTCTCGCCCTCGCTCCACCCTCTCTACCTTTGTGGCGACTCCCTTCGGCTCAGATGGACAGATGCAGCCGCGGCTTCTCTCCGCCTCTTGGTCCTGGTGTCCCCGGACTGGCTTGACGCTACAGATCCGCCATGTTTCTGATGACGTAAGGGCGTGCGCGCTCCAGACTTTGTACCAGCAAGGGCGTGAACCTCGGGGGCGTCCCCGTACTGACGTCATCTGTTTTCAATTTAAAAGGTCTTTGTTTGCTAACTACAAATGAGTTAGCCAGGAACTCCAAGGGACTTGCTTCGGCAGTCCATGCTACTTGCATCTACGCTCCGAGTCAGCAAGGGGAATTCTTCTTCACTGCTCGGCCTTTTCAAACTTACCAGGAGTACCCGCTCTTCGGGGGCTCCGCTCTCTATTCTTGATTTCAGATTGTTGGACAGGATTTGGTACTCGCTCCTTGAGGGCCTACGTTCCTGAAGACTCAGAAGACTCCTACTACCTGGAGGCGATCGCAGACGTGAACACAATGAGTCCTATTACAGACAGGAACCGGTACTCGCTCCACGAGGGCCATTGTTCCTAATCGCTAAGGCTCCCTTCAGTCTAAGATGTTATCGCAGGTACAGGGATCGTGAGTTACCATTACAGATTGCAGATAGGAATCGGTACTCATTCCACGAGGGCCTAAGTACTTAATTTCTTTCCTATACTCTCTTCTTCCTCAGAAGATATTGCATACCTATATCGTATGGATTATTATTATAGATTAAGAGATAGGAACCGGTACTCGCTCCAAGAGGGCCTATGTTCCTAAATCTCTCCTAGCCTCTCTTCTATTCCAGAAGCCATCCCATACACAGTTATTGTGAGTTCTATTTCAGACTGCTTACAAGAACCAGTACTCGCCTGCGGCTCCTGTTCCTGAATACTGAAGACTCTCTTTTGCATATAGAAGACACTACAGAGATCTACATTTGTGAGTTATCATCTATCATTGGTTATGCCCTGCATACCCTGTCTACTCACTACCTATAGTCTCTCCTTACAGCTCAACAACTCAGAGATCGTGGTTCCAGTATCAGGGGGACTTCAGCCCTGCCGGGCATATCAACTCACTACTGCCACCTCTGGTGGTTCTACTTCCAGTCTAATAAAGAGCTATCTGTGTTTGTCTCAATACTCCAGCCTAGCCGATGGTCCCTCTCAGGATCTCCACTTGAGGGCGCTGTCAACTGCCATCGGCCCAGGGATTCACTACTTCTACTAAGTGTTATTCCTACACTAATAAGAGCGGTATCATCATCTACCACTCTGTGGGAGCCAACCCACATCAGACCAACACTCTTCTCTCTGCGGAAGCTGATCCATATCAGATAGCTATCTCCCCGTGGGAATCATACAGGTTGCTGGTTCATCTTCTACAGGAACAAGGCATAACAGTTGCTACTCCTTCCCTCTGGAAGAGCAGAGCACTAACAGATTGCTACTCCTTAGTAAGATCCATACAGAGTGCTACTTTGCCCCCTGGCGGGGTGATCAGATCCAGATTCATAACAGATTACTAACTCCGCCCCTCTGGGGAAACAGATCTATAACAGATTGCCAACTCCTCCCCTCTGGGGAGCTGGTCTCTAACATCCAAACACTATCTTTTCTGAAGATAGATGGGCTTACATTTTCCACTGTATCTTCCAGTGGTTCCAGCAGTAACACTGAAAGCACAGTCACTTATCACACCTACACCTGTCCTCACTGGAACTGATCCTCCCTAGAAAGGAAGGAAAGAAATTACAAAGTCTGTGAGTGCAACCCAAGACAATTCAGACACCAGAGGTCAAAACAGGCAGGAATTCTTGCCCCTCCTTCATATGTTCTGCTGCTGGGCAATAGTGCCTGTAATGCCTTCCTCCACTAATCTTCATGTAAATGTCAGCCTTTAGTAACTGAATAATCCCAGTCACAGTGTCTGTGTACAACCTCTAGTCCTGTATTCAGAGCCCATCTGATACTTCAGCCAGGGCTTAAATTCTACCAGAGCTTAGTTCTGATAAATATTATTTTTTATAAGCTCTTTCTTTTTGAATTTTCATGGCATACAATCAATACGATCTCAACATAACTTTAAAAATCTGACATAAAGGGGAAACATATATGTTGCGCAAGCTAGTATAACTCTAATTTACAAGGACATAGGCAGATCCACAATAGTGTCATATCATATACCATAACAATTGCATTGCAAAGTACAAATAATTTTGAAATTGATGATAGACCCCGACATCAAATCATATTTGAAAAAGCTTTCTTTGAGTATCATATATCAATTTTTCAATATCTGATACATACCTAGATGTATTTTCACAAGAGAGGGCCCATTATCATAGGTGGTGTTGCCATGGTAGTGGGGTCTCTCCCCGAAAACACATTGTGGCAGTTTGGCCAAACATCACGATACAAAAGAAGGCAGCGAATGGCTTTTTAACACGATAGCAGCCCCAACCTCATGGGACCACTATCGTCTTAAAGGGCTGCTGCCCCCCCAAAAAAACCATGGCCAAACAGGGAGGTTGAGCAGGGGTCAGTGCTGACCCCCATTTCAACTGGGAGCTGCTGGTCGAGGTGGACCCAACTCCCCCAAAAAGTAAAAAAGTTTCAATAATTTGTGGCGGTAAAATGGGATAAACCACGTTGGGATGATTGCTTCCAAGGGTTAGGAAAAAATACAATGTCTATCTCCATGATTGAAAATGGGTACAAAATGTTGTACAGGTGATATCTATGTCCTGATAAGATAGCCAGATGGTTCACTTCTGTCTCTGACAAATGTTGGCAACTTGCCAGTTGGTGGGTACCTTTTATCATGTTTGGTGGACCTGTCCTGTAATTCAGAAGTTTTGGCAGGGGGTATGGTAGTTAATCACAAAGATATTGGGGGTACCAGGTGTCCTCTCACTCCGAGGTTGGCTTCTGGGGATGTCTGAGGACAATAGGCAGTCACATCAATGCTGATTTGTGAGCTTTGCTGCTACTGCCGCCAGTCTGGTAGTGGTGCTTGGTGGTCCTGTAGAGAGGCGCCACCTAGATACTTGGTAGTCACTAAATTAATGGGCATTAAGGGAATGGAAAAGTTTTCCACATTTAGACATGAAGATGGTTGATTGCAGGGCCAGCAAGGAACCTGATAAGTACAATTGTGTGTGACTTTCTACAACCAACCCTCTCTGCCAAAAATGGCAGGATTGTATGGAGACCTCTACTACCATCTCCTACCCTAGATATGAGAGGATTGTATGGGGCTATGATTCTCAACCCTGTCCTGGTCACCCACCTAGCCAGTCTTGTTTTCAAGATATCTATAATGAATATGCATGAGATACAGTATATGCAAATCTGATTCATGCATATTCAGTGTGGATATCCTAAAAAACAGAACAAGTGTATTTCCAGGGCAGGGTGAAGAACCACTGGTATCAGGGGCTCTCTGGAAATATGATTTTATTGGTTTATTGGGAAGGATAAGAAAGGAAGATCTGTGAAATGGTATAGGAGAATTAATGCCTTCGTTTAGTCAAGTTAAATGAACCATTGGGCGGGGGGGAGGGCAGAGGGAATGGGAAGAGAGAGAGAATTGTCTTTCATCTCACATGCAGTGACACAAAAACCAGGCTCACTGGCAGAGACTATATAGTTTAGCGATGATGCTACCAGCAATCCAGCATAGCATGGGCAAACTGAACTATCTTCATAGGCGCTTTAAGTATTATGGACATAAGTCATTTCCACTAAATCTGCCTAATCTAGCAAATTACTTCTGAAACACTATATAGCACCAAAGAAGTTAAAGGGACAGCAGAGGTCAAAGGAAGCCCTTCTGCTCACATGACTAATAGCTGCCTGATAGGAGACTTCATACATTGCATCCTCTGCCACAGATAGGAAATGTGGCCTGGCATGAAAATTAAGCAAAGTCCTCATCACTTCTTTTACACTTTTCCATCAAGAGACCTCAAAGAGGGTTACAGAAGATCCAAAATGTACAGCATGCAAGGTACAGAATAAGAGTATAAATAGAATTGAAGGAAGACAAACAGAATTTTCAAAGGGAATTGTTATTTAACTTTACACTAGATGGAACAACCCAGCTTTAAATTCCCAGTCCCTTTAACAGGATAAATTATACCTAAGTATTTATTTTTATTTATTATTATTAGAGAATTTATATACCGACAACCGTTTGCACATCGTATCGGTTTACATGTAACTTATAACTAGTTGGGAATGCCCTCTTACCCTAGAACAGGAACAAAATGTACAGTAACTTACAATAGAAATGAAATGACGGCAGAAGAAGAAGACCAAATGGCCCATCCAGTCTGCCCAGCAAGCTTCACCCATTTTTTCTCTCATACTATCTATTTCTCTTAGCTCTTGGTTCTATTTCCCTTCCTCCCCCACCATTAATGTAGGAGAGCCGTGATGGAGCGCATCCAAGTGAAATATCTAGCCTTGATAGTTAGGTAGGGGTAGTAGGGGTAGTAACCGCCGCAATAAGCAAGCCATACACCCATGCTCATATTGTTTTTTCCCAGACTATGTTATTATCAAGCCCTTATTGGTTGTTTTTCTTCTCCCTGCCGTTGAAGCAGAGAGCTATGCTGATATGCAATCGAAAGTGAAGTATCAGGCACATTTGGTTTGGGGTAGTAACCGCCGTAACAAGCCAGCTACTCCCCGCCTTTGTGAGTTGCGAAACCCTTTTTTTTCTTTCTCCCCTGCCGTTGAAGCGGAGCGCTCTGCTGGATGTGTGAAGTATCAGTTTTTCTTCTCCCCTGCCGTTGAAGCAGAGAACTATGCTGGATATGCATTGAAAGTGAAGTATCAGGCTTATTTGGTTTGGGGTAGTAACCGTAAACTGTAACTGAGAAACTATTTACAGTATTCGATGGTATATAGACCATAATTTGGTTAGAGAAGCAGTCCATAGTATGATTGAGTAACTGGGAAGGCATAGGCGTGTTACAGGCATAAGAGTGTTACAGGATAAGCAGTCCATAGTATGATTGAGTAACTGGGAAGGCATAAGAGTGTTACAGGCATAAGAGTGTTACAGGATATGCAATCGATCAAACTTTTTAAAGAGTAGTGTTTCAGGGAAAGTTATAGCGGGGGGGGACAGCATAAGAAGTCTAAATAATTGTTGACACAAGGTGAGGAGGCAGGGAGTTATACTAGGTAGTTCAGAGCGGTGGTACTAACTGCAGTAGTTCAGAGCGGTGGTACTAACTGCAGCTCTGTGGGTTGTCAGACTGGTGGAAATCGCATGAAGGGTAGGCCTGTAGGAACAGCCAGGTTTTTAGCTTTTTTTTTAATTTGGGAGTGGAAGACTCTGCGCGTAAATCTGGGGGCATGGAATTCCATAGGGTGGGGCCGGCCAGTGAGAACGCTCTATTCATTGTGGTAATTAGTTTGGTGGATTTGATAGAGGGGGTGCGGAGAGTTCCTTGGAGGGCAGGACGAGTTGGTCTGGTGGAGTTGCGAGGAAGTAGAGGGGGGTTTATCCAGTCAGTGTTCTCATTGTTGATGCTTTTATGTATAAGGGAAAGGGCTTTGAAGAGGATACGGGATTGTATTGGCAACCAGTGGAGTTCGATGAGGGTCGGGGTAATGTGGTCACATTTTCTGGCATTAGTAAGGATGCGTACTGAGGCATTCTGCAAGAGTTGTAATGGTCTGGTGTGTGTGGCAGGGAGGCCAAGGAGGAGTGTGTTACAGTAGTCTATTTTGGAAAATATAATAGACTGTAGTACTGTACGGAAATCAGTGAAGTATAGGAGAGGTCTGAGTTTCTTGATTGGAGTTTGAAATAGCAGTCACTTAGGATTGATTTAATGAAGGGTTTGAGAGAGAGCTGGTTGTCAATACGGATACCAAGGTTACGGGTGTGGGAGGGGAAAGACATGGTGGGGTACCCAGGGGGGATGGCGGGAAGGAGATGTTTGTTGGAAATGATAAGGAGTTCAGTTTTTTGTGGATTCAGGGCAAGGTGCATGTCAGTGAGAAGCTGGTTGATAGCAGTCAGGCATGATTCCCAGTTTTGAAGAGCGGTTTGGAGGGAGTCAGTGAAGGGGAAAAGAATTTGAACGTCGTCTGCGTAGATAAAGTGTTTTACGCCAAGCTTGGTGAGAAGGGTGGTAAGAGGGAGCATGTAAATGTTAAAAAGAGTGGAGGAAAGAGAGGAGCCTTGAGGAACACCTCGGTCAAGGCTTATTGGGTCAGATTCATTAATGCCGGTGGAAACTGTGTAGTGTCGATCTTGTAAGTATGATTTGATCCAGGAGAGGGCAGTGCCGGAGATTCCGATGTTACTGAGAATGTGGAGTAGTGTGAAATGGTTAACAGTATCAAATGCAGCGGAAATGTCTAACATGGCGAGAAGATATGAATTTCCAGAGTCAAATCCTCTGATTATGGTGTCAGACAGGGATAGGAGCAATTTTTCAGTGCTGAGGTTTTTTTGAAAGCCGTATTGTGTGGAGGGAAGAATGTTGTGTTGTTCTAGGTAATCAGAGAGACGAGAGTTGACTAGCTTTTCCAGGATTTTAGATAGGAATGGGAGGTTGGAAATAGGTCTGAAATTGGCTAAGACAGCAGGGTCAAGGCTAGATTTTTTAAGGATGGGTTTCACCACAGCCTGCTTTAGAAAATTGGGGACTGTGCCTTGTTCTAAGAAACAGTTGCAGATAGTTGAGAGAGGTTTGGCAATGGTTTTGGGAATAGCTAGGAGGAGTTTGGTAGGGATGGGAGGAGGGTCTCATTTTTTTTAATATGTTTTCAATTTCAAGGGACGAGGATGAGTCAAAGGAGGAGAGGGTGGCGGAGAGCTTGAGGAAGGTGGGGTTCACGGTGTTTGGGTTGGACGAAAAGCGTGCTGTGAGAGAAGAGACTTTGTTTTGAAAGAAGAGCGCAAGTTCATTGCAGTGATTTTTTGTGGTGGGAGTAGTGGGTTGTGTGGGGGTGGAGTTGGTTAGGTTGGAAACCATTGTGAAGACCGCCTTGGGATTCAATTGGAAGTTATGAATTTTTTTGGCGTAATATTCTCGTTTGGTCGAATTAGTGGCATTCCTGTATTGGTGCATGAGCTGGTAGTAGGCAGTTTTGGTTGCTGGGGAGGGATGTTTGTGCCAACGTCTTTCCGAGGTTCTGAGGAGGGTTTTGAGTTCTTGGGCTCAGTGGAGTACCATGGTTTTTTATTTGAAAGGGCAGGTTTAATGTTTTTTGTAGTGATGGGGCAGAGTTTGTTTGCTATGTTGAGGGTGATGTCATGCCATGAATTGAAGGCATTGTCAGCTGAAGAAAGGTCAAGTTGGGTGGATAGGTCGGAGCTTGCACTGGACAGGGTATCAAGTGTACATGATTTCCGGTATTTAAAGGATTGTGACTGGGTGGGGGCAGGGGAGGTGGACTGCTGAAGAGCCAGGATAGTTTGAATGATGGAGTGGTCTGACCATGGTATGGGGGTGCAAGAGGGGGAATCAAAGATGGTGAGTGGTGAGTTGGTGAAGATAAGGTCTAAAGTATGGCCAGCCTTGTGAGTAGGGGAGTGTATGAGTTGTGTAAATCCCATGGCCTCGAGGGAGGATAGGAAAGCTTCACAGGCAAGAGATTGTGGAGTGGCATCAACGTGCAGGTTAAAGTCACCAAAAAGGATGGTAGGAAGGTCTGGGGATAGAGAGTCGGCAAAGAATTCAATGAGTGGGGAGGTGTCGTTTTCTAACAGGCCAGGGGGGGTGTAGATGAGGCAAATTTGGAGGGTTTTGGATTTAAAGAAGCCAATTTCGTATTGGCTGGGAAGGTTGCAGTTTTGAGGTGAGAGTTTGTGTTCTTTCTTTGCAGCCAGGAGTAGGCCCCCACCCCTCTTCCGTTTACGGGGAATGGAGAAAAAGTCACAAGTGTCTGTGGGTAACTGGTTAATGAGGGGGGTATCGTGGGGCTTAAACCATGTTTCCGTTATGGCACAAATTTCAGGGTTGGAGTCGGTTAGGAGGTCGTGGAGTAGATGTGTTTTCTTTTGGAGGGATTGGGCGTTGAGGAGGAGTATAGATATTAGGGTTAGGCCAAGGAATTGAGTAAGGGGGGATATCAGGATGGGAGTCAGTCTCCTTTGAAGAGGAATAGTAGGGTAGGGTTGAAAGGGGGAGAATGTTGTGGGGTATCTGTGTTGAGGGAGAAAGGGACAGTGGCATGTGTAGGGTGGCATTTTTTTTTTCCCTTTTAGTTACTATGAAAAAGGGGGGGAGAAGGGGGGGAATCAGGAAGAGTGGAGGATTTGCTGTATGGGGGGGTTTCTCAAGGGGAAGGAGGGTGGCAGAGATCCCTAGATAAAATAAATTGCAAAATGGGGTAACAGTGCATAAAATGTATCCAATTTACCTGGATAAAATTTATCCAATTTACCTGGATAAAATTTATCCAGGTAAATTGGAGGGAAGCCAGGGAGGAGTTAGGTTAGCCAGATAACTCATTCGGCTAACTCCAATAGATAGATAATTTATCTAGCTAACTAAATTCCAGACATATCCGAGAGCAGTCCTAAAGTTATCCTTGGAATGAGTACCTAGATAACTAACCTTAATCTGCTATATTCAAAATATAGCCAATTAAATAATAAAAAAACCAAACTTCTAGGCCAGTAGGCCTGATTTTCACACACACACCCTCCCCAAAATCTGTCAAAATATAGTCAGACATAGCACCTGATAAACCCTTCTCCCAATCCAGCAAAAGAATTACCATGTTGCAGGCCATATCTGACTGAGGAGTTACCAGCCCCTTCTTCCCATCTACACTCTCTACCTCAAGCCTCCTGCCCAACCCAGCACCCCCAAAAGCCCTCACAGCCACCAGGAGCATGGTGCATCTGCGCCATTCGTGGAGGCATTAACATTGCTTTGATAGTAACACCGGTAATATATAATACTCTAACTGGTCAATTTCCAAAGGCTTGTGCGCGCCAAAACTGGGAGATATGCACTTGACTCAGACCTGTGCGCGCCACGTGGATTTTAAAAGACCCGTGGCCCCGCGTGTATCTCCCAGGATGCGCATAAAAAAGGTTTTCTGAAAAAGGGACGGGGCTTGGGCATGGTGTCGGCGGAGCGGGAGTAGGAACAGGCGGGCCAAAACTGCACCATGAAGTCAGCGTTTAAGTAGTTATGCACACATGCGCGCACTGGGGTCATCTACCACATAACTTTACTTCTGCCACGGACAGCATGTAAGTCGTGTAATAAAAAAAAAGAGGCTTGTCAGTGGGTTTTAAGGCTTGCGGCTAATAGGGTAAAAGGGAGGCAAGTTAGCTAGAGGGTTTAGGAAGTCCTCTCCTTTACTGGGGCGAACTGGGAATAAACTGGAAAAAAGGCCTATTGTTGCCATGCGTACCTACTAAAATTGCCTTACCTACACGTTCGAGATGGCATTCGTGCACAATATAAAATCATGCACACACGTACATGCGGATAGCCGATTTTATAACACGTCGCATGTTATAAAATTGGCGAGTCCATGTGTGAGCAATTCTTAATATTTACCACTATGAAGTTGCCATACTGGGTCAGATTGTGGGTCCATCCTGCACAGCATCCTGTTTCCAACAGTGGCCAATCCAGGTTACAAGTACCTGGCAAGTACCCAAAAGAGATCCCATATTACTAATAGCAGTGGCTATACCCTAAGGGGTAGATTTTCAAAAAACGCGAATAGGCGTACTTTTGCTGGCGCATCAGGCGCCAGCAAAAGTACGCTGGATTTTAGTAGATACGCGCGGAGCCGCGCGTATCCACTAAAATCCTGGATCGGCGCGCGCAAGGCTATGAATTCTGTATAGCCGGCGCGCGCCGAGCCGCGCTGCCTACCCCCGTTCCCTCCAAGGCCGCTCCGAAATCGGAGCGGCCTTGGAGGGAATCCTCTAACGCCCCTCCCCTCATCTTCCCCTCCCTTCCTCTATCTAACCCACCCGCCCGGCCCTGTCTACACCCCCCCCTTACCTTTCTCCGGGGATTTACGCCTCCCAGAGGGAGATGTAAATCCCCGCGTGCCAGCGGGCCTCCTGCGCGCCGGGCCGCGACCTGGGGCAGGTACGGAGGGCGCGGCCACGCCCCCGGACCGCCCCGGGCCGTAGCCATGCCCCCGTACCCGCCCCCAAAACGCTGACATGCCCCCGAAACGCCGCGACGACTGGGCCCGCCCCCCGACACGCCCCCCTCGGAGAACCCCGGGACTTACGCGAGTCCCGGGGCTCTGCGCGCGCCGGTAGGCCTATGTAAAATAGGCTCACCGGCGCGCAGGGCCCTGCTCGCCTAAATCCGCCCGGTTTTGGGCGGATTTAGGCGAGCAGGGCTCTGAAAATCCGCCCCTAAGTGAATTTGATTATAGCAGTTTATGGACTTCTCCAGGAACTTATCCAAACCATTTTTAAACCCAGTTACAGTAACTGCTTAACCATATCCTTTCAGAAACTTTCAGAAAGAAATTGAAAACCTGGCTGTTCGCAGAAGCCTACCGCTGAAGGATCTCCTCAACCATCACTGACTCTCACTCCCCCACCCCTCCCCAATCCCTTTCCCCCACCCAACCTCACCCTTTCCTTCTCCCTCTGGACATACCAGGCTAATAACTGCCTAGGATAAACCTATGTTTTTGTATCTTACAGTTTTTGTTGATTATATATTTATCTCTCTCTAATTGTTTCTTAGTTTAAACTCTGTACTGTCTTCCATTGCCCAGGTTTTATGCTCCCTGTTTAATGTACCTTTACTTTCTACCTTGATGTTAATTGGTTTCCCCTCAGTTACATTGTAAACCGGTACGAGAAGACCTAGTCTTGAGCATCGGTATAGGAAAAGAAATTAAATAAATAAATAAATATCCTCCAGCAACAAATTGCAGAGCTTAATTGTACGTTAAGTGATAAAGAATTTTCTCTGATTTGTTTTAAATGTGCCACTTACTACCTTCATGGGATGCCCCTAGTCATTCTATTACCTGAAAGAGTAAATAACTGATCCACGTTTACTTTTTCTAGTCCTCTCATGATTTTATAGACTTCTATCATGTCACCCGCGCTCAGCCATCTCTTCTCCAAGCTGAACAGTCCTAACCTCTTTAGTCTTTCCTCATAGGGGAGCTGTTCCATCCCCTTTATCATTTTGGTTGCCCTTCTCTGTACCTTCTCCAGTGCAACTTTATTTTTTTGAGATGCGGCGACCAGAATTGTTCACAGTATTCAAGATGCGGTCTCACCATGGAGCGATACAGAGGCATTATGACATTCTCCGTTTTATTCACCATTCCCTTCCTAATAATTCCTATCATTCTGTTTGCTTTTCTGACCACCGCAGTACTCTGAGCTGACAATTTTTATGCATTATCCACTATGATGTCTAGATCTTTTTTCCTGGGTGGTAACTCCTAATGTGGAACTTAAAATCTTGTTACTACAGCATGGGTTACTTTTCCCTATATCCATCACCTTGCACTTGCCCATATTAAATTTCCTCTGCTATTTGGATGCCCAATCTTCCAGTCTATCAAGATCCACTTACAATTTATCACAATCCACATGTGATTTAACTACTCTGAATAATTTTTTGTCATCTGCAAATCTGATCACCTCACTTGTATTCCTTTCCAGATCATTTATAAATATATTGAAAAGCACCATTGAAAGTAGAGATCCCTGAGGCACTCCACTGTTTACCCTTTTCCACTGACAAAATTGACATTTAATCCTTCTCTCTGTTTCCTGTCTTTTAATCGGTTTGTAATCCACGAAAGGACATCACCTCCTATCCCATGACATTTTAGTATTCATAGAAGCCTCTCATGAGGGACTTTGCCAAATACCTTCTGAGCATCCAAATACACAACATCTATTGACTCACCTTTATCCACATATTTATTATCCCTTTAAAAAATGTAAATTTGTGAGGCAAGACTTTCCTTGGGTAAATCCATGCTGGCTGTGTTTCATTAAACAATGTCTTTCTATATGCTCTGTGATTTTGTTCTTTAGAATAGTTTCCACTATTTTTCCTGGCAATGATGTCAGGCTCACTGGTCTACGGTTTCCCCGAATCACTCTAGTCCTAAAGCCCTTTTTTAAATATCTGGGTTATATTGTCCATCCTCCAGTCTTCAGGTACAATGGATGATTTTGATGATAGGTTACAAATTTTTACTAATATTTATTTATTTTATTTACAAAATCTTCATATTCCATACACTTACCAAAACAATTTTCGAGGTGGATTACAACATCAAAATTAAAACAAATATAATTGAAAACATTCTAAACTTCAAAACATATCACACACTTCAAAATCAAAAGAATAAAATATAAAAATAATAGATATGAAATTTCATTTTTCAGTTCTTTCAGAATTCTGGGGTGTATACCATCTGCTCCAGGTGATTTGCTACTCTTTAGTTTGTCAATCTGGCCTACTACATCTTCCAGGTTCACCATGATTTGGTTTAGTACATCCAAATCATCACCCTTGAAAGCTGTCTCTGGAACCAGTATCTCCCCAACATCCTCATTAGCAAACACAGAAGCAAAGTATTCATTTAGTTTTTTCTGCGATGGCCTTATTTCCCTAAGAGCCCCTTTAACTCCCCGATCATCTAATGGTCCAACCGATTCCCTTGCAGGTTTCCTGCTTCATATCTATTTTAAAAAGTTTTTATTATGAGTTTTTGCCTCTATGGCCAACTTAATTTCAAATTCTCTCTTAGCCTATCTTATCAATGTTTTAAATTTAACTTGACAGTGCTTATGCTTTTTCCTATTTTCTTCATTTGGATCCTTCTTCCAATTATTTTTTGTTTAATCTTTTTATTGAGAATAGAAGCAATGAATTAAAGCATAAACCAATGGCATCTACAACAATGTACTCAACAGTAAACAACCTTAATCTGAGCAAGATTTGTTATATCCATGAAGTGGTCAGTTAACTAGGCTTTCTGGAAATTAGAGGCACAATAACTGAACTCTCTGTGAGGGTCTACCGCTTGCATATTTTGCACCCTAAAAGTTTTTCATAATGAACATGGTCCTCTCTGTATATAAAGAAAGAGAAAGAGGAAAATTGCATGCCTAGTCTATCCCATATGGCCCTTATGATGCCAACTTTGCCTGTGAGGAAAATATTTCCTTGTTTTTTATGATTGTGTGTTTATTTATTTATTTATTGTTTATTACCCTATTCTTCATCCTCCCTCCCTATACCTTCCCATCCCCCCTTCCCCCCTCCATCTATTCTCTTACAGTAAAAAGGTATGAATCGACCTGCTGATAGTTGGTACAGGATCTCTGTGGTTCCAGATTTCATAGGGATTAGCATTCCAGACCTCCACAACTATCCAGAGAGCTAGCGTGTCTATAGCGGAGCTTTAATGGATGGTTGAATAAAAATTTCAAAATTATGCCAGACCTCCTTTCCAGCGAGCTGCTTGCTAGCATTTCCTGATTGTGACTGTGTAATGAGATATTCGTGGGAATAAAGATTCAGCATTTTCTTAAACCAGTGTTCTGAGTCTGGTGGTTTATCCTCAACCCAAGTGATTAAAATAACCTTTTTCACCACTAACGCCGCTTTCTGAATAAAACAGTATCAGGGATGGGCTTGCAGACTGCGGTGGCTGTGGGTGTCCAAAGAGCCATGTCCCTGGACCCCTGAGTAATTTCTTATTCCATATCGGAGAGCAGAGGGTGATTACTTCCATCCAGAATTTTTCTGTAATTGGGCACTCCCAAAAGCAGTGAACATAGGAGCCTTCTGCCTGGCGACATTTGAATTAAATAGATGCTCTAGCTGTGGATATATACCCTCTCCATAAAAATTTGTATTGGGTCTCCTGTAAGATCTCATTAGTAGTGAGGTCATTAATTTGGGAGAATGTCTGCAGGAAGTCCTTATACGATAGTTGAAAAGAAGGCCACCTTGCCCATTTAGAGTAAAGCGGTTTGTAGGGTGTCATTCCTCTTGTCCTTTCCCAGTTCTTTGTAAAAGCAAGTAATATTAGGGCCCTTCTTCCCTTTCGTTTGCATGAGGGTTACTAGAGCTGTCACAGAGTCAGCCCCTTGCCAGCTAGAAGAGTGTGAACTCATAAAATGCCTTAATTGTAAATAGGCGTAGATGTCTGTGTTAGGAATCTTGAAGGGCTGGTGGAGGTAATTAAAGCTATGTAACACCCCAGTACCTAGTTGGACCATTTGATACAAGTATTTCAGACCCTTTATCTTCCAGCTCTGAAACACCGAAGCCCCCTTCTCCGGTTCAAAGAAGGGGTTATCCGTGATACTTAATAAGGGAGTGATACCGCACGGTTGGTTAGCCTTATTGCAAAGCTGTCTCCAGACCCTTCTACACGTCTGCACCAGAAGATGAGATCTAATTTGCCTTGGTATGCTTCCCCTATTTGCATGTAGTAAGAAATTTAAGGAGGGAACGCCATACCATTCCTGGAGGTGCAAATACGGTATGTAGTGAGAGTTGCCAAATAGCCAGTCTTGTAAGAAACGCATGTTGCAGGCCATCTTATATCTATATAAATCAGGGCATCCCAAACCCCCCTCTATAAGGGGTTTACACAATATCCGAAGGGGAATCCAAGCTTTTTTATCCCCCCCCCCAAGAACTTGCTAAAGGCTTTATTAAACATTTGAACATCTTTCGCCCCTAGACATAGAGGAAGCATTTGGAGGGTCTAGAGCCATTTCGGCAATATTACCATCTGATACAAGTGGATACGGCCTTTTAACGATAAAGGAAGTGACTGTCAGTGAACAAAAGTCTCGATCGAAGATTTAACTTTAGGCAGGATATTCAATCTATATAGCAAAGCTAAATCCACTGGAATGTGAATTCCTAAGTATTTTAGTACTCCAGGGGCACATTTCAAGGGGAAATGCTTCTGCCACCATGTCTGTACATTCTGGCTGACATCTAGGGCAAATACCCCAAATTGCTCTTGGGTTTCTAACAGGACCTGGAGGGACTGCTAAGGAGTCAGAAGAAAAACCATAACGTTGTCCACAAACACTACCACTTTTAGTCCCATGCCTGTCCTAGCGAAGCCTTGAATTTTGGGGTGGGAGTCAATCTTTCTCAGCAATGGATCTATGGGCAGTAAATACAGTAATGGAGATAGTGGACAACCCTGTCTCATCCCACATTGAAGATCCAACTGTTTAGAACATAGGCTGTTCACTACAATTCAAGATTTGGGCTGGGCATACATTAGTAGGGATGTGAATCGTTTTTTAACGATTAAAATTATCGTCCGATAATTTTAATATCGTCTTAAATCGTTATAGAACACGATACAATAGAAATTCTAACGATTTATCGTTAAAAATCGTTAAATCGTGTTAGTGCGCACTAACTGAAAATGATACAAATTGACACTTTCCAGGTCAGTAAAGGTCAGTTAGGAATGAATATGTGTTCCTATTGGCTGGCTGCCCTCTTATCTATTGATGTTAACCAGGTTCCCACTGAGGTGATGGTTGGGGGGATGGGAAATGGAAATGGAAACTCAGGAACACTAACAGAAAATGATACAAATTATTGACACTATCCAGGTCAGTAAAGGTCAGTTAGGAATGAATATGTATTCCTATTGGCTGGCTGCCCTCTTATCTATTGATGTTACCAAGGTTCCAACTGAGGTGATGGTTGGGGGGATGGGAAATGAAAACTGTTGGTAGTTGACAAAAAAAGTAATGTGATCAGTCAATATGACTAGAACCTGTGCCCTATTCCTGGTACCAGGGGTGTTGTGATCTTCCTGCACTCAGTGCCCTATCCCTGATACCAGTCTGAGACAGCTCCCTCCCTGCATTACTAGTGAGAGGCTGGCTTCACAGACAGGGGGGAGCTGCCTGACCCTCACTCCTGACTTCCCCCATGTCCCAGCTAGTGAATGGTGTGTGGGTGAGGGGGGGAGGATGGTGAAGTCTGAGACAGCTCCCTCCCTGCATTACTAGTGAGAGGCTGGCTTCACAGACATGGGGGAGCTGCCTGACCCTCACTCCTCCGGGGTATTGTGATCTTCCTGCACACAGTGCCCTATCCCTGATACCAGGGGTGTTGTGATCTTCCTGCATGCAGTGCCCTATCCCTATTAATACCAGGAGTGTTGTGATCTTCCTGCACGCAGTGCCCTATCCCTAATACCAGGGGTGTTGTGATCTTCCTGCACACAGTGCCCTATTCCTGATACCAGGAGTGTTGTGATCTTCCTGCACGCAGTGCCCTATTCCTGATACCGGGATGTGTGCAAGAAGATCCCAACACCCCCAGTATCAGGAATAGGGCACTGTGTGCAGGAAGATCACAACACCCCTGGTATTAGGGATAGGGCACTGTGTGCAGGAAGATCACAACACTCCTGGTATTAATAGGGATAGGGCACTGTGTACATGAAGATCACAACACCCCTGGTGCCAGGGATAGAGCACTGTGTGCAGGAAGATCACAACACTCCTGGTATTAATAGGGATAGGGCACTGTGTGCAGGAAGATCACAACACCCCTGGTGCCAGGGTTAGGGCACTGTGTGCAGGAAGATCACAACACCCCTGGTGTCAGGGTTAGGGCACTGAGCGCAGGAAGATCACAACACTCCTGGTATTAATAGGGATAGGGCACTGTGTGCAGGAAGATCACAACACCCCTGGTGCCAGGGTTAGGGCACTGTGTGCAGGAAGATCACAACACCCCTGGTGCCAGGGTTAGGGCACTGTGTGCAGGAAGATCACAACACTCCTGGTATTAATAGGGATAGGGCACTGTGTGCAGGAAGATCACAATACCCCTGGTATCAGGGTTAGGGCACAAGTTCTAGTCACATTGACTGATCACATTACTTGTTTTGTCAAGCTACCAACTGTTTCCATTTCCCATCCCCCATATACTGTCAGTGGGAAGCTTGGTAACATGAATAAATAAGAGGGCAGCCAATAGGAATACATATTCATTCCTAAACTGACCTTAACTGACCTGAAAAGTGTCAAATTGTATCATTTTCAGTTAGTGCGCACTAACTCCCAGTTAGTGCGCACTAATCGGAAAAAACGATTTTTAACGATTTTTTAACTAAAAAATCGTGCCTAACACGATTTTCTTGCCCTGCCACACGATTTCTATCGTTAAGACGATATGGAAAACGATTCACATCTCTATACATTAGTGATAAGTAGTTCATGAACTCCCCTTTAAAGCCAAACTTACCCAGCATGGAGAAGAGGTAGGCCCATGATACCCTGTCAAAAGCTTTTTCCCGAGTCAAACCCCACCACTAGGGCTCGCCTCTTCTCCCGCTGACACAGGTGCATAGCTGTTAATAGCTTAATAATGTACCCTGTTGCTTTTCTCCCTTTGATGAACCCTACTTGGTAGTCGGAAATCAGTTTAGGTAGTATTATACTCAACCTGTCCACCAACACCTTGGCTAGAATTTTCAAATCGCTATTCAGCAGCGAGATGGGCCTATAGGATGTTGGCGCACTGGGGTCTTTCCCTGGCTTTGGCAGTGCAATGATGTGAGCCCCGTTAAACGACTCTGGGAGCGGGTTTTTTTTTCCAGTCCCTCAGTGTAATACTTTGTTAGAGGAACCGCTATTTGGTCTTTTATGATTTTATAGAAATCATAGGAAATCCCGTCAGGGCCAGGAGACTTTCCCCCCACTACGGCACTAATTGTTTGCAGGACCTCATAAGTTTCAATAGGATGATTGAGAATCTCCCTTTGGTTTTGAAAGCGTTGCGGAAGGTGAATGTCCGCAACGAAAGTCTCTTCCTCCCCCCGCTGGCCCTGTGTTTCCTCTTTATAGAGATTTTCATAAAAGGCGCGAAAAACCTTGCACACCTCTTCTGGGTGAGTAGCCCAGTTTCCTTTTTGGGTTTGCATCCTTTTTATAAATGCGTGCATTCCGGATGTGCGCACCAAATTAGCCAGGGGTTTCCTTCTCTTATTGCCAAATCTGAAAAAATTATGGTTAGCCACTTGTAGTGTCCTAAACGCCTGAGCATGCAGCAGCACATTCAACTGGTAAGGATGTGGTAATGGGCCTGTTTAGTCATAGCTATCGGTGCCCCTATCAAGGCAACCTTGGATTGTTTCAATTGAGCTTCTAGTTGCAGGATGACCTTATTTATCTTTTTGGATCTAGCACTTAGATATGCAATGATCTCTCCCCTTAAAACCACCTTTCCTGCCTCCCAAAATAGTTGTGCTGTGTCTGCATGCTGGGTGTTATGCTCTCTGTATTCAGACCATTTGTCCTTTAAAAAGGATTGAAACTATCTGTTTTGAGAAAGTTAGGAAATCTTCAGATTCTGCTTCTGCTATTCATCTGTCTGAATCGCAGCATTACAGAGACCGGAGCGTGATACGAAATCACTGGGCTTTCTATCGCAGCCTTTTTGACCCTTGGAAAGGATGCTCTGGCCACAAGGATATAATCAATCCTAGAAAGAGAGCTATGAGGGTTAGAAAAAAAAAGTAAAGTCTCTCTCCTCTGGGTGTAAAACTCTCCAGATATCAATTAAATCCAAGTGTTCACACATATATTCCACCCCTCTGAGCTGTCTAGACAATGGCACTTTCCCATAGGAGATTTGTCTAAAAGTGGACCATGTGGCCAATTGAAGTCTTCCACTAGAAGTAAATATCCTGACATAATTGACAATAGGATGTTGCGGATGTTCACAAAGAATGCATGTGCGTATTCATTAGGTGCATATATGTTACAAATTGTCACTACTTGTCCCATCCATTTTCCAGTGACTATCACATACCGGCCCTCCTGATCTAAAACTGATTTTTCCAAAATGAAGTCTGCATTCTTGTGAATGAGTATTGCCGCTCCCACTTTGCACCCCACTGCTTTTGAGAATATGCATTTTCCCAACCACTATCTTCTTAGCTTATTGCATTCAAGAAATATAAAGGATACCAAAGGGAGTGGCACAAAGAAGAATATCTGGTACAAATGAGGGAGACTAAGAAAGTAATCAAGACGGCAAAAAGTCAAGCGGAAGAAAGGATTGCCAAAGAGGTAAAGAGAGGTGACAAAACATTTTTCAGATACGTCAGAGAAATGTTATGCTCAGGCTTGTGAACCCTTGGACCAATGGGAGGATGGTATACCTTAGGAAGTGAATCCGTAGGTTCTCCCATTGGGTGGCGAGGCAGAACAGAAGATGCGACCGGCTGACCCTAGGCACTGGGGACTGAGGTGGCTGTGGAGGCAGACGAGGAGTTGTGACGTCGAGGAGGCAACTGAGCCTTCGCCACTGGAAGCCTGTGGTCCCCCTGGGACTTAGGTGGACCTTTGAGAGGTCAAGGAGTCGTGAGGTCAGTGCAAGGGCTAACTGGAGCTTCACCCCTGGAAGCCTGCGGTCCCCCCGGGAGGAGCCCGTAGGGACCCGGGCTGCTGGGACTTAGGTGGGCCCTTGGAGACGATAGTCCAGAAGAAGTCCAAGGTCAAGTGCCAGAGGGTCGTCGTTTACTAGTCTGAGGTCACACACCAAGGGATCGCCGCTTGCCAGTCCAAAGTCACACACCAGGAATCAACGCTTGCCAGTCCGAAGTCACACACCAGGAATCACCGCTTGCCAATCCGAAGTCAGGAACCAGGAACACCAAGACAAGACGGGAACCAGGAACAAGGATCCAAAGCACTAGAAGACTCACCAAAGCAAGCAAGTCAAGGAATGACTCACCGAAGCAAGCAAGTCAAGGAATGAGCAGAGGAAGCCTTCCTTTATACTTCCTCTACTCTGGCTCATTGGAAACAGCTGTAAGTAGTTAAAGGGGCCAGGCCCCTTTAAATCTAGAGAGGTGTGGCCTCGCGCCTAAAGATGGCAGCAGCCATCTTGGATTTCCTCCGCGGAGGAAAGACTGTCTGACGCCGCGAGGGAGGAGCAGAGACGGCTCCCCACCCGGCAGCCATCCCGGGGGCCCACGCCGGAGCGATGGGCACAGACTCAGCAGCTTCCCTAGAAGCTGTCGCAGTGGGTCGCCGCCACAGGTAAGGTAGGGGGCCACGGCTGTGGCCGGCCACGGCCGCGGAACACAACAGTACCCCCCTCTTTAGGGCGCCCCCCTCCGGAGGCCGGGGCTTAGAAGGATGATCTCTGTGGAATTGCTCAAGCAAGCCCCGGTCCAGTATGTTGGCCAACGGCTCCCAGGTGTTTTCTTCGGGGCCGGACCCCTCCCAGGCTAACAGGTACTCCCATTTCTTTCTATGCTTCCATACGTCCAATTTCTCCCGTACCTGATAGGTGAGGTCGTCTTCGGAGGCAATGGGTTGGAAGGCCAAGATAACTGGAAGGCCAAGATAACACAGGGGCTTCAAGAAGGAAATATGGAACGTGTTGTGTATCTTGAGTGAAGGCGGTAAATGGAGCTGATATGATACTGCACCAACCTGTTGAATGATGGAAAATGGTCCAATAAATCGGGGGGCCAATCGCACTGATGACAGCTTCAGGCGGATGAACTGGGTGCTCAGCCATAACTTTTGACCCGGCCTCAGAGGCGGGTATGTTCTTTGTCGCTGATCGGCATACCTTTTTGCCACCTGACTGGCTTTGATCAATGTACGTCGTGTGGAAATCCACAGGCGGTGCAGCTCGTCTGCAGAGAGTTGGGCTACCGGAGACGTGACTGAAATGGGAACTGGCAGCAGCGGGCACGGCTGCTTCCCATAGACTATCTGGAATGGCGAGGATCCAGTAGCCGTGGAAAGATGAGAATTGAGTGCAAATTCTGCCCATGGCAGCAGACTTGCCCAGTCGTCCTGTTTCTCATTTACATAGATACGGAGAAACTGCTTTAAAGTTTGGTTTGTTCTCTCCGCCAGACCGTTGGCCTGCGGGTGGTAAGCAGAAGTATAGTCCAGAGTGACGTCGAACGTCTGGCAGAGGGCCCTCCAGAATCTGGCAGTGAATTGAGGGCCTTGGTCCAAGAGAATACTCCTTGGTAGGCCATGCAGCCTAAAAATGTGCTGGACGAACAGCTGGGCCAACTGTGGTGCGGACGGCAACCCTGGGAGAGGCACAAAGTGTGCTATTTTGCTAAACCGATCAATGACCACCCATATGACAGTGTTCCCACTGGATGACGGCAGATCGACCACGAAGTCCGTCGCAAGATGGGTCCATGGTTCCGAGGGAGCTGGTAAAGGCTGAAGCAAGCCGGGGGTTGCACCTGAAATCCTCTTGTGATGAGCACATGACTGGCAGGACTCTACACAGGACTGGACATCCCTTTGACCTTAGGCCACCAGTAGTATCGGCAAAGGGTCTGTAGTGTCTGGTATTGTCTCGGATGACCGGAGCAACGGGAGTCATGAGCCCATGCCAGGACTCGTTTCCGCAGGTGCGGCGGAACCAGAGTTTTCCCAGGGGGGATGGTCGTGGTGGCAGACAGTAGGACCCGTGATGGCTCGATGATGAACTGAGGGTCATCAGGGTTCTCGGTAGTCTCAAAGACTCATGACAAGGCATCTGCCTTGAGATTCTTCCCGGCAGGTCGATAGCATAGGACAAAGTTGAAACGGGTGAAAAATAAAGCCCAACGTGCCTGTCGAGGGTTGAGTCGCTGCGCCCGATGCAGATACTCAAGGTTTTTATGGTCCATGTAGACCGTAAACTGGTGCTGTGCCCCCTCTAGCCAAGGACGCCATTCTTCTAGAGCCACTTTAATGGCTAGGAGCTCCTTGTCACCAATGGTTTAGTTCCGTTCTGCTGGAGAGAACTGACGAAAGAGGAAGGCACATGGGCATAGTTTGTGGTTCTTTGAAGTCTGTCTCAGAATGGCGCCTATGCCTTCTGAGGATGCGTCCACTTCGAGGACGAATGGCCGTTGCGGGTCCGAATGGCGTAGGCACGGCTGCTGCAGAAACGCCTCCTTAAGTCGGAGGAAGGTGGCCTCTGTGATCTTCCAGGTCAAGTCTGTCATTGGGGCAACGATGGATGCATAGTGGGGAATAAAGGTCCGGTAATAATTGGCGAAACCCAAAAACCGTTGGAGTGCCTTCAATCCAGATGGTTGTGGCCATTCCCGAATGGCTTTTAGTTTCTGGGGGTCCATACGGAATCCCTCACTGGAGACGATGTACCCCAGGAAGGGAAGGGACTCCCACTCAAAAAGGCACTTTTCAAGTTTCACATACAGTCTATTGTCTCTTAGATGTGGTGCTGGCAGTGAGTGGTCAGAGAGTGCGAGAATATCAAAATGTCATCCAGGTACACGAACACACAGCGATACAGGAGATCGCGGAGAATCTCATTCATGGTGTTCTGGAACAGCGCTGGAGCATTACAGAGCCCGAACTGCATCACTAAATACTCATAGTGGCCGTCTCGGGTGTTGAAGGCCGCCTTCCATTCGTCACCCTCTCTGATGCAAATCAGGTTATAGGCCCCTCGGAGGTCCAACTTGGTGAAGACCCTCGCACCTTGTAGACGATCAAAGAGCTCGGAGATGAGGGACAAGGGGTACCGGTCCTTGACCGTTATAGCATTCAGGCCCCTGTAGTCGATGCACGGGTGAAGGGTTCCGTCCTTCTTCCCAACGAAGAAGAACCCAGCCCCCGCTGGGGACGTTGACTTCCAAATGAAGCCCCTCTCCAGGTTCTCTTTGATGTACTCTGTCATGGCCTGCGTCTCCGCAGGAGAGAGGGTTTAGGTGCGCCCCCAAGGCGGCTCGGTGCCAGGGAGGAGGTGAATGGCACAATCAAATGACCGATGGGGCGGAAGTATCTCGGCCTTTTGCTTTGAGAAGACATCCACATACGAGGCATAGGAGGCTGGCAGGCCTTGAAGACCAGTGAGAGCACTGGAGCATGAGATTGGGATCACCGATTGGAGGCAATTGCCATGACAATTTGGCCCCCAGTGTGATAGGTGCAAGGTCTTCCAGTCGAACTGGGGACCGTGTTCCTGGAACTAGGGGAGGCCCAAGATGACCGGATGTATAGAATGCTCCAGGACATGGAAGGCCATCTGTTCACAGTGAAGAAGTCCAACCCTCAACTGAACGAGTTCTGTGATATGTGTCACACGACCCGGGAGGGGTTTACCTTGGATTGATGAGATGACCAATGGAGCTGGAACACGGACCTGTGGAATGTTCAAGTGCTCCACCAAGCTCTTCATAATGAAATTGCCGCTGGCGCCAGAGTCTACCAAGGCCAACGTGTGGAATTCACCAGCCGCAGACGTTAGCGCCACTGGTAGAGTTACTGGAGGTGCAGGTGAGGTTAGGCCCAGGAAGAGACCTCCTTCTGTTACGAGCACGCGCGGGCGCGGTCGTCTCGGGCAGGTGGTGAGCCCTTGGGCCACGGCAGGACCCCAGGAGGAGCCCAAGGCCACACCGTGGGAGGTGAGCTGAGCAGGCATGGTGAGCCAGGCAGGCAGGAACAGAAGCAGGGAGTCCAACCCTCAGCCGGACCTGCATGCCCATGGTAGCCAACACGGGGAAGTTGACTAATGAACGGTCCTCCGACTGTTCCCGGCCCTTTCGGACCTGCCGCAGGGAACGGCAATGGGCAGCAGGCCGGACAGAGGCGAGGGCAGACAGAGTCCTTAAACAGAAGACATCAGACGGGGCAGAAGCAGGCTGAAGCAAGACGGAGACATCAGGACAAGGGCTGAAGCGAGACACAGGAAAGGCCCAGGCGAGCAGGAACTCCGATGCTGGGATACTCACATCCGAAGCCCCCTCGGCTGGCAGAAGCTCAAGAGCCCGTGGGACGAATCCCTCCTGTTGGCCACTCCAGGGCCCAACAGGACAGAAGGCTCAGGAACCAGGTCAAGGCAGAGACAGGTAGACATCCAGACAAGGGCTGAAGCAGACACTGAAGACAAGGCTGGACGGGATCATTGCACTGTCCATCAGGGCGCCCTACTCAGCCCGCCCGTGGGACTGAGTCGCGGACCACCCTGTCCCAGACGCGCCCTACACAGCCTAGGAAGGCTGGTCGCGGACCATGCTGAGAAGGAGGGCGCGGGGAAGACCCAGGCGAACAGGAACTCCGATGCTGGGATACTCACATCCGAAGCCCTTTCGGCTGGCAGGAACAGGAGCAGACAACAGGCACACGACAAGGCAGACATCAGGAAACACATCTAGGCAGGGTCAGAGACAGGCATCAAGGCAGAGACACTGGACATCAGGAACATCAAGCAGAGACAGGACAAGGCGCCATCAAACATGGAGGACTTGGATCGGCTAGGTTACAGGCGACTGTAATGCTCAGATCCAAGGCCAAGACACAGTGAACAGAAAGTCCTTAAATACTGGAGGTAGAAGGCAACTCCCTGGGAGGAGCTTGCCAGGACCGCCCACCGCTGGTCCTATAACTAGGGTAGAGAGCTGCGGGCCAGCCCCTAGGGAAGGGCGTCGCCCAACAGGAAGTCCAAACGCTGAGGCTTGCAAGCCACAGGCATGCCTCAGGAGCAGCTAGGCCTCTCAGGCCCTGGAGCAAGTCCTGGATGATGCGCAGGCGAGGCCCTGGCTTCAGAGTGGCCTCTGGAGGAAGGTAAGAGACCTCCTGCAGCGCAGCAGCAGGGGGGATCGCAACACCTTCAGGTCCTAGGCCCGGGAGTTTCCCGGTCGCACCGGGCATGCGGCTATCTGATGGCCCACTGCGCCACAATAGAAGCAAAGCCCCTCCTTCATTCATCGCCTGCACTCTTGGGTGGAAAGTCTCCCATGGCCCAAATCCATGGGCTCATCAACCGGTGTTCGGGAGGATCCCGAGTCACCCTTGGGAGAGGACGCGCGACGAGGACGTCTCGAAGGCATCAGGGTCTTTGTGATGGTTTGGGCCTCTTGGCGGCGCTCTTGGTGGCGCCTATCAATACGCCCTGCCAGGTCAATAAGAGCATTCAAGGATCTAGGGAATTCCCGGCCCACGAGCTCGTCCTTTATTCTGTAGTTAAGCCCCTGAAGGAAGATGGTACGGAGGCAATTGGGGCCCCAGCTGAGCTCCGAAGAAAGGGTCCGGAAATCAATGGTGAACTCGGCCAATGTCCTTGAACCTTGGCGTAACTGAAGTAGCTTCGGACCGGTGGAAACCTCCTGAGTAGGATCACCGAAGCTCATCCAAAAGAGCTTCCAAAAGTCTCTTATGTTACTGAGAATGGGATTGTCCCATTCCCACAGGGAAGCCCACTCTAGGGCCTTCCCTTCGAGGAGAGCGAGAATAAAGGTGGTCTTGGTAGCGTCATTGGGGAAAAGGGCCGACTGCAGGCGGAAGTGCATGTTGCACGGGTTAATGAAACCCCTGCAGGCCCGGGGATCCCCAGAGAAGCGTGGCGGTGTAGGCAGGCAGATTACTGAATGGCCCCCAGAAGTCACAGGCGGGGACGGCAGAGTGGGGTTCATGGGCCCTAATGCCTTGAAGCATTGGTTCAGGCCCTCCACTGCAGAGACAAGGGCATCCAGGGTCTTTTGCTGGTCCATCAGACTCTGGGCCATTCCCGGAATGGCCTGGCGAGCGGATGCCTCTGCTGAGTTCATGGACTTGGCAATCTGTTATGATCAAGCTTGTGAACCCTTGGACCGATGGGAGGATGGTATACCTTAGGAAGTGAATCCGTAGGTTCTCCAGTTGGGTGGAGAGGCAGAACAGAAGATGTGACCGGCTGACCCTCGGCACTGGGGACTGAGGTGGCTGTGGAGGCAGACGAGGAGTCGTGACGTCGAGGAGGCAACTGAGTCTTCACCATTGGAAGCCCGCGGTCCCCCCGGGAGGAGCCCGTAGGGACCTGGGCCGCTGGGACTTAGTTGGATCTTTGAGAGGTCAAGGAGTCGTGAGGTCAGTGCAAGGGCTAACTGGAGCTTCACCCCTGAAAGCCCGCAGTCCCTCCCGGGAGGAGCCCCTAGGGACCCGGGCCGCTGGGACTTAGGTGGGCCCTTGGAGATGATAGTCCAGAAGAAGTCCAAGGTCAAGTGCCAGAGGGTTGTCGCTTACCAGTCCGAGGTCACACACCAAGGGATCACTGCTTGCCAGTCCGAAGTCACACACCAGAATCACCGCTTGCCAGTCTGAAGTCACACACCAGGAATCACCGCTTGCCAATCCGAAGTCAGGAACCAGGAACACCAAGTCAAGACAGGAACCAGGAACAAGGATCCAAAGCACTAGAAGACTCATCGAAGCAAGCAGACTTAAACAGTGCTACAAGAGATGTTGCCAAGTCAAGGAATGAGCAGAGGAAGCCTCCCTTTATACTTCTTCTACTCTGGCTCATTGAAAACAGCTGTAAGTAGTTAAAGGGGCCAGGCCCCTTTAAATCAATAGAGGAGGCGCGGCCTCGTGCCTAAAGATGGCAGCGGCCATCTTGGATTTCCTCCGTGGAGGAAAGATTGTCTGATGCCGCGAGGGAGGAGCAGGGACGGCTCCCCACCCGGCGGCCATCCCGGGGGGCCCATGCCGGAGTGACGGGCACAGACTCAGCAGCTTTCCTAGAAGCTGCCATGGGTAAGGTAGGGGGCTGCGGAACACAAGAAAGAAGAAAAGTTCAAAGTGATATAGTGAAATTGAAAGGTGAAAAGGATCAATGTGTAGAGAGAAATGAAGAAATGGCAGAAATATTAAACGAATACTTCAGTTCGGTGTTCACTAAAGAGGACCCAGGAGAAGGACCATCACTAGTTAACAAGAAACTGGAGGGGAGTGGAGAAGATGTAACTCCGTTTACAGTGGAGAATATGAGGGAAGAGCTGGGGAAACTGAAAGTGGACAAAGCCATGGGGCCTGATGAGGTTCATCCCTGGATACTAAAGGAGCTCAGAGGTGTGCTGGCGGCTCCACTCTGTGACCTGTTCAATAGATACCTAGCAACAGGAGTGGTGCCGAGTGATTGGAGAAGAGCGGTAGTGGTCCCCCTTCACAAGAGTGGGAGCAGAGAGGAGGCTTGTAACTACAGGCCAGTTAGCCTCACCTCGGTTGTGGGAAAAGTGATGGAGTTGCTGCTGAAAGAAAGAATAGTGAACTATCTACAGTCGGGAGAATTGCTGGACCAGAAGCAGCATGGATTCACCAGGGGAAGATCCTGTCAGACAAATCTGATTGACTTTTTTTTTGGGTGACTAGGAAATTGGATCAAAGAAGAGTGCTCGATGTCATCTACTTGGAGTTCAGCAAGACTTTTGATACGGTCCCGCACAGGAGGCTGGTGAATAAAATGAGAAGCTTAGGAGTGAGTGCCAAGGTGGTGGCCTGGATTGCAAATTGGTTGACAGACAGACGACAATGTGTGATGATAAATGGAACTTACTCTGAAGAGAGAGCGGTGATAAGCGGAGTGCCGCAAGGATCGGTGTTGGGACCGGTCCTGTTCAATATCTATGTGAGCGACTTAGCGGACGAGATAGAAGGTAAGGTTTGTCTGTTTGCGGATGACACTAAGATCTGCAACAGAGTGGACACGCCAGAAGGACTGGAGAGAATGAGATGGGATTTAAGGAAGCTGGAAGAGTGGTCGAAGATATGGCAGCTGAGATTTAATGCCAAGAAGTGCAGAGTCATGCATATGGGATGTGGAAATCCGAAAGAACTGTATTTGAGGGGGGGTGAAGGCTGATGTGCACAGAGCAGGAGAGATACCTTGGGGTGATAGTGTCTAACAATCTAAAGTCGGCGAAAAAAGGTGACAAGGCAATAGCTAAAGCCAGAAGAATGCTGGGCTGCATAGAGAGAGGAATATCGAGTAAGAAAAGGGAAGTGATTATCCCCTTGTACAGGTCCTTGGTGAGGCCTCACCTGGAGTACTGTGCTCAGTTCTGGAGACTGTATCTCCGAAGGGACAGAGACAGGATGGTGGCGGTCCAGAGAAGGGCGACCAAAAAGGTGGAGAGTCTTCATCGAATGACTTATGAGGAGAGATTGAAGAATCTAAATATGTACACCCTGGAGGAAAGGAGGAATAGGGGTGATATGATACAGACATTCAGATACTTGAAAGGTTTTAATGATCCAAAGTTAACGACAAACCTTTTCCGTTGGAAAAAAATTAGCAGAACCAGGGTTCACGATTTGAAGCTCCAAGGAGGAAGACTCAGAACCAATGTCAGGAAGTATTTCTACACGGAGAGGGTGGTGGATGCCTGGAATACCCTTCCGGAGGAAGTGGTGAAGACCAAAACTGTGAAGGACTTCAAAGGGGTGTGGGATAAACACTGTGGATCCATAAAGTCTAGAGGATGTAAATGAAGAGAGGGTGGCTTGCGGGAAAGACAGCTACTACCTTGAGATAATACCCTTATTCAATAAACATATACACGGTTAATGCGACTCCAACATTGCTCTATGCTTCAATGGCAAGAGGAAATGTGGAAAAAAGGATTTGCATTCACAAAAAACAGGGAGTAGCTTGCTTGTTACGGCGGTTTCTACCCCAAACCAAACAAGCCTGATACTTCACTTTCAATGCATATCCATATCCAGTGTAGCCCTCTGCTTCAACGGCAGGGGGGAATGAAGAAAAGATGATTTTATATTCCGACAACAACCAACAAGGACTGAATTATACAGTCTGGGTAAACAAATAAGCATGGGTGTAGCTTGCTTGTTACAATGGTTAATACCCCAAATCAATTAAGCCTGATACTTCACTTTCAATACATATCCAGAGTAGCTAGAATGAAGAAAAGTGGATTTATATTCAGATAACAACCAACAAGGACTGAATTGCACAGGCTGGGTAAACAAATATGTGTGGGAGTAACTTGCTTATTGCGGCGGTTACTGCCCCTAACCAATTAAGCTAGATACTTCACTTAGAAGCAGTTCCAGCACTGCTCTCTACATTAATGGTGGGGGTGAAAGGGAAATAGAACCAAAGGTTACATTAATGGCGGGGGTGGAAGGGAAATAGAACCAAAAGGTTACTAAAGGCCAAGAGTAACAGATAAGTATGAGAGATAAAAAAAATAAAGTGTGAAAGCTTGCTGGGCAGACTGAATGGGCCATTAGGTCTTCTTCTGCTGTCATTTCTATGTTTCTATCCCCTTGTACAGATCCTTGGTGTGGCCTCACCTGGAGTACTGTGCTCAGTTCTGGAGACCGTATCTCTGAAGGTGATACGGTCCCGGGCCGTGCCCCAGGACCTGCACTCACCATGCGACTGGCCCGGCCACAGGAACCCCTTCCCTCCGGCCTCCAAGGCCGAAGACGCAGCCCTCCATGGCATTCTCCTTGCAAGGGAGACGCTGACGCTATCCCCAGATGGCCTCGCCCCCTAGGCGCATGTGCGCGCGTTAGGGCTCCCTCTTAAAGAGGCCAGCGCGGGAAAACCCAGGAGCAGCCCCTGATGACGTCAGACGCTGCCGGGCCATTTAAACCCGACAGCTGCAGCAGTACATCGCCTTGCAACGAGTTCCTCAGTTTGCTGAGTCTCTAGTTGCTGCTGTAGTCCCTGGATTGCCTCTTCTGTCTTCTGGATTCCGACCCGGCTTTGTCTCCTGACTTCTCTTCAGCTTCTGCTCCTGGTTTTGGTATTGATGTCTAACCTGTGGCTTCTGATCCGGCTCCATCCCATGACTCCGACTTTTGCTTTCGTCCCTGGCTTTGGTTTGGATCTCTGACTTCTGTCTTCTGACCTGGCTTCGCTCTCGGACTCCGACTTCGGCTTCTTCCAGCACCTCAGGTATCCGGTACTTGCTGGCCCAGAGGATTCTCCTGTCCCAGTGGCTCGAGCTCTCATGGGCTCCTCTCGGGGGAGCCGCGGGCTTCCAAGTGTGAAGACTTTGCAGCTACCTGGGCCCAGCCGCCCTTCTTCCATCCCTTCGGCCGCAGCCCAGATCCTTGGTCGCATAGGGCCCCACCTAAGTCCAAGAGGTCCGGGTCTCTACGGACTCCTCCTGGGGGGACGTCAAACTTCCAGTGGTGAAGCCGTTCCTGAGTCTCTTCCGTGCCGCCTCCTAGCTATGACGCTCTCCGTGGGTCTCCACAGCATACCATCTACTGTCTCAGCTGGCCCAAGGGTCCACGACCATAACAGAAGGGACAGAGAGGATGGAGGCGGTCCAGAGAAGGGTGACCAAAAATGTGGATGGTCTTCATCGAATGACTTATGAGGAGATATTAAAGAATCTAAATATGTATACCCTGGAGGAAAGGAGGAGCAGAGGTGATATGATATAGACTTTCAGATACTTGAAAGGTTTTAATGATCCAAAGATAATGACAAACCTTTTCTGTTGGAAAAACATCAGCAGAACCAGGGGTCATGATTTAAAACTCCAGGGAGGAAGACTCAGAACCAATGTCAGGAAGTATTTCTTCACGGAGAGGGTGGTGGATGCCTGGAATGCCCTTCCGGAGGAAGTGGTGAAGACCAAAACTGTGAAGGACTTCAAAGGGGTGTGGGATAAACACTGTGGATCCATAAAGTCTAGAGGATGTGAATTAAGAGTGGGTGGCTTGCAGGAATGACGGCTACTACCTGGAGATAATACCCTTATTCAATAAACATACACATGGTTAATGCGACTCCAACATTGCTCTAAGCTTCAACGGCAAGAGGAATTGTGGAAAAAAGGATTTGCATTCACAAAAAAGCGGGGAGTAGCTTGCTTGTTACGGCGGTTACTACCCCAAACCAAATAAGCCTGATACTTCAATTTCAATGCATATCAAGCATACCTCTCTGCTTCAACGGCAGGGGAGAAAGACTGATACTTCACTTTCAATGCATGCGCAAGGCTTTTAAAATTCACCTTTATGTGTATTTTTGGAACAAGTTCCTAGAGTTTCTGAGTGCATTTAAATTAACAATTTATTCAAATGGGTGATTTAAAAATATTTTTGAATAACATAGGGGGTTATTTTCCAAGCTGCGTTATGGGCTTTTTGCATGTGAAAAGCACCATAATGCAATGCTAATTTAGAAAAGGGGTATGGTTTCTGGCCAAGTGGGCTGACTTTGCAAACCTATATTGCACAGTTTTAACACAGCTAATAACTACACCTTTTTCATTTGTGTTAAACTGTGTGATATGGCTTTGATAGCACTTTGTGATATTTTCACTCATAGCATTGTTGAGAGAGAGAGCGAGTGAGAGAGAGAGAACCTAGCTATAAGGTCCTGCTAGCAGGTATTTATACCTCCATATGAGGCCCACCTAGTTACTCGAGGTGAGGTTTAGGTATTAGTGTAGGGGCCACTTTGACATTCAGAGTGAGATGTACGAACAGAACAGTGCACTCTTGTGCACTCTTATGCACTGTTGTTTTGTTAATGTGATAAGAGAAACAAACCACACTACACAAGCAGCTCTCATAAAGAGAAATTTCCCAAATTGCAGTGTTGTAGGTTTTAAAGAGTGACAAACAATAAACCACCAACTAAAGCAGTAAAGCTCTTTCTGCTGTGACTGAAGTGAAAGGCAATTAAGAGACAAAATTACTGTCCTTGCTTGGCAGTTCCAGCCTAAGCAATGAAAAGACAACTTCATGATAGGACCATCTGATGAGACTCTTCAGGTTTACCATTGTGCAAAGATGAAAATGTTGGTATCTCATATGAAAGTGCCGTGGGGTGTTAAAGCCACTTTTGATTGACTCCAGTTGCTCATTTTGAATTGAGTAAACTTCAAGCATGACCATCTCATCTCCCTCCCAGCATTTCCATCTATCTGCAGCTCTATCTGAAACAGAGGAGATGATAGAGTGGGAATTCCTTGCTTTACCAAGTCCTTCCCCACCAGCCTGGATGACAGCAAGCGGCCGAAACCCTGCCCCCATGCTAATGTAATCAGTGTGTGTGTGTGTGTGTGGGTGATGAAGAACCTAAGTGCAACGCCAGAGGGGGCGCACACAAAGACGTATGACAAAGGAACTTCTTTGTGTGCTCCTTCATGTGCGATGAGTGAAGATGAGTGCAATATTATTACTCTGGAGTCTTTTGAACATATAATTGAGTTTGATGAATCTACAAAACATGCAATTTCAGTTGTGACTAATATGGTGATCTCTCTTCTCTACAGATGATAGCCATCCCGTCTTGTTAGTGTTTCTATTGATAATGGGGTTAGGGTATCCACATACTAGTTGCTTAAAATTCTCTATTCTCATGCCAAATCCATTAAGATAAAGATAATCATTTTGCATGATTTATTTTTATCGGACTCTCCTGATCTATTGTGCGTAACGGAATCTTGGCTACTTGACACAGATATTACTATCATTAATCAGATTTGTCTTTCTAACTAAGTTGCCACCTCCCAACCGTGATTAATCAATCGAGGTGGAGGTTTATTGATAGCATATAAATCTCACCTGAGTTTCTCATATGAAAATCTGAGTAGTAATTGTTGCGGTCCCAGTCACTGGACTTGCGACCGGGTCCTTACGTTTTCTCCGCCCTGAGCTCCGTGACAAGGTCCGGCGTTTTCTGGGCCTTCTCAGGCCTCTCTGCAGCAGCATCTCCACGAGGGAGACGCCGCAGAGCTCCACTCCCAAGCTCCGCCGCCCTTAGGCACGTGCGTGTGCGAGGGGGATCCATTTGAAGGTGCAGTGGTGCGAAACCACGGCCTGCCCCCAAGATGACGTCAGATGCCGGCAGGATATTTAAACCCGGCGTCTGACTGAAGACTTTGCCTTGAAACAGGGTTCACTCTACGGAGTTACTAGTTGCCTTCCTCGTTCCTGAGTTCCTGATCCAGCTTCCAAGTTCCTGATCCAGCTTCCGCTCCTGATCCAGCCTCCGCTCCTGCTCCAGCTTCCGTGCTCCTGCTTCAGCCTCCCTGACCTTTGGACTGTCTTCCTGGTTCTTGATTCTGGTACGTCTTCGGTTCTCCCTTGTCTGCTGCCAGTCCTGACCTCGGACCATTCCCCACCTGCTAGGCGTCTGCTCTGGGAGACTGCTCCTAAGTCCCAGTAGCCCGGGTCCTCACGGGCTCCTCCCGGGGGGACCGCAGGCTTCCAGTGGCGAAGCTCCTGCCTGGTCTCCCGGCTCCATGCCGCCTCCCGGCCATCTCATATCTGCGGAGTTCTCTTCTCTTCCATTCTTCATCCGCGCGGCCAGCCCAAGGGTCCACTAACCCCAGCGATAACAGTAACTATTGTCATCTAAAATTCTGAACATATGCCTAGCGTAATTTCCTCCAGGCCTAACAGAAAATAACTTTTCACCTATTTTTTAACAATTGCTGCATTCAAAATCAGATTTAAATAACCTTAGGTGATTTTTTTTTCCAATTCATATTTTATTGATTTTTAACAAAGCATTTATACATCATACTTTGCAGGAAAACAAAAACATGTATATGTAAACAATTTATAAACACAAGAAAAGAAAAAATATCAAATTATAATCATATTATTAATTACATGTTTTCAACAAGGAAATTTAAGAAAGAAGAGCCCGGATTTTAGGGAGTACAGAAGATAACAGTATATCAATTAAACAGGAAAACTGGCTTTATCGCTTTATGGTGGAGCATTATTTTAAGATTGCTATATGTGACCTTGTCCAGGTTAGTTATTAACACTCCTGGCATACAAAAAAGACTTTAATTGTTCTACCATAGTGAAGATGAATTTCTCATCTTTACGGTGCACCCAGCACCTACATGGGTATTTTAATATGAATGTGAACCCTAAAGCTGTTACTTGTGATCTTAAATCTGTAAATTCCTTTCTCCTGATCTGGTTGGGTCTAGATATATCTGGAAAAATTATAACTTTTTGTTCATAGAGTTCTGCATCTTTGCTCTGGAAATAATTCGACTAGCTGTGCAAGGTTAGCCACAAGGTCCCATAATGTTTTCAGGGTGACTACTGACGGTTTAGGGGGTAATTGAAACAACTTACCCCCTTCCCGTGTAGCCAGAATCCCTGATGCCTCCGCAGTTTGTACCTCCAGGATCCTTCGGTCTTCCTCTGCGGGGTTCACCGGAGACAAGATTGGATCAAATTCTTCCAATTCCCTGTGTCCTGTTGCTCCCAACAGGCTAGAGGAACGTCGCGGTTCTAATGCAGAATCGCTTTCTCGGCATCTCCCTCCCATCAGGTAGATGACCTCATCATTCTGTGTAGCTTCCTGGGGGCCGGCCCGTTTTGTAGGAGCCGGCGGAAATCTGCAATCCAGGGTCTTCTGCAGCGGGGAGAATTTCTCCCGTTTTCTCCATCATATGGGCCTTCAGGTAGTATGGGTTCGGGAGGATAAACCTGTATTTTTCCTTTTCTTTTTGCAGGCATCTGTGATATTGTAAGAAACAGTCAGAGGAGCAGCTTCCCTAGCAGCCTCTCATGCCGCCATCTTGGGCCTCCTACCACCTTAGGTGATTTTAATTTACAAATTAACCAACTATATATAGCCTTAGGTTCTGACACATTCCTAGAAATCATGCTTAGGATGGGTAACTGGTCCAACACATAAATGTGGAAACACTCTTGACCTGATGTTCATTAATGCTATATTTATAATAGGGCATTTATTTGATTTGATCTTGAAACCAGTACCATGGTCTGACCATTTTTTTATTGAACGTCTATGGTGATAAAAGACAAAATCAGGATCCCTCTATATGAAGAGAAAACTGCTTACCAAAGAGGAATAATTGACATTGAAGTTTTTAGCAATAGCTTAGAACAGAATTTAGAAGTTTCTCGATATCATGGCAATGATTCAGCAATTCTATTTTGGAATACTACCTTGCAAAACACCCTTGACTTTAATTGCTCCCCTGCAGACTATTAAGATCAAGAATACAAATCCACAGCAGTAGATGACCTCTGAAGTAAGGATTATGAGATGACAAGCTTTGAAAATATGAGCGAAAATGGCACAAGGAAAAACTCTTAGTAACCTACCTTTGAGAATACCAACAGAAAACTGAGGAAACCAAGAACATGTATTACTCTTCCCTTATTTAATTTGCTGGACATAGCCCAAAATCTTATTTAATATTGTAAAAAAGTTAACTAATCTTAAAGCCAATTCCTCTGGACCATTTTTAACTGACTTTCATCCGATTGATGGGAATGCTTTTTTGCAATTTGGTGTGGTGAAATTAGCAAAAATTATACATCTTTTGGAAGCAGTTCCCAATATAACTGTTAGGATTCAGCCTGCTATGCAGCCTCCCTGCCACCAGAGATCCCCACAGAGCTACACCTGCTCTTGCTCTAACCATAGTGTCCATGGGCTCTGGACTCAGAAACCTTGGCCTATTTAGCCCTGCCTCTTGCAATACCTGATGCCTTGTCATTGAGTCTACTTGGCTTCCTTCTTGGCCTTGTACTACCTTTGTCTTGATCTGTGGCCTCCAGGCCTTCCAACTTTGCCTTGCTTAGTCCTATGGACTCTGGGCCTTCCAGCTCTGTCTTACCTAATCCTGTGGCCTCTGGGGCTTCCAGCCTGCCTTGCCTAGTCCTTTGGCCTCTGGGCCTTCTAACTCTGCCTTGCCTAGCCTGCAGCCTCTGGGCCTCTTAATATCTCCCTTCCAGGCCTCTAGGCATCATGTTTAGTTGCCTGAGGCCTTCTGAACTTCTGCCTTTGGGCCTCTGTATTCTTTGCTCTGTTCTGTCTTGTCCTTGTCCTCTCCTTGGCTGGCTTGTCTAATCTTGTCCTACGCTTTATTACCAGTGCTTGCCTTGTCCCAGTCTGCCCAGCCTGTCCAGGCCTTGTCTCCAGTCCTGTCTTGCATCAGCCTCCAGTCCTGCATTGCATCAGCCTCCAGTCCTGCACTGCCTCAGGATCCAATCCTTGTCTCCAGCCGTGTGTCTCCAAGTTCTAGCCTGCATCTCGATTCCAGCCTCAGCCTAAGTCTTGCCGGCTGCCAGAACCCAAGTGTTCATCCCACGGGGGAGGTGGCTGGTACAGTCAGAAGATCCTCTATGCCCTGCATTGAAGTCCTGTGCTGCTCCTGTGGGGGTTCTCTAGCTCTAGCTCTAGCTGGATCCTCAGTTGAGACAACAACAGGCCTTTGGACATCCCCGAACGACAATTGGATTAATTTGATTCTACTTCTGTAATGGAAGTTTCTAATATAAATTCTGCAATGAACAGCTCATCTTATCCACTAAATATTTGTAAAACTGTTACCTTGAAACTAGTTAACAAGAGTATTGCACTATGTTTAGCACATCTAGTAAATGTATCATTAACAGAAAGGCATGTTGCCGTTCCTGATCCACTGAAAAAGGCCTCTGTTCATCCATTTAAAAAAAACAACAAAACCTGGCCTTGATCCAAGTGACCTCATGAATTATAGACTTATTTCCTCCCTTTCTTTAATGACAAAAATGTTAGGACTTTTCAAGTACAGAGGTTTTATTAATTTCTCTAACAGATGCTCTTAGAAGAGGTTTTATTGGGTTTTTCAAATAGTGAACAGGAGCCTGTTACAACAAACTAGATGAGTAAGTAACACACAGTCATATACACAAGATACATTAATTACTAAAAGCAGATATCTATTCACCAAAATTATTCCCCTCCCCCTCTTGTGAATGATCCTGGACAGTATATGGTAGTCCTCAACAACTGTGACCAACATAATATCAGCTATATTAGTAATATTAGTAACTACCAGGACAGTGAGTCTAAAGATTAACATCTCTGAAAGCGAAATCTGGATTGTATGTCTAACGGTATGCTATTTATGAATGCTCTCCAAGTCTTATGGAAAGTTATTGGTGATGCTTGAGAATTTAACATCCATGTTCGATAATCCAAATGAAGTAATTCGATTACTTCCACTAACCAGAATTAAATAGTTGGCACCTCTGTAGTTATCCATGTCAATAATATATATTTCTTTGCAGTGATCAGAGCACCTTTTTAATTTGGCTTTTATTTGATGTTGTATTATATGTATTTTGTTTTTGTATATTGTTTCATTTTAATATAATGTATTGTTAGAAATTGTTCATTGCTTAACACATTATTTTGCTATAGGCAGTATAGAAAATCCTGCAAATATATAAATAAATAAATAATCACAAAGGAAAATTCAAATAACAAACAACTAAGCTCTTCAGATTTGATACCTAAAATAAATAAGGTAGGCAGCCTAGGCAAGCAAACACTGAACATAGTAGATAGGGACTGGAGAACTGCCTCCCAAAATTGCCCATAAGTACACATTCCCATAGACCGTGATACAAGGTAGCATCGTTCTTTGAACATTTTATACAAGAAAAAGTGCATATACCCATCTGATACACTATCCACAAAGCCATACATAATCTCCCCCCCTCCCCTTGATCTAAACATCCCTCTTAGTCTCCACACGTCTTCCAGACCTGTTAGAACGGCTTACAAAGGCTCTCTTTACGGCCCCCCAGCCAAGACTTCTTTAAGGAAACGCGCCCTATCTACAGCTGGCTCCCACATTGGAATGCTCTCCCCCCAGATCTCTGACAAGAACCATGCCCGTTGACCTTCAAAAAAAAGCTATTCAAACGTGGCTATTCAGACAAGCATTTCCCCAGGGCCGGCGGAAGCACTAGGCGAACTAGGCGGTCGCCTAGGGCGCCAGCTTCCCGGGGGTGGCACTGCCAGGGTAAAAAGCTGCATTAAGCCGCCGCCCCCCCGATAAAAATAAAAGAGCCGCTGCCGGCAGCCGCCCCAAAAGACCCATCTGACCTCCCCCAGCGGTTCGCGTGCTCCCGGTCTCTCCCATTGCTCTTTCTTCCCTGCTGCCGTTGCCGCCGGGCTATCAGCACGTTCAAGCCCAGCGGGAACGGCAGTAGTGCAAAGCTGTGGCATCCGCGGCTGCCCTTTTCTTCCTCCCGCCCCCCCCCTGACCCGGAACAGGAAGTGATGCGCGGGAAGGAGAAAGAGCGGTGCCGCATGAAAAAAATAGCAGCGACAGCAGCATCGGCCCCCGAGCAATTGAAGCAGCCGGTAATCGGGAAAGGAGTCAGCAGCAGGAGCCTCCCGCGGCCGATGGGAGTCTTCCTTTTTGGCCTGCGGGGGCTGGAGGAGGAGGCTGCTGCAGCTACCATTTGTGCTGGGGGGGGAGGAAGTGAGTGAGAGAAAGAGAGAGAAGCAGCCAGCCTGCCTGTGTGTGATTGAGAGCCTGTGTGTAAGTGAGAGAATGTGTGTGTGATTGAGAGCCTGTGTGTAAGTGAGAGAATGTATTTGATCGAGAGCATGTGTGTGTGATTGAGAGAAACTGGTCAGAGAGCTGATGTATGTGTATATGTGAGAGACAATGAAAGTGACTGCTCAAGGAGATGACTGATGTGTGAGCATGTGTGAAAGAGAGAAAAAGCATGGAAGTGAGAACTCTGGGTATGTGAGAAAGCATGGGAGTAAGAAGCCTGGTGTTGTGGGGGTGTATGTGAAAGAAAGCATTGGAGTGAGAAGCCTGATTATGTGAGAGAGAGCATGGGAGTGGGAAGCCTGTGTGTGTGTGCATGTATGAGAGAGAGACTGGTTGGTAAGGTGACAGTGTGACTGGTGTGTATGTGAATGTGAGAGAGAGAGAATGTGATTCAGGGAATGAGAAGCCTGTGCACCTGGAGAGCGAGCATGGAAATGAGAGAGAGACTGGTGTATGTGTGTGTGTGTGTGGGTAACAGAGAGAAAGTGATTATGGGAATGAGAAGTCTGTGCATGTGAAGAGAGTGAGCATGGGAGTGAGAACCTGGGTGTGTGTGAGACACAGCATGGGAGGGAGAAGCCTGTATATGTAAGACAGAACAGGTGACTGGTGTGTGTTTGTGTGTATGTGAGAGAGAGAAAGAAAGTGATTATGGGAATGAGAAGCCTGTGCATGTGAAGAGTGAGCATGGGAGTGAGAAAGCTGGGAGTGTGTGAGATACAGCATGGGAGTGAGAAGCCTGTATATCTGAAAGAGAACATGGGAAGCCTGTGTGTGTGTATGCATGAGAGAGATCAGGTGACTGGTGTGTGTGTTTGTGTATGTGTGTGAGAGAAAGAAAGTGATTATGGGAATGAGAAGCCTGTGCATGTGGAGAGAACAAGCATGGGAGTGAGAGACTGGTGAGTGTGTGTGAGAAAGAGAAAGTGATTATGAGAGTGAGAAGCCCATATATGTAAGTAGAACACGGGAGTGGGAAGCCTGTGTGTGTGTATGGCATGAGAGAAACTGTTCAGGAAGGTGACTGGTGTGTTTGTCAAAGACTGTTTGGGAGATGATTGGTGTGTGAGAGACAGAAACTGGTCATGGGGGCATGACTGGTATGGTGTGTGTGTGAGAGACATGGGCCTTAAGGAAGAGGACCATGAGTATAGAGCTTAGCCACTACTGCTGCTTTTGCTGTGTGCTACAGCCTGCATGGAAGAGGAGTAGGAGAGCTGCTGGAGGGGTTAAGTAAAGGTGGCTTTTTAAGTTTATTTTTCTTGATTGACTGCCATTTTAATTATTTAATATTATGTGGTGTCTGCTTTTTTTGTTTGAGCAACAAGTATAGCTTTGGTTTATGTTTATTTTATTTATTTTTATTTATTTATTTATAAAAGTTTCTATACCGTCGATAAGACAAATCATCTCAATGGTTTACATGGCATAAAAATGTCAAATAAGTGTTCTGTTATAAATACAGACTTCGTTATTTTCATTAATACACAATGTAAGTTAATTGTGTGTGGAGGCGGGGGGGCGACATAGCTGACGTTTCGCCTAGGGCGCCTAATACCCTTGCACCGGCCCTGCATTTCCCTAATCGGATGAACGTCTTCTCACTCACGATAGGACTAATTTGGCTATTCAAACAAGCTACTTTCCCTAAAGGACGAACTGTCTCTCTCCCTAATGGATGAAATTTCTCTCTCACATGACAGGACGGGACACTTGCATTAACTCTGATCAGGGCATAATACCTGCTGGCAGGTTATGCCTCTTTACATCTTACATGTTCACAGAATAGTCTTCAACGACTAGTTAATTCCTCTACCCAATCCTTCTCCATTCCGTCCTATCCTATCCTTCCTCCCTCATTTTGTTTCATTAAGTTCAATTCAATGTTTTTGTTCTATTTTGGATCATAAATTAGCAGCTTGTCTTTAAACTCCTGTATTTATCTTCCTGGATCCCCGTTCTATGTAACCCCTGTTCTTTGTAATGCTTTTTATGCAATATCCATTTCATTGTAAACCGATGCGATATGCAATATTGTCATGAACGTCGGTATATAAAAGTTCAAAAGAAATAAAATAAATAAACTTTGAGGTATGAAATTACTATTTTGTAAAGAATGCTCAAATATTGTTCTCTCATAGGAACAGAGACTATAGATTTGAATACAAATAATAGACTGTCATTCAGATCATCTTCAGCAATAATTAGCTTCAAATCTGCTTCCTATAAAGCCCTGCGAAAGCTTTAACAGTTACATATGTACATTCCAACTGCACAAATTTATAGCAAGTGGATAGCTTATATTTACCCCCTTGATATATTTTCAGCAATCTCTGAAAAGCAGCAGAGGTGATATTCTGTGTTGCTTTACAAAGCATAGCATGGATATAGCTTGAAAGTTGTACATCGCAAAATAATTAGATTCTGTAAATCCCATTTGCATTTGACATTGTTCAATAGTATGCATCTTCCTGTTTTGACTATTAATAAAGTACTGTATTGTATCAAAACCTTGTTGGCTCACTATTTTAAATCTGCTACTATTATTCCCTGCTTCTAAGTTGGGATTGATTCTGATTAGTAACTAGGGATGTGAATCGTTTTAGGACGATTAAAATTATCGTCCGATAATTTTAATATCGTCTTAAACCGTTATGGAACACAATACAATAGAGATTCTAACGATTTATCGTTATAAATCGTTAGAATCGTGAGCCGGCACACTAAAACCCCCTAAAACCCACCCCCGACCCTTTAAATTAAATCCCCCACCCTCCCGAACCCCCCCCAAATGAGTTAAATAACCTGTGGGTCCAGCGGCGGTCCGGAACGGCAGCGGTCCGGAACGGGCTCCTGCTCCTGAATCTTGTTGTCTTCAGCCGGCGCCATTTTCCAAAATGGCGCCGAAAAATGGCGGCGGCCATAGACGAACACGATTGGACGGCAGGAGGTCCTTCCGGACCCCCGCTGGACTTTTGGCAAGTCTCGTGGGGGTCAGGAGGCCCCCCACAAGCTGGCCAAAAGTTCCTGGAGGTCCAGCGGGGGTCAGGGAGCGATTTCCCGCCGCGAATCGTTTCCGTACGGAAAATGGCGCCGGCAGGAGATCGACTGCAGGAGGTCGTTCAGCGAGGCGCCGGAACCCTCGCTGAACGACCTCCTGCAGTCGATCTCCTGCCGGCGCCATTTTCCGTACGAAAACGATTCGCGGCGGGAAATCGCTCCCTGACCCCCGCTGGACATCCAGGAACTTTTGGCCAGCTTGTGGGGGGCCTCCTGACCCCCACGAGACTTGCCAAAAGTCCAGCGGGGGTCCGGAAGGACCTCCTGCCGTCCAATCGTGTTCGTCTATGGCCGCCGCCATTTTTCGGCGCCATTTTGGAAAATGGCGCCGGCTGAAGACAACAAGATTCAGGAGCAGGAGCCCGTTCCGGACCGCTGCCGTTCCGGACCGCCGCTGGACCCGCAGGTTATTTAACTCATTTGGGGGGGGTTCGGGAGGGTGGGGGATTTAATTTAAAGGGTCGGGGGTGGGTTTTAGGGGGTTTTAATGTGCCGGTTTTGCGATTTTTAGATTTTTAGATTTTTCACGATTTTTCACGATTTTTCACGATATTTTACCCCCCCAAACGGCAACAATATGATTCCCTCCCCCTCCCAGCCGAAATCGATCGTTAAGACGATCGAGGACACGATTCACATCCCTATTAGTAACTACAGAGATATTTCCCACGGTAAAGACAAATGTTGACAAATGAATTTCCAAACACATCTCATAGTATATGTATCAGTTGATTCACAATAATATGATCGGATATGTCCAGAACAAAACGAAGATCATACAGGGCTGCTGATAGATATTTCATCTGTGTGTTTGAATAATGGTTGCTCACTCATAACCTCATAACCTACATTGTAAAATGTAAAGTTGGGGAATCCCCACCCTTCTTCCTCTTCTTGGACCAAAAGTTTCAAAATAGATAACCTAAGCCTTTTTCGTCTTCCATATAAATTCAGAACATTTTATGGATGATGTTAAGTTCAGCTTTCTGCAACTCTTAAGGAATAAGCCCTCTGGGGATAGGGAAATACTTACAGTACCTGAATGTAATCCACTTTGAAGCGCTGAAAAAAGTGCAAAAAGCGGAATATAAATAAAATAAAATATAATAATTTTGGTAGCAGCATTATTTTAAAAAATGCTATATGCCCTCGAATAAAGAGGGGAAAGGTCATTCAGCTTTGTAATTTAGTCTTAAAAATATATATAATTCGATTAATATTTGAATATCATTTCCTCAGGTCCCTGTGAATAAAGACTTCCAAATACTTAATGTAATGAGGGGCCCATTGAAGAAGAAAATTCAGCCAATGCCCTGCCACCAAGCCCATGATATCTAATGCTTCTGATTTGTCTAAAGTTTAATTTGAATCCTGAAAAACTACCATAATCAGAGAATATATCCAAAATCTCTTCCATATATACTTTTGCATCAGGTATAAACAATAAGATGTCATCAGCAAATAAAAAGACTATAGGCAACTGCTTTCTCTTTACACATTGTATCTGTTGCATATATTTTTCTAAAGTAGCCACCAATAGGGATGTGAATCGTTTTTCAACGATTAAAATTATCGTCCGATAATGTTTATATCGTCTTAAATCGTTATAGAACACGATACAATAGAAATTCTAACGATTTATCGTTAAAAATCGTTAAATCGTGTTAGTGCGCACTAACTCGAGTTAGTGCGCACTAACTCCCCGTTAGTGTGCACTAACTCGATTTAGTGCGCACTAACAGAAAATGATACAAATAAACACTTTCCAGGTCACTGAAGGTCAGTTAGGAATGAATATGTGTTCCTATTGGCTGGCTGCCCTCTTATCTATTGATATTACCAAGGTTACCACTGAGGTGATGGTTGGGGGGATGGGAAATGGAACTGGAAACTAACGAACACCAACAGAAAATGAAACAAAGTGTTCACACTTCCCAGGTCAGTAAAGGTCACTTAGGAATGAATATGTATGTATGTATTCCTATTGGCTGGCTGTGCTCTTATCTATTGATGTTACCAATATGGTTGGGGGGATGTGAAATGGAAACAGTTGGAAGCTTGACAAAAAAAGTAATGTAATGATCAGCACTCACGTGACTAGAACTTGTTTGTTTATTATTTTTGTTAGCAGGCACCTGAAATGCTAGTGCATGTTGAATTTGCCAATCACTGTGCATTTTAGAAAGGTGGTCCTGGCTGGAACTGTACACAGTTCAAATATATGTAATTGATTGTTGGTAAGTGTATTTTTTAAGTAGCCACACTGGCACCAGTATGTTTACTTTTCCTCCTACTTAACTCACTAGCTCAGCTTTGTAAGAAGGGCTTCTCTGCTTGTGTGTTGTTTTTGTTTGGTGTGAGGAGAGCAGAAACATCAGATCTTTATTCAATCTACTACAGTCATCTCTTACAGTGCCCTATCCCTATTAATACCAGGAGTGTTGTGATCTTCCTGCACACAGTCCCCTAACCCTGATACCAGTCTGAGACAGCTCCCTCCCTGCATTACTAGTGAGAGGCTGGCTTCACAGACAGGGGGGAGCTGCCTGACCCTCACTCCTGACTTCCCCCATGTCCCAGCTAGTGAATGGTGTGTGGGTGAGGGGGGGGGGGAGGATGGTGAAGTCTGAGACAGCTCCCTCCCTGCATTACTAGTGAGAGGCTGGCTTCACAGACAGGGGGGAGCTGCCTGACCCTCACTCCTGACTTCCCCCATGTCCCAGCTAGTGAATGGTGTGTGGGGGAGGGGGGGGGGGGAGGATGGTGAAGTCTGAGACAGCTCCCTCCCTGCATTACTAGTGAGAGGCTGGCTTCACAGACAGGGGGGAGCTGCCTGACCCTCACTCCTGACTTCCCCCATGTCCCAGCTAGTGAATGGTGTGTGGGTGAGGGGGGGGGGGAGGATGGTGAAGTCTGAGACAGCTCCCTCCCTGCATTACTAGTGAGAGGCTGGCTTCACAGACAGGGGGGAGCTGCCTGACCCTCACTCCTGACTTCCCCCATGTCCCAGCTAGTGAATGATGTGTGGGTGAGGGGGGGGGGAGGATGGTGAAGTCTGAGACAGCTCCCTCCCTGCATTACTAGTGAGAGGCTGGCTTCACAGACAGGGGGGAGCCGCCTGACCCTCACTCCTGACTTCCCCCATGTCCCAGCTAGTGAATGGTGTGTGGGTGAGGGGGGGGGGGAGGATGGTGAAGTCTGAGACAGCTCCCTCCCTGCATTACTAGTGAGAGGCTGGCTTCACAGACAGGGGGGAGCTGCCTGCCCCTCACTCCTGACTTCCCCCATGTCCCAGCTAGTGAATGATGTGTGGGTGAGGGGGGGGGGGGGAGGATGGTGAAGTCTGAGACAGCTCCCTCCCTGCATTACTAGTGAGAGGCTGGCTTCACAGACAGGGGGGAGCTGCCTGACCCTCACTCCTGACTTCCCCATGTCCCAGCTAGTGAATGGTGTGTGGGTGAGGGGGGGGGGGAGGATGGTGAAGTCTGAGACAGCTCCCTCCCTGCATTACTAGTGAGAGGCTGGCTTCACAGACAGGGGGGAGCTGCCTGACCCTCACTCCTGACTTCCCCCATGTCCCAGCTAGTGAATGGTGTGTGGGTGAGGGGGGGGGGGAGGATGGTGAAGTCTGAGACAGCTCCCTCCCTGCATTACTAGTGAGAGGCTGGCTTCACAGACAGGGGGGAGCTGCCTGACCCTCACTCCTGACTTCCCCCATGTCCCAGCTAGTGAATGGTGTGTGGGTGAGGGGGGGGGGGGGGAGGATGGTGAAGTCTGAGACAGCTCCCTCCCTGCATTACTAGTGAGAGGCTGGCTTCACAGACAGGGGGGAGCTGCCTGACCCTCACTCCTGACTTCCCCCATGTCCCAGCTAGTGAATGGTGTGTGGGTGAGGGGGGGGGGAGGATGGTGAAGTCTGAGACAGCTCCCTCCCTGCATTACTAGTGAGAGGCTGGCTTCACAGACAGGGGGGAGCTGCCTGACCCTCACTCCTGACTTCCCCCATGTCCCAGCTAGTGAATGGTGTGTGGGTGAGGGGGGGGGGGGGGGGGGGAGGATGGTGAAGTCTGAGACAGCTCCCTCCCTGCATTACTAGTGAGAGGCTGGCTTCACAGACAGGGGGGAGCTGCCTGACCCTCACTCCTGACTTCCCCCATGTCCCAGCTAGTGAATGGTGTGTGGGTGGGGGGGGGGGGGGGGAGGATGGTGAAGTCTGAGACAGCTCCCTCCCTGCATTACTAGTGAGAGGCTGACTTCACAGACAGGGGGGAGCTGCCTGACCCTCACTCCTGACTTCCCCCATGTCCCAGCTAGTGAATGGTGTGTGGGTGAGGGGGGGGGGGGGGGGGAGGATGGTGAAGTCTGAGACAGCTCCCTCCCTGCATTACTAGTGAGAGGCTGGCTTTGCAGACAGGGGGGAGCTGCCTGACCCTCACTCCTGACTTCCCCCATGTCCCAGCTAGTGAATGGTGTGTGGGTGAGGGGGGGGGGGAGGATGGTGAAGTCTGAGACAGCTCCCTCCCTGCATTACTAGTGAGAGGCTGGCTTCACAGACAGGGGGGAGCTGCCTGACCCTCACTCCTGACTTCCCCCATGTCCCAGCTAGTGAATGGTGTGTGGGTGAGGGGGGGGGGGAGGATGGTGAAGTCTGAGACAGCTCCCTCCCTGCATTACTAGTGAGAGGCTGGCTTCACAGACAGGGGGGAGCTGCCTGTCCCTCACTCCTGACTTCCCCCATGTCCCAGCTAGTGAATGGTGTGTGGGTGAGGGGGGGGGGGTGGATGGTGAAGTCTGAGACAGCTCCCTCCCTGCATTACTAGTGAGAGGCTGGCTTCACAGACAGGGGGGAACTGCCTGACCCTCACTCCTGACTTCCCCCATGTCCCAGCTAGTGAATGGTGTGTGGGTGAGGGGGGGGGGGAGGATGGTGAAGTCTGAGACAGCTCCCTCCCTGCATTACTAGTGAGAGGCTGGCTTCACAGACAGGGGGGAGCTGCCTGACCCTCACTCCTGACTTCCCCCATGTCCCAGCTAGTGAATGGTGTGTGGGTGAGGGGGGGGGGGGGAGGATGGTGAAGTCTGAGACAGCTCCCTCCCTGCATTACTAGTGAGAGGCTGGCTTCACAGACAGGGGGGAGCTGCCTGTCCCTCACTCCTGACTTCCCCCATGTCCCAGCTAGTGAATGGTGTGTGGGTGAGGGGGGGGGGGGTGGATGGTGAAGTCTGAGACAGCTCCCTCCCTGCATTACTAGTGAGAGGCTGGCTTCACAGATAGGGGGGAGCTGCCTGACCCTCACTCCTGACTTCCCCCATGTCCCAGCTAGTGAATGGTGTGTGGGTAAGGGGGGGGGGGGGAGGATGGTGAAGTCTGAGACAGCTCCCTCCCTGCATTACTAGTGAGAGGCTGGCTTCACAGACAGGGGGGAGCTGCCTGACCCTCACTCCTCCGGGGTATTGTGATCTTCCTGCACACAGTGCCCTATCCCTGATACCAGGGGTGTTGTGATCTTCCTGCATGCAGTGCCCTATCCCTATTAATACCAGGAGTGTTGTGATCTTCCTGCATGCAGTGCCCTATCCCTATTAATACCAGGAGTGTTGTGATCTTCCTGCATGCAGTGCCCTATCCCTGATATCGGGATGTGTGCAAGAAGATCACAACACCCCCGGTATCAGGAATAGGGCACTGTGTGCAGGAAGATCACAACACCCCCAGTATCAGGAATAGGGCACTGTGTGCAGGAAGATCACAACACCCCTGGTATTAGGGAGAGGGCACTGTGTGCAGGAAGATCACAACACTCCTGGTATTAATAGGGATAGGGCACTGTGTGCAGGAAGATCACAATACCCCTGGTATCAGGGTTAGGGCACAAGTTCTAGTCACATTGACTGATCACATTACTTGTTTTGTCAAGCTACCAACTGTTTCCATTTCCCATCCCCCATATACTGTCAGTAGGAAACTTGGTAACATGAATAAATAAGAGGGCAGCCAATAGGAATACATATTCATTCCTAAACTGACCTTAACTGACCTGAAAAGTGTCAAATTGTATCATTTTCAGTTAGTGCGCACTAACTCCCAGTTAGTGCGCACTAACTCCCGTTAGTGCGCACTAACTCGAGTTAGTGTGCACTAATCGGAAAAAACGATTTTTAACGATTTTTTAACTAAAAAATCGTGCCTAAGACGATTTTCTTGCCCTGCCACACGATTTCTATCGTTAAGACGATATGGAAAACGATTCACATCCCTAGCCACCAATAGTTCTAGTGTGAGGATAAATAATAATGGGGAGAGCGGACAAACAGAATTGCACAGAGCCTCCCCCATTTAAAAAATATTTGCCATAGAGTTAGTGAACTTGCATAGTAAACGAATAGCATCATTTATAAAACCTGAAAAGCTAAACATACCCTAAGTTCGATATAGAAAAGACCAAGAGACCCTGTCAAAAACCTTTTCCACACTGAAACCCACAATAGGGGATCCTCCTTAATATAGGCTCTGTCACACAAATCTAGATGAATTGCTATTCAAAGTATGTTTATACTGGACCTCCTTCCCATGGTAAACCCTGCCTGCCCCGCAGATATTAAAAAGAGTAATATTTCTTTTAGTCTATTGGCTAGAATTTCTGCATTCAATGTTCAGAAGGACTTTGGGTCTATAAGATGATGTGAAGAGAGGCTCTCTACTGGAATTAGGCAATAGTGCAATGTTAGCCATTTTCATGGAATCTGGCATGCTCCTTCCTGCCACCATCTTTGAGAATAGAGTTCTAAGAGAGTCTACTATGACTGATTTAATATTTTATAGAAATATGCTGTCAGACCATCTGGACCTGGGGCTTTACAATTTTTAAGCTTGGATATAACATCAGCCAATCAGCTATCTCAGAATTTTATAGGGGGTTATTTAATATGTCCAATTGTTGTATAGATAAGGATGGCAGTGATATTTCTTCCAAATATCTCTCTCTCTCCGCAATATTATCTGGCTCTGCCAAATTTCAGAATTCATAATAAGCTCTAAAAATAGCTCCAATTTCTTCAGATGATGTTGCTATGTGCCATTGTCTAAATTTAAGCCCTGTGATATATGACATACCTAGTTTCCCTTTAACTGGATTTACCAGCTTTTTGCCTGCCCTATTACCAGGCTTTTAAAATCTACCTCTTTATGTTTTCAAGCAAAGAGAGTGGAAGTGGCTCTGAAATGCAGTTTTTCAGTAAGTAGCTTTTGCGCCACCTAGAAGTCTTGTTTGGGGTCAACTGAGTTAGATATATTATACAATAATTCTTTCTAGCCTGTTCTAGTTTCCAAGTTAGATCTATGATCTCTTTGTCTAGATTTTTCTTTTTCCAAATTGTAAAACTAATAAAGCCCCCTCTGAGTACAGCCTTGGCTGTTTCGCACATCAAAATCAGGTGTGATTTGTGTTGAGAATTATTAGTCTCAAATTCTACCCATTTAGACTGTAGATACAGAGCAAATTCTTTACCTTGTGCTAAGCAAGCAGGCATTTTCCATTTAGAAAAAGCTGGACTTGCTTCTTGTGAATCAAGTTCACACATGACTGTGCAATGATCTGAGATGACCAATGGCTCAATCCTAGAATGTTTGCAAATAGAGAAAAAAGTTTCTGAAATAAAAAAGTAGCCAGTATGTGGCTTGGATTCATGTGATCTAGCATAATGAGTCTAGTCTTTAGTGATAGGATTTAAAGTTCTCCATATATCTAAAACCTGAAGAGCATTACAAAGAAATTGTATTCCCTTATTTTTCCCCATAGCTGCCACAGTACACTTGATCTGTCATTTCATTTGAGGATCTTTCACACAATTCATGTCCCCCTCAAGTATGATTGGTACCTTCCCCAAAGACATAATGAGGGCAGTTACTTTTGTGAAGAAGATATGTCATAATGGTTGGTTCCATATAAAGATGCCAAAATTACAGGTGACCCATTCAGTTTTCCCACTGAAAAGATACAGACTTATGTATCATGATTGCTACTCTATGACTCTTTGATGTTCCCTGGGCAGCAAACTCTTACCCCACCCACTTCCTTTTAAATGTCATATGTTTGAAGTTAAGAATATGGGTATCTTGTAAATAACCCAATATTATCCTCAGAGGAGATCTGGATCCAGTCATGGATAGGTTCCATGCTATACCAGTTCTCACCAAACTATTGTTCTCCATGCATTTTATGGCTTCTGGCTCCTTCCAAACAACAGAAAATTCAAAGCTCAGGGATTTAATGGGTTGCTGGTACCTGCTTTTGGTGGAGTCTCAACCGCTATATTCAGCATTAAATCCCTGAGTTTTGCATTTTCTTCAGTATAGAAGTGGTTTTTCAGAGGCATTTGTTTATTTTGGTGTAAACTTTATTTAGCCTCATAATATGTATGAGTCCACAGAGACGACGGCCTGGGACCAAACACTGTCTTCCTTGGAAGTGCGATTACAAGCATTATTAAATAGACCTCCTATTTTTGAGGATAAAGATGGTAGTAAACAGGACCAGTGGAACTCTGTAATGGCTACCCACAAAAGGCTGACTCATATGGAGTTACATGCAGGCACACTTATAGAATATTGCTGAGTACAGAGGATTCTATGAGGTCTTAGGATTCAAAAGAAACCTTGTCTATATGTAGAATATCAGGAATGTGTCCTCATTTGGAATAAGATCCTCAATAAATGTTCATTAGACCTGATGATCCTGATTATAGAAAAAGCACAGACAGTGGCTGTACAATTAAAAGAAGAAATTGACATCACTCTGGATGAAATTCGTAAACATGAAACTGAAGATTAGTATCGCAAATTGTTCACAGAGCTAGAGAATCAAATGGACAAATTCAGAGAAGAACTCAGACAATTTAAATTAACAAAATTTCTTCACGATGAAGCAAATTACAGATGGGGTAACATTTATATTTGGACATTACCCAATTACCAGACATTTAAGAAGAATCGAGACACTTTCGCCAGTTCTTCAGATGATTCCTCGGGGGAGGATTCATCTAGGATTGATGAAGACACTATAGTCATGATAGAAACAAGGGCCTCTACAAATTCCACCCACATCCACTGATCTTTTTTTGGCATGGAGAACCAACCCAGATTTTCCAGATGACAAACAGAGGGAGACTCCACAGGATGACGTCCTTTCACAAGGACAAGACAAGCAAAGAACTGACATAGAGCAATACAATTCTGTAGAATCAGCTATCATTAATTTGACTTTTACCCCTCTTACTCCAGCTGAAGAGTCTTTGTTGAACAAAGGATTGTCTTTCGCATCCACCAATATCTTTTCTTCATTCGAGGGGGAAAAATTTCTGCAAAAGGTTTATCAGACAACTACGATTGAGACTTTTTTTCTCCTCCCATCCAGAATCCACTGACACATCGCTAGTGTCCAGGCCATCCAAGTGGATACTGCTGGGCACCACTGATGCAGTCATTTATACATTTGTGGAGCTAGTTAGGAGACACAGTTTCAACCCTGGACATGCTGCTATGAAGGTAAACAGTAACATGTCTTAGGAAGAATGACTAGCTCTTCAAGGATTACAGGCTGATTGTTCTTGTGTCATCAAACCAGCTGATAAAGGGGGCTCCATATTGATACAAACCTTGGAGGACTATATAAGGGAAGCACAAAGACAACTAAATGACACCTTTTATTTGAAATTATCGTAAGATCCCACAAAACACAAAGCAGCTGTAGATCAGTTAGTAGTGGCAGCACAACAAGCTGGATGGATCACGATGAAAGAAAGGAATTTTTTGATGTCCCACATCCAGTTTGTCCAGTATTTTATCTGGTACCTAAGGTACACAAATCATTAACTGCACCTCCAGGACAACTTATAGCCTCCTCACAAGGCTCTTTATTGGAATCACTTTCACAATTTGTGGATACATTTTTGAGAAAATATTATCCCCAAATTCCTTCTTATGTATGGGATTCCGCACATATGATTACAATTCTACAGCATTATCGCATCCAGGTGGCAAAGTATTTTCAGTCACTATAGATATTAGAGATGTGTATCGTGTGATCGATCGTCTTAACGATCGATTTCGGCTGGGGGGGGGGAGGGAATCGAATCGTCGCGGTTTTGTTTTTGTAAATATCGTGTAAATCGTAAATCGGGGAGGGCGGGAAAACCGGCACACTAAAACATCCCTAAAACCCACCCCGACCCTTTAAAATAAATCCCCCACCCTCCCGAACTCCCCCCAAATGTCTTAAATTACCTGGGGTCCAGTGGGGGGGGGGGGGGGGGGGAGGTCCCGTTGTGATCTTCCACGCTCGGGCTACGGGTGCTTTGATAGAAAATGGCGCCGGTGCTACCTTTGCCCTGTCATATGACAGGGCAAAGGTAGCGCCGGCGCCATTTTGGTTCCTATCCCCAGACGTCACGAGCATAGGAGATCGCTCCTGGACCCCCGCTGGACCCCCAGGGACTTTTGGCCAGGTTGGGGGGGCCTCCTGACCCCCACAAGACTTGCCAAAAGTCCAGCGGGAGTCCGGGAACGACCTCCTGCACTCGAATCGTGTTGCCGTACGGCCGGCGCCATTTTGCAAAATGGCGCCGGCCATATTGATGGACTTTTGGCAAGTCTTGGGGGGGGGGGGTCAGGAGGCCCCCCCAAGCTGGCCAAAAGTTCCTGGGGGTCCAGCGGGGGTCCGGGAGCGATCTCCTACGCTCGTGACGTCAGGGGACAGGAAGCAAAATGGCGCCGGCGCTACCTTTGCCCTGTCATATGACAGGGCAAAGGTAGCGCCGGCGCCATTTCTATCAATGCACCCGTGGCCCGAGAGTGGAAGATCACAATGGGACCCCCCCACTGGACCCCAGGTAATGTAAGACATTTTGGGGGGGTTCAGGAGGGTGGGGGATTTATTTTAAAGGGTCGGGGTGGGTTTTAGGGATGTTTTAGTGTGCCAGTTTTCCCGCCCTCCCCCTTCCCCTCCCCCTTCCCCCGATTTACGATTTTTGACGATAAATCGGGGGAATTCCTATTAAATATCGCCTCTAACGATTGTTGACGATTTAAAATATATCGGACAATATTTTAAATTGTCAAAAAACGATTCACATCCCTAATAGATATAGAGGTCTTATATACCAACATTCCTCAAGAGGAGGCCCTTGAGGTAGTATATTGCACTTTATCTATGGGAGAAGATCATGACAGAATTCCAAGAAACTTCATATTACAATTAGCTGCCATTGCACTACAAAATAATGTTTTTATGTTTCAGGGACAATATTTCCAGCAAATTAAGGGTACAGCCATGGGGGCTACAATGGTCCCCGACTTGGCTAACCTATATGTAGCAGCATTCAAAGAGAAATGGCTACCTATTAGCCCATTTAAAGGGCACATACATCTCTGGAAGTGCTACATTGATGATATTTTTATGATATGGCATGGTACAGAGGTGGAACTCTGTGAGTTTATGGGGTAGTTGAATTCTTGTAATCCACACCTACAATTCACCTTTAATTTCAGTAGAACAAGTGTGGGGATTTTTGGATTTTAAAATCACACTTGCAAATGAGGGCTGTGAATTCACCATTTTTCAGAAGACAACGGATCACAATACACCATTGCATTACTCTAGTTTCTATCCTAGACATCTCAAAGACAATCTACCATTAGGACAATTCCTACATTTGAGACAATTGTGTTCTTCGCTAGTTTCAAGTAAGGGCAGAGGATATGAAAGTATGTTTTTTACAAAGGGGATACCTCCTGCACGTGATACAAAGAGCAAATAAAAGGGCCAGATGGGCTAACAGAGGTCTTCTTCTGCAAGGAACAGCTCCCCCCGAGAATCACAAAATAGTATGTGTTTTACCCTTCCTTGCTCACACATAGTGTTACGATCCCGGTCACTAATCTAGTGACCGGGCTCTTACCTGGCTCCGTGGCGCCGCGAACCGCCGGGTTTCTGGCCTCCAGGGCCGCATGGCAGCGGCGTCTCCTCGTGGAGACGCCGCCGGAGACTCCTCCCCTCGATGGGGGAACGCGCGCGCGCGAACAGCCGCGTTTTGAGGCGTCTGCACCCGGATGTGCAGACACGCCTCCTCTGACGTCAGACGCTGAGCAGGGGATTTAAACCGGGACTTTTGAGCTGTAACTTGCCTTGCAACGAGGTCTCTCTTCGGAGTGCTAGTTGCCGTCGGATCGTCTGCCTGCCTGGTTCCTGATCTCTGCCTGCCTTGTAACGATCCCCCCTGTTGCTGCGCTACAGGTGGTCTCTCACCTTCCTCCGGAGGCCGCTCCGAAGCCAGGGCCTCGCCTGTGTTCCACCCGGGACTTGCTCCAGGGCCTGAGAGGCCTAGCGGTGCCTGTGGCTTGCATGCCAGCGTTTGGACTTCCTGTTGGCGACGCCCTTCTCCTAGGGGCCGGCCCGCAGCTCTCCTCCTTATTTATAGGGCCAGCGGTGGGCGGTCCTGGCAAGCTCCTCCCAGGGAGTTGCCTACAACCTCCAGTATATAAGGACTTGCTTGTTAGTTCCTGTTGGCCTTCGGATTGGGTTACACAGTTGTCTGTGGCCTCTCCTGATCCAGGTCCTCCGTGGTCTGCCGTGTCTAGATGGTACCTTGTCTCGATGTCTGTTTCTGACCTTGTTAGTTCCTGTGTGCCTTCGGATTGGGTTACACAGTTGTCTGTGGCCTCTCCCGATCCAGGTCCTCTGTGGTCTGCCGTGTCTAGATGGTACCTTGTCTCGATGTCTGTTTCTGACCGTGCCTAGATGTCTGTTCCTGTTCCTGCCAGCCGTAAGGGCTTCGGATGTCAGTATCCCAGCATCGGAGTTCCTGTTCGCCTGGAGTTTCCCTGCACCCTCCTTTCCTCAGCGTGGTCCGCGACCAGCCTTCCTGGGCTGTGTAGGGCACGTCTGGGACGGGGTGGTCCGTGACCAGTCTAGCTGTGCTGGCTGAGTAGGGCGCCCTGTTGGACAGTGCCATGTTTCCGTCCTGCCTTGTCTACAATGTCTTGCTTCAGCCCTTGCCCTGATGTCTTCGTGTCTCTGCCTTGACCTACGTCCTCATCTGGTTCCTGAGCCTTCTGTCCTGTTGGGCCCTGGAGTGGCCAACAGGAGGGATTCGTCCCACGGGCTCTTGAGCTTCTGTTCCTGCCAGCCGAAGGGCTTCGGATGTCAGTATCCTAGCATCGGAGTTCCTGCTCGCCTGGATCTTTCCTATGTCTCGCTTCAGCCCTTGCCCTGATGTCTCCAACGTCTTGCTTCAGCCTCTCTTGGATGTCTGCTTCAGCCCTCGTCTCACGTCCTCAGTGTAAGGACTCTGTCTGCCCTCGCCTCTGTCCGGCCTGCTGCCCATTGCCGTTCCCAGCGGCAGGTCCGAAAGGGCCGGGAACAGTCGGAGGACCATTCATTAGTCAACTTCCCCGTGTTGGCTACCATGGGCATGCAGGTCCGGCTGAGGGTCGGACTCCCTGCTTCTGTTCCTGCCTGCCTGGCTCACCATGCCTGCTCAGCTCACCTCCCACGGTGTGGCTTGGGGCTCCTCCTTGAGTCCTGCCGTGGCCCAAGGGCTCACCACCCGCTTACGACGACTGCGCCCGCACGCGCTCGTAACATGCCTGACTCTGGTTTCGTCTGCCTGTCTGGTTCTTGATCTCTGCCTGCCAGACCTCTACTCTGCCTGCTTGCCGCCTGCCTTGACTTCAGTTCGTGACCTCTACTCTGCCTGTTTGCTGCCTGTCCTGATTCCGGTCCGGGTCTTCGGTCATCTTTCTTCTTGGATCCCTCGGTCTTCACCTAAGTCCCAGCGGTCCGGGTCCCTACGGGCTCCTCCTGGGGGGATCTCGGGCTTCCAGGGCGAAGGCTCCTAAGTCCTAGCAACTCGGACCTCTACAGCTTCTCTGGAGGGGTCGCGGGTTTCCAGGTGAAGACTCATCGATACCATCGAGTTCTGCCTCCCGTTCGTCTTCAACGACGGTCGGCCCAAGGATCCACCTCCGGATTGGACAATCGCAACACATAGTGGTTGAAGGCAAGCATCAGAAAATATTGGCCAATACTACAGATACACTCTGTGTTTTGGGATCCTCCTATTTTTGCTCTTAAAAGAGCTAGTAACCTTCGGGACATGGTGGTCCACTCTAATTTGACCACATCTGTCCAAGTTAACAGTCAAGCTGAATCACAGGGCCACTTTAGATGTGGCTGATGTAGTGCATGCTCATTTCTCTTTCAAGGTCAACCTCTTCAATTGATAGGATGTCGTCCATTTCATTTCTGCCAGCATTTATCTTGCACCTCGGAAAATATTGTTTAATGTTTATGCCATCTGTTGCCCCTGCAACTTGGTATACATTGGAAAGACCATGTGTATGCTCAAGGTACGCATACAAGAACATCTTAGTTGTATCAGGACACAAAAGAAGGGAGCACCTTTGGTTGAACATTGGTCAGCAATACCACATCAGTTAGAAGATGTTAAAACCGCAGGTCTTTTACAGATCCCCCGTTCCATCAGAGGGGGTGATCATAACCTTAAACTTCTTCAAATGGAACAGCACTTCAATTTTGATTGGAACACTGTGTCCTCTTCAGGTTTAAACAGAGAAATTGAGTGGTTTGTGTTTTACTGACTGTGGTGAGACTGGAGACTGAACCAATTAATGATCACCATGTTCGGAATATACAATGGTACACTTATCATAAGAAAGATAAGAAATTGCCATACCGAGTCAGACCAAGGGTCCATCAAGCCCAGCATCCTGTTTCCAACTGTGGCCAATCCAGGCTTCAAGTACCTGGCAAGTACCCAAACACTAAGTATATCCCATGCTACTGATGCCAGTAATAGCAGTGACTATTTTCTAAGTCAACTTGATTAAGAGCAGGTAATGGACTTCTCCTCCAAGAACTTATCCAAACCTTGTTAAACTGAGCTACACTAATCATATAAGCAGAGCCAGCCACTTTCCATTCAAAATATATATTTCAAAATACATAAACCATAAAAATACCTTTGAATTAGTGTGCTCTACTGAAGGATGCGAGTAGCCACTAGGATTACATCCAATTCTATGTGGCAAGGCGATGTACCCACGTATTACATAGACTTTGTTCCTGTCATTCATTTCCCACACAGTGAACCTAAGATTTACTAGTCTTCATCCTCCTAAAAAACCCCCCAAAAAACCCAAGATTATTAATTTTGTGATCTCCTTTTATGAACTTTATGTGGTTTTGTCTTAATCATGGCAGCCATTCCTCATTTTTATTCACAAGTAATAAATCCTGACAAAGTGAAAGAAATAGTACACCACAATAGCGCTCAATATGTGAATGACAACATGAAAGAGAACCTATCAAAGATCCTCTTATAGTTGTTTTAAAGATTTGGACAATATAGAGAACTATGGCAAAGAAATAACGTGAGAAACATAGACTTAATAGAAGACTAGAAATGTTATTATTTTTATTTAGACAGCACAATAGCTGCAACTGCCAGATAAGGACGCTGGGATTTAGAATAAATCAATGTTTTTTTTTCATTTTCTTCCATTATACTTGTATGTTGTATATTTCTACAAACAAAGCATATTAATTAGAAGGCTTGTGGGATTGCCTATTTTTTCATGATTAGCTTCACTAAACCCGGTGGTATTGTGGGTGGAGCCAACTCCCTGAAGCAAGCTGGTCCCTAGGCTCTTTAAAATTTAGGCAAGGGTTGATGGATGCCGTCTGACTAATAAGGCTGCATCAAGAAGCAAGTCTCGCCATACAAGTAAGTTCTTGTTTATATATTGCTACCACTCTGTTGAAAATATTTGATTGGTAATGTTGATGTGTTTATTATTGTTCAGCTCTCCGGCTCCTGAAGCAGGCACGGAGCGCCGAAACACTGGCAGTGTTGGGAGGGCACACAGCTTCACTCTGTAAAGAGATACCTACCATTAAGACTTCCCAAGACTGTCCCCTGACAGCATGAAGATAAGTTGGAAGCACTCTTGGAATATTACACAAGATGTTGTTTCATTTAGGAGAGTTGACTTGGAATAGTAAATTACAGTTACCTTTTGATTCAGCACATAATTGTGATTTAGAAAAAAACTGAAGAAATTGAAACTTCAAGCACCATATCACAAACATGTATTTATAAATTTAAAGCAACAAGAGTACCTGCTTTTGTTGGAGTCTCAACTGCTATATAGGTGAGACTCCCCACAGTGATACCAGACACCAGAGTTCATTCAGCAACATATGAAATCCCTGAGTTTTGTATTTTCTTCAGTATAATAGGGATTTTTCAGAGGTGTTTATTTTGTTGTAAACTCGTTCCAAACAACAGTCAGAGACATTGGAGGAATGTCCCAAATGTCTTTTTCCTGCTGTCTGGGCCAGGTCATAACAGCTGATTATGGCTGCATTAATCGTTACATAAGAGTCCCTCATGAAAGGCAGGACTTGCTGGATTTGAAGAGAGGTTTTTATGCCATTGACAACTTTCCTAATGTTCTGGGAGATATTGACTGTACTCACTAGCAATCATCCTACTCCTTGGCAGGAAAGAGATCTATCGCAACAGAAAGCTCTTCCATTCCATCAATGTGCAAGTGGTCTGTGACTCTCAACTGCACATCCTTGATGTGGTCAACAGGTACCTGGGAGCTGTGCATGATTTATTTATACTTAGGTGATCTGGCCTGTTTGAAAATTTTGAAGACGGCCTCTACGGTGATGGTTGGTTTGTAGGTAAGAGTGCTGATTCTTTCTATAGTGCCTCTCTGGCTATATGTTTATAGCAAATGTCACTGACAGGGAGGTCTGTCGGGAATGTGACTGCATTGGTTACATGACAAGTGGTTTGCACAGTTAGGTGTACAAGCCATATGTCAGGGCCAAGCTTTCTCTATCCATGTGTAGAGGCCTGCTAATGTTGCATACCCAAACAATGCACTTGCCATAAAGCTCTGTGTGATCAAGCACTACAGACTTTCAACTTGTTAACTTTAAGCAAATAGCTGTTCAAATCCTCCCTCTTGGAGCTGTTGAAATGTCACTTGTCAACAAAATCATTTTTGTATCCACAGTGCAGGAACTTCCAGGTCAGGAGTGCCCTGTTAGTGCTCTGTCAACTAAGATGTCAGCCACGGTTTGTCTTGACAATCACAGTGGTACACAGGTCACATTGAAGATGGGGGCTATGCAGTTTGGCCCAATCGTAGTCACTATGTCATGTCAGACAAATGTGTATCTCTGGAGGACATACTGCAGAACAGCCAGAGACATACACAATCATACCACGAGATTGATGTCTTTCTGCAATGACATATATGGCAACTGTGATGTATAGCTTCAGTGTTAGAGGAGTGCAAGAAATGGGTAGTGATAAGCTTGGCTGTGAGTGACATGGACACATTGTGTAACATTTGCTGTTTTCCATTCAGGTAATCGTAAGAAAGTGCTATAGTGTACATATAGTGTCACAGTAAAAGGTGGCATGGACTTTGGGTTTAGAAATAGCCTTTTAAGGCTATTGTCAAGCTATAGTTTAGCTTCTAGTATCTAAAAAATAAAATAAATAAATAATAGCATGCTGTGGGTTGGCAGCAATATCACAAAGTCACAGTGGTGTAAGTGATGCAGCCATTCTCTCTTTGCTGCAGGAGATTCGGGATATGGCTGCAGGACCTGGATTCTCACACTGATCGCTATTCCCAACACACCAGTGGAAATAAGATCTTATGTTCTACCTGCTGTGTCAAAGAATACCTTTGGAGTTTTCAAAAGTAGATTTCTCTGTTTGGACAAAATGGGGGAGTTTTAAAGTATACCCAACCCACAATCACTGAGATAATGTTGCTCTGCAGTGTATTCCATAATCTGGCTCTACGGTATTGTATCCCAGTAGACATTGTTCCAGATCTACCTGTTATGATTCTGCTTGTCGGATAGGCCCACAAGCAGCTTCTCACCTCTTCACGGCCAGCCTGCCTCTCCGACGCCGTTCTCTCGCAGCTTGGATGCCGCTGACATCACCACCGTTGCCGCTGCCATCCACAGCGGGCTGCTGCCACCACTCTTTTTCATGGCCTGCAGGCCACCACGGATGTTCCTCCTCCAGGTGGGCCAGATGCCACCGCTGATACCGCTGCCCTCTACATGGCCTGGGAGCTACTGCTGCTTTCCCTCTTCATGGCCTGGAGCCGCTCCTGCTCCTTCCTTGCGCCTAGGCCACTGACGAAGCTTCTTCCTTCCACGGCCTGGAGGCTGCCATCATCCTCTTCCACAGCCAGGAGGACGCTCCAGAGCTCCTCTTCATGCGGCCTGGGAGCCGCCATCAATCTTCGTTCTTCATGGCAGGGAGTCGCCATCGTCAAGGCTTTCTTCCTCCATCGCAGAAGGATGTTGCTCTCAGTGGTCCTGCCTCCTGCTTCCTTAGGCATGTGGCTGTGCCTCTCCTCCAGATTTAAAGGGCCATCAGTAGGCAGCCCTCCTGGCTCCTCCTAGTGATGTCATCAAGATGTTTCCTCTTCAGCCCTACAAAAGGGCTCAGCCTTCAGTTTGTTCCAGCTCTTCGGTCCAGGAGACTCCGATGTCCACCTCCACTTCTTCAAGGCACTCTGTACTTTGTGGGAATTCCCTTGTCTTCATCTGTGGTTCCTGATCCTTCGTCTGCATCTTTGTTCCATGTTCTGGTCTCTCGCTGGATCCCAAGTCCTTGTCTTCAGAATTCTTCATCGTCCGACCTTCCTGATGTCCTCGCCTTCTGATGTCCTGTCTCTCCTGAAGTCCGTTGTCCAGTTGTTCTGCCTCTCGATGCCTCCTCGATGCTTTTGGTTGAGTAACCTGGGGGTCCGTAGTCCAGATGTCCAGATGTTTCAGATGCCTTGCTCTCCAGTTCTCTCGACACCTCCTTGATGCTCTTGACTGAGTGTCCGGGGGGTTGAAGTCCAGATGTCCTGATGTTCCAGATGTCTTCATGTCCAGATGTTCTCGTCTTCATATCCTCTTGACGTCTTCATCTTCAGATCCTTCGCTTTCAAGTGTTCAGACCTTTTGGCTCCTTTTTCAGGGAAGCCTTCTTCTCGGATGTCCTGGTTCCAGATTTACCTCCTAGTGTGCTGCCATCCTCTGTTCAACTTTGTGGTGACTTCTGGTGCATCTTCCATGTCGGGTCTGAAGCCTTTGCTTCTTCAGGTTAGCCTGTGTTGATCACGCTGGGTCTCCGAAGTTCAGTCCAGGTCGGTTGCCGCTACGAGTCTTGGCCAGATTCCTATTCATGCAGAGTTTTAACTCTTCTGTCGTCTTTATACTCATCAAGTGTCTTCATCAATGTTCCTGATGTCCTTCTCTTCAGCTTGCCTCAGCCTTATCAAGTACCTTCATCTGACCCCCATCTTCAAGTATCGTCTGACCATGTCTTCAAGTGTCATCTGACTATGTCTTCAAGTATCGTCTGATCGTGTCTTCAGTCTTCAAGTCTTGTCCAAGTCTTCGAGTTCCTGTCTTGTTCAGTACCATCGCCTGTCCTTGACCTCTGTCCATCCTGACGCATTTGCCATTAGGGATGTGAATCGTTTTAGGACGATTAAAATTATCGTCCGATAATTTTAATATCGTCTTAAACCGTTATGGAACACAATACAATACAGATTCTAACGATTTATCGTTATAAATCGTTAGAATCGTGAGCCGGCACACTAAAACCCCCTAAAACCCACCCCCGACCCTTTAAATTAAATCCCCCACCCTCCCGAACCCCCCCCCCCAAATAACTTAAATAACCTGCGGGTCCAGCGGCGGTCCGGAACGGCAGCGGTCCGGAACGGGCTCCTGCTCTGAATCTTGTCGTCTTCAGCCGGCGCCATTTTCCAAAATGGCGCCGAAAAATGGCGGCGGCCATAGACGAAAAAGATTGGATGGCAGGAGGTCCTTCCGGACCCCCGCTGGACTTTTGGCAAGTCTCGTGGGGGTCAGGAGGCCCCCCACAAGCTGGCCAAAAGTTCCTGGAGGTCCAGCGGGGGTCAGGGAGCGATTTCCCGCCGCGAATCGTTTTCGTACGGAAAATGGCGCCGGCAGGAGATCGACTGCAGGAGGTCGTTCAGCGAGGGTTCCGGCGCCTCGCTGAACGACCTCCTGCAGTCGATCTCCTGCCGGCGCCATTTTCCGTACGAAAACGATTCGCGGCGGGAAATCGCTCCCTGACCCCCGCTGGACCTCCAGGAACTTTTGGCCAGCTTGTGGGGGGCCTCCTGACCCCCACGAGACTTGCCAAAAGTCCAGCGGGGGTCCGGAAGGACCTCCTGCCGTCCAATCTTTTTCGTCTATGGCCGCCGCCATTTTTCGGCGCCATTTTGGAAAATGGCGCCGGCTGAAGACGACAAGATTCAGAGCAGGAGCCCGTTCCGGACCGCTGCCGTTCCGGACCGCCGCTGGACCCGCAGGTTATTTAAGTTATTTGGGGGGGGGTTGGGGGGGGTGGGGGATTTTATTTGAAGGGTTGGGGGTTGGTTTTTAGGGGGTTTTAATGTGCCGGTTTTTCGATTTTTCGATTTTTCACGATTTTTAACGATTTTTAACGATATTTTACCCCCCCAAACGGCAACAATACGATTCCCTCCCCCTCCCAGCCGAAATCGATCGTTAAGACGATCGAGGACACGATTCACATCCCTATTTGCCTTTCCCATACGGCAGGTACGAATGGGCTATCGAGTGGCCAGAGGGCTATCCCAGAGACCAGCATTGCTTTGTTGGGTCTCTTCTGATGCATCAGGTTCGGCGGAGGTCAGAGTCCCTGGTCTTCAGCCTGTCTGCCTGTGCTTGGACACGTCTCACCTGCCTCCACTCTTCTACAGAGCTCTCTGCAGTCACGCCGTGGTCCAAGGGCACACAACTCTCCCTGGAATTGGGATTGCTCCCTAGTGCTCCTGCTACACTACCCGAGGATCTACCATGTTCCCCTGCAGAAGACGAGGAGCCCACATGGACTGTCAGCCACTTTGGTAAAGCATCATACAACACTACTTTGCCTGTTAGTCCTCATCTAGTCCTTCCCCTTCCATAGAAGACAGCCCAGCCAAGGGTTTTGAGCTGGTCTCATCTATATCTTTCTTTTACTCACAGGACTTCTGTCTGGGTCAGTGTGCCATAGAAACCAATTAGGCCAGTTAGGCAACTTCATGATAATGGAGCAATAGGTGCAATAAACCGTAGTAGACAAAGATAGACACTAAATAAACCTAACACCAAAGAGGTGTGGCTGGCTTAATGTATTCATAGTGATTGTCAGTCCAAATGAGTCACATCACGCCATAGCATTTGGGTACCATTGCCAACACAGCATACATAGCTTGCCATAGCTTCTGCCTTCTTGCTTGCCTGGGCTATGCCTTGGACCCTGTCGTACTCCTCACATGTTGGCAGGCAGTCACATAGGTATGATGGAACTCCAGCAGGGCCTAGGACATGGAGCCAAGTGTTCTAGAAGTCTTAGAAACCACAAGTGGCTCATCTGCTTAAAGGCATAGCCTGAAGCTACAGGTTAACAGTTGCAATCATCAATTACAGACTTGATATGTTACATCCAGATTCCCTAGCTGACATTTGTGGGCATCTGAAGATATCCACATGTATATCAGATGTAGAGCATCACATGGGTCTGCAAAGACACAGCATTTAGTTGTTTCTGAGGCAGTGCTGACATAGGAGTGCTTACATAGCAGGTCTTCACTTACATCCTTTTGGGAAGCATATGTCATATATCATGGCAATCCCAAACCTTTCACAGGTCTTCACAAGCTAGCATATCTCATAGGAGTTATAGACAACCATGTACAGCTGGGCCCTTCTACCCCTAGATAAGAAAACAGTGAACTCTCAGGTATAGATGGTGAGTGTTGTGCTCAGAGAAGTGGACCCTTGGTCCGACGATGACTGATTAAGCCACCGTCGGTAGGCGAGGCCGATCCTCGGAGTTGCAGATAGGAATGAAGAGGATCTGGATGCAGGCGCCTCCTGCTGGTCGTGTAATCCAGATGCTGGCGCCTCCAGCAGGTCGAGAAGCAAACCCCGAGGATCTCTTAAAGAAGTTTAGTCCAGTAATCGCGAGCCAGAGATGTCTGCAGCCAGTCCAGGAATCAAGAGCCAGAGATGTCCGCAGCCAGTCCAGGGGTCGAGAGCCAGAGGTGTCCGCAGCCAGTCCAGGGGTCGAGAGCCAGAGGTGTCCGCAGCCAGTCCAGGAATCAAGAGCCAGAGATAGTACGTCGCCAAGCCAGGGATCGAGGAACCAGAAGAAACGTCAGCCGGACCAGGAATCAACACAGGAAGACAACCAGGAACCAGGAACAGAACAAACTCAGGAGCCAAGAAGTCAAGGCAAGGTCTGAGGGCACAGACCTTGCTAAAATAATCCCAGCCAATCAGGATGCAGCAGGAAGAAGCTAACTCACATCCTGTGCGTATCTCTTTAAATCTGAGCCAGAGCCGCCCGCGCGGCCCTAGCAGCTAGTCAGGGGGCGGAGATAAGCCGCGCGGAGAAAACGCCGCGGCCATATTGAAGAGGCTGTGCTGCTGAGGATCCCGTCAGCGCCGATGCTCCGTCCGGCCCCTGGGGACAGCGGTAGGTCCCGGTCACGGCTTGCCGCGGCCGGTATTCATAACAGTACCCCCTCCTTTAGGCCTCCCCCTAGAAGGTCTGGGTTTCTCTGGGTGGTCGGTATGAAAATCCTTGAGAAGATCCTTGTCCAGGATATTAGTAGCAGGTTCCCAGGAGTTCTCCTCCGGCCCAAATCCTTCCCATGCCAGAAGGTACTCCCATCTGCGGCCACGTCTCCGAACATCGAGGACCTCCCAGACTTGATACGTCGCGTCGTCCTCCAGCTGGACGTGTGAAGACACAGGAACCTTCCGAGATGGCCAGTTGAGGAGCAACGGTTTCAACAGGGATACGTGAAAATTGTTGTGGATGCGAAGAGAAGTAGGTAAGCGTAGTTGGTAAGTTACGGGCCCAATTTGTTTAGTCACAGGAAAAGGACCAATATACCGAGGGGCCAACCTCATAGAAGGAACCTTCAAACGAATATTTCTGGTGCTAAGCCACACCTTATCGCCTGGATGAAATTGAGGTGCCGGTCTCCGATGCCTATCCGCAAACTTCTTAGCCGTCTGAGCTGCTTTGCAGAGCATGTGACGAGTGTGTACCCATAAGTGTTTGAACTGTGTGGCGGTGAGCTGAGCCGCCGGAGAGGGCACCGCCAGGGGCAGAGGCACCGGTGTTGTGGGTTGATAGCCAAAAACAACTTGAAAAGGGGAGGATCCAGTGGAGGAGCAGATGTGATAGTTATGTGAAAACTCCGCCCACGGCAACAATGCAGCCCAGTCATCCTGGCCTGCATTAACATACGACCGTAGAAACTGCTTGAGAGAATGATTGGTACGTTCTACCTGTCCATTGGCTTGCGGATGGAAGGCGGTAGTGAAATCCAATGTAATATGAAATTTGGCACAAAGACTCCGCCAATATTGAGCGGTGAATTGGGAACCGCGATTGGAGGTAATATGCAGAGGTAGGCCATGAAGCCGGAATATATGAGACATAAATAGTTGAGCCAAACGAGGAGCAGAGGGGAGGGCAGGCAGGGGTGTAAAATGAGCCATTTCTGAGAAACGATCAATCACCACCCAGATAACCGTGTGTCCTTCAGAAGCAGGTAAATCAACCACAAAGTCGGTGGAGATATGAGTCCAAGGTTTGGTTGGTGCCGGCAGTGGTTGTAGGTGTCCCCACGGCTTCCCCACATGACTTTTATGTTGGGCACAAACGGGACAGGAATCTACGTACGCTTGAATGTCTTTGCACATCCCCGGCCACCAGTAGAATCGTTGAAGGAGGTCCTGTGTTCTCTTACGGCCAGGATGTCCAGCGAATTGGGAATCATGTCCCTATTTCAGTACCCTGTTGCGGAGTCTGCTGGGAACCACGGTTTTCCCCATCGGGACAGAGAAGGTAGCTGCAAGAATAATACGGGCTGGGTCAATGATATTCTGCAGGACCTCCTCTCCATCCTCGCAGATGAAAGAACGGGATAGTGCGTCCGCCTTGATATTATTGCTTGCAGGTCGATACCGGAGTTCAAAATCAAAGCGAGAAAAAAATAATGCCCAGCGAGCTTGTCGCGGTTAAGACGTTGGGCTTGTTGTAGGTAAGTCAGATTCTTATGGTCTGTAAAGATAGTGATTCTGTGCTGGGCCCCCTCCAGCCATTGTTGCCATTCTTCCAATGCGAGTTTAATGGCTAGTAATTCTTTGTCGCCAATAGCATAGTTGCGCTCAGCAGAAGAGAATTTTCTTGAAAAATACGAGCAGGGATGAGACGTACCTTTGGCATCAGTCTGACTTAAAACTGCTCCTACTCCCTCGGTGGATGCATCGACTTCAACTGTAAATGAGCGACTTGGGTCAGGATGGCGAAGACAGGGCTGTCGTAAAAAGGAGTCCTTAAGAGCCTGAAATGCTTCCTCTGCGGCAGTGGGCCAATTAGTGATATTAGTTCCTTTACGTGTGAGTGCAGTGAGTGGTGCAGATAATTAGGAAATGTCCTTAATGAAATGTCAGTAGTAATTGGCAAAACCAAGAAATCTCTGCAAGGCTTTTAACCCCTTCGGTTGAGCCCATTCTTGTATGCTTTTTATTTTTGTAGGGTCCATTTGGAAACCTCGTTTAGAAATAATGTAACCCAGGAACGGCAAAGACTCAGTTTCAAAAATACATTTCTCCAGTTTAGCATACAACTGATGGTCCCTGAATCTTTGTAGTACTTGTAGCACGTGTTGACGATGAGTTAGTAAGTCCTTGGAAAAAATCAAAATGTCATCAAGATATACCACCACGCAAGTATATAACAGGTCTCTAAAGATTTCATTAATAAAATTTTGAAAAACCGCAGGAGCATTAGTTAAACCAAACGGCATTACCAAGTACTCATAATGTCCGTCTCTGGTGTTGAACGCAGTCTTCCATTCATCCCCTTCTTGTATTCGTACCAAATTGTACGCACCACGGAGATCCAGTTTAGAAAAAATTTGAGCTCCTTGCAGCCGGTCAAATAATTCTGCAATGAGAGGCAAGGGATACCGATTCTTGATAGTAATAGCATTGAGGCCTCTATAATCGATGCAAGGGCGTAAAGTCACGTCTTTTTTTTCCACAAAGAAAAATCCAGCCCCCGCAGGCGAGGTGAATCGTCGGATAAATCCTTTTTGCAGGTTGTCCTGAATATATTCAGTCATAGCTCGAGTTTCGGCAGCAGACAGAGGATAGACTCGCCCACGTGGTGGTGTGGAACCAGGCACCAACTTGATTGTGCAGTCGAACGTCCGATGAGGAGGCAAGGTATCGGCCGCTTTCTTAGAGAATACATCTGCAAATTGTTTATATGGTGGGGGCAACGCCCCCAGAGTCTAGGCACAGATATAATTGGAAGCGGAACCGGAGTCCTTCAAACAAGTCCTAGAACATTCAGGACCCCACTGTGTTAGTCGTAAGGAAGCCCAATCAAATTGGGGATTGTGGCGTTGCAACCAAGGTATGCCCAATACCACAGGATGGATGGCTCTCTCCAGGACATAGAACGTGATTTGTTCAGAATGGTCCTGTGCAATAAAACAGTCCAGAGGTTCCGTCTGATGTGTAATCCTGCCGGGTAAAGGTTCCCCGTGAATGGAGGAAATGAGTAGAGGCGTTTGACAAAGTCGGACTGGGATGTGGAGTTCATCCACCAGGTTTTGCAGAATGAAATCTCCTCCGGCTCCAGAATCCACCAGTGCCAAGGTGGTAAATTCTCGTCCGTTCATATGAAGAGTTACTGGTAGAGTGAGTGGGGGTTTTGGAGAGGAAAGGCCCAGGGAAACGCCCCCCAAAGTCCCTAGGCTTTGAAGTTTCCCGGACGAATAGGGCAGTTAGCTAAACGATGTCTGGAACCACCACAGTACAAGCAAAGCCCAGATCTGCGTCGTCTCAAACGTTCCTCCGGAGTCAACGGGCCCCTTCCGAGCTGCATAGGTTCGTCCCTGAGACCCTCACTGGTAGGGGTTTCTCGAGGAGTCGTAGTGGCGGGCGGCGGGGCCTGGGAAAACGTAGGCCGTCTTCTCCAGTTACCACCCTCACGTGCTCTTTCTTGTAGCCTACGGTCGATCCTCGTGGCCAATTCAATGGTGCCATTTAAAGAAGCCGGAAGTTCTCGGGCGGCCAACTCATCTTTGATTTTTGCAGTAAGTCCTTCTAAATAGATGGTCCAAAGAACACTCTACTCCCAATGGAGTTCGTTGGCAAACGTGCGGAAGTCAATATTGTAATCCGTGAGAGACCGTCCTCCTTGACGGAGATGAAGTAGGTCAGAGGCGGCAGCAGCTTGTTTCCCAGGTTCCTCGAAGGTAGTCCGAAACAGCTCAATAAATTGAGAGTAGTTCTGCAACACTGGATCCGATCGTTGCCATAAAGGAGAAGCCCAGGTGAGAGCCTTGCCTTCCAACAGGGACAGAATATAGGTGGTCTTGGTGACATTATCTGGAAAGAAGGGTGATTGTAGTCGGAAATGCATCGTGCATTGGTCCAAAAACCCCAGGCAAAGACGAGGATCTCCGGCGTATCATGGTGGTGCTGGAAGTGGAAGAACTGGACGGAGGCTGCTCGGTGCTGGGCGTGGAACAGGTGATACCAGTGGAGCTGTGGCAGATACACCAGGCTGGTTGGCCACCACCGCATCAAGCCGGGCGTTGAGCCGCTCCATGGAGGTGGCCATGGATTCAAGCATACTCTGTTGCTCCATGATTTTCTGAGCCAGGCTGGGTATGGCTCGTAAAGCTGAAGCCTCCGCCGGGTCCATGGCCTTGACTTACTGTTGTGCTCAGAGAAGTGGACCCTTGGTCCGACGATGACTGATTAGGCCACCGTCGGTAGGCGAGGCCGATCCTCGGAGTTGCAGATAGGAATGAAGAGGATCTGGATGCAGGCACCTCCTGCTGGTCGTGTAATCCAGATGCGGGCGCCTCCAGCAGGTCGAGAAGCAAACCCCGAGGATCTCTTAAAGAAGTTCAGTCCAGTAATCGCGAGCCAGAGATGTCTGCAGCCAGTCCAGGAATCAAGAGCCAGAGATGTCCGCAGCCAGTCCAGGGGTCGAGAGCCAGAGGTGTCCGCAGCAAGTCCAGGGGTCGAGAGCCAGAGATGTCCGCAGCCAGTCCAGGAATCAAGAGCCAGAGATAGTACGTCGCCAAGCCAGGGATCGAGGAACCAGAAGAAACGTCAACCGGACCAGGAATCAACACAGGAAGACAACCAGGAACCAGGAACAGAACAAACTCAGGAGCCAAGAAGTCAAGGCAAGGTCTGAGGGCACAGACCTTGCTAAAATAGTCCCAGCCAATCAGGATGCAGCAGGAAGAAGCTAACTCACATCCTGTGAGTCTCTTTAAATCTGAGCCAGAGCCGTCCGCGCGGCCCTAGCAGCTAGTCAGGGGGCGGAGCTAAGCCGCGCGGAGAAAACGCCGTGGCCATATTGAAGAGGCTGTGCTGCCGAGGATCCCGTCAGCACCAATGCTCCGTCCAGCCCCTGGGGACAGCGGTAGGTCCCGGTTGCGGCTTGCCGCGGCCGGTATTCATAACAGTGAGGGCCTTGGTCATGGGGCTATCATGTTGGTTATGTTAGCTACTCGGGGAGGCTAGACAAGGATGCTGGCCTGACTATCTGAAGGCTGCATTGAGAATAGGATGGTGTCATGCCTTCACATGTTGTTGAAAGCCACCTCTGAAATGTATAGGTTAATTTAGTGATGACAATAATAGCACCCACATGTCACATAACAAAAGGTTCATTAAACACAAGGAAAGCTATTAACCTAGGCTGACATTTCATAGGTAGCCATTGGGAAATATTGAGACATCAGGGCCCAGCAATGCCTTTTGCCTAGTCATGTTGTCCCACTTTATATAGGTACATAGAAAATCTGCAGAGTAGTTTATTTGTTCTGATTGCTAGGAGCAGTTACAGTCCTTATTCTTTCTTTGGCCACCCTTAAAGCACACAGGCTGAGGATTCCAGGGGAGACAAGCTAGCAGAATAATCATTTTCCAAGTTGAGTTGCATCCTTTCAGGTTTGAGGCCCTTGCTTGTCTATATGGCTGCCCTGACTTGTGGCCAACTTGGCTCAGTTATTGTCATATAGGATGGGTGTCCTGTGGTGGTTTAGAATGTTTGAGTTAGTGGATATCAAGACCAAGGCAGGTGTGCTGATAGACTTTCAGTTATCAGCTCTGAGTATAGTATTAAGGTTAGAGAAGTTCTTGTCAGCTGATGACCTCAAAAGCCAACAACAATCCTTTCTGAAGCCTGCCACTGTGTGAAATGTACAGATCAACAGCTCCCAGTGGTATCATGTAGTAGGCATGATGTTGTCTGCATTTTCAGTGTTGTTATGTAGAAAGACAAGCATGTAGGGGCACCTGAGGCCAGGAGGAGCTCATTTCTGTAACAAGGACAATTTAGTGAGCATACATGCTTCCGATAGATAGCTGTTAGGCTGCCAGTTGTAAACAATCTTCTGTGAGGAGTAATTATACTGACTACTTCATTAGCAGGCAGAGACAAGCTTAGCACAGACATCATTTATGGTTGATGACCAACAGGCCAGAAACAGCAAAATGGGTCCTCGCTAGGTAACCAAAGTTTTGGATGTAGTTTATAAACAACAATGTCCTAACTGATGTCTGTGTCTGAGTGTGTATGGGTGAGTGATGTGCTGGGTTAGCCTCTGTCCATATCTGTGTCTGGAAGTGAAGTTGGGCTTGTAGTTATCTTCCTTACCACACAAATGCCTACATCAGAGCAAACACTGCATGTGCACCCAATTAGCACATACTGACTTTGGACCCAAGCAATCCTGTGCTTCTACTTTTTATGATGGATGCTATAGCTATGCTAATGTGTAGGCAGGGAGAAAATGGCCACATAAATTGTTATCAAACATTCCATCTTGGCCTGACACTGTTTATTCATTCAGGAGAGAGGGGGATATGAGAATTGCCAGTATTAGAGCTCAGAGAAACTGTGCCACTTTGCTGGATGAGAAGATATCTGCTTGTACATCTCCATTCTCCTGGCACCTGAGGATCTCCCACCCAGTACCTAGAGTGGGCCTATTTGTTTTGGTTTTGGGAGGTGTGCCTGGTTGGAAGACATTCAGCTCCCAAGGAGACTGTGGTGTTGGGGGGGGGGCAGGGATCTAGATGATGTAAATGTATTTTGGTGATGCAGGGATGAGGGGAAGGGGGAGGGCAAATGGCATCCTTATGCCAGGAACTTTCATGTTCAGATAAATGGGTTGGGAGAGGGGTCTGGGCCAGTGGTTGATGATACCTGTGGGCAGGAGTGGTGGTGGCAGAAGGCCTGCCACAATCCCTATTTTATATTCTCATACTCTAGCCAGAAGTTTACTGACCCACTTATCTGTAGAAGATATCCTGCTAACTAGACAGCACCACTTTAGGCTTATTCTGCCATATGTACATGTTAGCAGGTTAGGCTACAGAGATTCTGCATTATGTTGCTGCATACATTTTGGATGCTTAGTTTAGGTAGCATTTGAATCCTGCTGATTATAGGGAACAGGTGCTGCTGCTAACTGGATATGCATCAGTGATCCACTTCCCAGTCTATTGATTATACACCTCTGTCTACTTGAAGCCAGCAAGAACACTCCTTCGCAGTTGTCACAGAGCTGCTGACACGGTGTTCTTGCAGGCTGCAAATAGATGACATTTTTTTGAAGTGTAAGACCAAAAATGCTTTTTTATTGAGTGCCTTTTAAGTGGAGTGAGGACACAAGTAAGGGGCCCTCACCTAACTTCACAATAGATTTACATGTACACTATGTACTCTCTGGGCATAGAACGTGCAGCTGCACATTTCTTCTCCCTAGAGATGAACAAGACCTAGTGCTTTATGTATTTTTCAAGTAAGCTTCTGACTAAAGACATATGTGATGACAGCATTAGGTGCTAGACCCAGAGAGAAGACCTATTTTTTGGTCAGATATGATAGATCTTCACAGTGGAAGAGGCTAATGGTTTGTTAGAGTTACACTATGATATTAGCATAGCTATACACCAGCAGAATGAAGACATTGCTACAGCACCTTTTGCCAAGCATTTCTACATCTATTCCACCTGACAGCGCATGGAGGTGACCACTAGCTAGATAGTACCCAGCTTAGATATATGCCCATGTACCCAAGAGTTAGCTAAGAGTATGCTCTCTGGAGAAGGCAGCATGAGTCACTTGTGAAGCTCCAAGTAAGGAATTTCCTGTATTTTTCTTGCTGTCTTCCTTGGGAGTATACAATGAGCTTTCAATTTTAGGGCATAGGCCATATGGTCTTGCATGTGAGAAATGTGTCTAGTTGGAATGGTAAATAGAACTCTAGTAAGCAAGGTCATGTGGGTCCCAAACTTTTTATCTAGTGAACCCTTAAGACAAAAATCACACAATGAGAAGACACAACCAGAGAGTGAAGTTTCATAAAGGAACACAAAACAAAAAATTCACAAGTTACAAACCTTATTCAAGTGATCTCTGTGCCCAAGCAGTTTGTACAGCTTAAAAGCAGGAGAAAACTCCCTATGGCGTTGGCATGCATGCCTTATAAAATTCCTGCACTTACGCGCACACATCCTATTTTGCACCATACACGCATATATGTGTGTATGGTGCAAAATAGGATGTTCGGCCCAAAAAGAACTTTTGGCCAGCTTGGGGGGGCCTCCTGACCCCCTCAAGCTGGCCAAAAGTTCTTTTTGGGCCGAACGAGCCGTCCGGCGCGAACGAGCCGGGAATCACGTGACGCCGGCGTCACTCGACGTGCCGCCGACGTCACATGCTTCTCGCCAAGGATTGCAGAAATGGCCCCCCCAAGCTGGCCAAAAGTTCTTTTTGGGCCGAACGAGCCGTCCGGCGCGAACTTGCCGGGAATCACGTGACGCCGCGTCTGAGTGACGCGGCGCCACGTGATTCCCGGCAAGTTCGCGCCGGACAGCTCGTTCGGCCCAAAAAGAACTTTTGGCCAGCTTGAGGGGGTCAGGAGGCCCCCCCAAGCTGGCCAAAAGTTCTTTTTGGGCCGAACGAGCCGTCCGGCGCGAACTCGCCGGGAATCACGTGACGCCGCGTCACTCGACGTGCCACCGACGTCACATGCTTCTCGCCAAGGATTGCAGAAATGACGTCCTCACTCCTCGCTCGATCACCAGGGAGTTGTGGTAAGTCTGGGGGGGGGATTAAGGAGGGTGAGGGGGTTTAAATTTTTTTTTTGCACATATGTACATATACCCAACTCATTGGATTTTTTTTATGTCCATATTGGCCGCAAGTGGGACCCCCTTTCGGACATAAAAAATATGAACATAAAATTTTGCTCTGCACATCCCTAATAAAGACTGTTATGCAGCAGCTGGGAGATAAAATCCATATGAGCCTAGATGCTAAATCGGAGAATGTTGTGGACAGAATGGCACAGTTGCTCTCTACAGATTTAAATATGATCTGAACACCTGGCTATTTGACAGGGCATATACGGAGTGAAAAAGAGACCTTTTATTACCTATTTTATGACCTTTTATTACCTATTTTATGCTTTTAAGCCCTTTATGTGCATTACTAGTATTTAAGTTACTGATACTTTTAGCAATTTTATTCGAATATTTTAGAAAAGTTGTTACTTATTTAAAAATTGTTTGGATTATATTTGCTGTTATTATTTTTATGTCTTGTAAACCGTTATGATGGCATGTATTAGTGACTGTATAGAAAACGTAATAAATAAATAAATAAATAAAATACAGCCAGCGCGACCACGGCCCAGCTGGATAACCTGAGCGAGCGCATGGAGGATATGACGCTTTCACTGACTGGTGCGAGGCAGAGACTCAAGGTGTTGGAATGAGCACATAAATGTATGGCAAGCAAATTATATGACATAGAAAACAGAGGGCGACGCAACAATTTGAAAATTATTAGTATATCGGAGAAAGCAGAGGGTGGAGACCCCATTTGATTTCTTGCTAAGTGGCTGCCTGAGGTGCTAGAACTGCAGTGTAAAAATGGCTGCATGAAAATTGATTGGGCCCATTGGGCCTTCACACCAGAGCTGGCAGGCAATAGCTGTCCTAGGGCCTTCATTCTCCAACTTCATCACTTTGTAGATAAAAACAGGATTTTGGAAGCTAGTTGCCGCAAGGAGATTTTCTGTCAGAGACATTGAGTCTACATTTTCCAGGACTTTTCTATGGAAGAGCAGAGACAATGGCAGGCGTATAGAGAGGTCAAGCAGGAACTGCAGAAATACGGCCTGTCCTATGCTCTTTTGTTTCCCAGTGCATCTGAGACTGCAGCACAATGGCTCAGTTTCTATTTTCACTGATGCGAAAGAGGTGGCACAGTTTCTTCATGGGCTCCCAGACAAAGGAGAAAACAGGGGTCCATCTTGAAGAATAGATCCATCTGATATCCTTTTTTTCTGTGATATTATGGCTGGGTATAAGAGTGAAATGGGATGGATTATGGTAAAATGGGATTGAGGGGGAAAAGAAACATAGTCCGATAATTGTGTTGGGGGAAGGGAAATCAGGTTTTTGAAAGTTCTTTTACGATAGTATGCATGGTGGGATATATTTCTGGAGGGGGTGGGTGGGAGGGGAGATTGGCTGGCTAGTTCTACTTATTTTCCTTGTCATCATATGGATAAGATTCTTGATGGAATGGCCGGGTATGATAGGCCTGCAGCGCCTACAGAAAGGTTTCCTCTGCGAAGGTTCTGAAAAGTTTCCAGATGCCATGCAGCGGGATTTAGATGTGCTGAGTTCCTGTGATGCTGAAGAGGCAGTGACTGGGTTTAAGCCACTTATGCGCCTGTGTGGACAAATACCGATGGATGACTGTGAGCCGTTTTCGCAATGGAGTGCTGTTGCCGTGTCCTTACATGCAGATCAGAATGACTGGCGAATGACTGTACTGGGGGAACGGGGGCTGGATTGGCTTGATATGTGTTTAGGGGGAGGGGCTGCTTTTGGAAGGGTGGGGCATAAGCAATGCAGATTTTGTGCTTACGGCGAAGATTTTGCAATATGTGGGGCTGGGCTGCAGGGGTTCCTCCATCCAGCTGCACAGGGAGGGACTGATTAGCTGGTGGGGTTTAAATAACTACAGCTTTGGCGGTATGGGGTGGGAGATATGGGATAAGCAAAGTTGCCCTATATCAACCTGTCAGCTGTGGGTGTTTTCTGGGGTTTTGCTGTTTAAGAAGCTTTGGAGGGAAGTTGTGTTGTTTAAGTGGTTTTTATGAGAAAACTGGAGAGGCATGATTCTCTGGCCCGACTACTTGCTTTTGCATTGGGTGTTTAGATGGCTGATGTGACAATTAATGTAGTTTCTCCTCAATGTTCGTGGTATGGGTACCCTGGTGAAGTGGAAATGCATCCTGGCCTACCTTAAGTCCCAAATGGCAAAGATTGCTTTTCAGCAAGAGACGCACTTGCTAGAGGCTGAACATAATAAGCTTAATTGGGGCAGGTATATTCTGCTTCCTATAACATTAAAAGCAGGGGAGTCTGCATATTCATTCATAAAGCTTGCCCTTTGGTTGTTCAAAAGGCCCTGACTGACCCTGAAGGAATGTAACCTTAATGGGAAGCAGTTTGTGCTTGTTAATATTTATGGACCTAATGAGGGACAACATGTCTATAATAGACATTTGGTGGGTCGCTTAGGGGGTTTTCAATTGTCCCATATATAATGGGAGGGGACTGGAACAGCTGTTTAGACGCTGTGCTGGATCGTTCCTCACAGGGCAGGCAGTCTAAGGAGAAGACTAATGCAGTGTCTGGGGGTGATCAATCTCTGAAGAGTACAGTACCCTACGGGGCGGGACTATAAGTTTTACTTCTCTAGGTACAACACTTACAGTCGTATAGATTTCTTTTTATGTGATGGGAGGTTGGTCTTGCTTGCGGGGGCTATGGACATTTTAGCCAGTTCCATTTCCAACCACCATTCAATTCTGTTGCCAATGTGATTCTCTCAGGGGTCAGAGAGGAACAAGGGATGGCATTTGAATACGTCCCTCCTGAGTAATAAGCAATTTTGTAATATGGTCATAGATGCAGTTAAAGAATTAAGGGAGGTGCATGAGGGAGTGGAGCAATCCCCAGTAATCTTGTGGGAAACTTTGAAAGCGGTGTTAAGGGGGCATATTATCAGTTTTGCCAGTCACTTGAATAAGATCAGACCGGGAAAGAGATGTCTTTGGAAAGACAGACATCACATTTAGGGGCCGATGCAATAATTGTGTGCTGAAAGCGGGCGCTGAACAGTCAGCACCCGCTTTCTTAAAGTGCCCCCAGGCGCCCCTCTTGGGGGTGCCTTGCAATATTTAAATTAGGGGTCGCGTTATCAAGGAGGTGCTAGGGTCACCTTTAGCGCCTCCTTGATATCAGGAACCCACGAATGTTGGCCATCCGCCGGTTAGGAAAATAGATGCCGAATTTATTGGCATTGGTTTTCCTAAATGGCGGACAGCCAGGGGTTCAGAAAATGGACGCTTTTTTTTTTTTTGGTTTTTGAAAGTTTTCTTCCTCCTACTTAATATCACAATGATGTTAAGTAGGAGGCTGTACAAAAAAGCAGTTTTTTTCTGCTTTTCTGAACTACTTTTAGGAGCGCTCAGCAATTAACACCTGCTCCGGGCAGGCATTAATTGCTGAGTGCAAAAATGTGCATCCTAAGACGCACATTTTTTTTGTATGTGACGTGAATAGCTAATAGCCTCATTCACATGCATTTGCATATGATGAGCACTATTAGTTTCATTCTGCATTGGACGCACGTTGTGGAGACGCTAATCCCCTTATTGCATAAGGGTTTTACCTAGCACCTATAAGAGATTACCTATCGCCTATGCAACCCGCATCCAACTGCAGGTTATACAGTGTGCTCAGCTGAGCGCACTGTATTGCATCGGCTCCATAGAGCGTAGGCATAAGGAGACGTGTTCACCTAGAACAGTGATGGCTAACCTATGACACGCGTGTCAGAGGTGACACGCCGAGACTTTTTGCTGACACGCGCAGCGTTACGTGGACTATCGGGAATTTTTTTTAATCGGCTGTGCCGAGCCTTTTTTTTTTTTTATTGGCTGCGCCGACCCTTTAAAACTAGTTTTTTAGTATCCCCCCACCCTCCGGACCCCTCCACCCCCCCAATGCCCCCGGGCGCAGCGACAGGCAGATAGGCAGGGCCACAGCCCGAAGAAAAAGATCACGTTTAAACGCGCTGATGCTCCTCCTCCTTCCTGCCTGTGCGGCCCCGGAAGTAAACGTTGCTGGAGCCACGTGAGCTGGAAGGAGGTGAAGCATCGGCGCGTGCAGAAGAGGAGCAGCGCTTGCGTTTACGGGCAGCCGCGAATCCCAAGTCGCAGCGGCCCGAGAAGAGGAAGAGGCCATCCTGCGATGACCCGTGAAGAGGAGGCCCAGAGGTGAGAGTGAGGCTGAGGGTCTGTAGAGTGTATGTGTGTGTGTGTGTGTGTATGATATGAGTTGAGAGATTGTGTGCGTGTATGAGATGAGTTGAGAGATTGTGTGTGAGAGTGAGGACCTGAATATTTGCAGAGGCGGCATGTGCTTGAGCAAGACAGCATGTGGGAGTGAGAGCCTGTGCTTGAGCAAGACAGCATGTGGGAGTGAGAGAGAGCCTGTGTGTGTGAGAGTCAGACAGCATGTGCCAGTGAGAGACTGTGTGTATGAATGATTGTATGAGAGAGAGCATGTGACAGTGAGAGCCTGTGTGAGAGAGAGAGAAATGCATGTGAGAATGAGAACCTGACTGTGTTTGAGGGAAGAAGATGGAGAGAAAAGAAATAGAAAAAAAGACAATATAAAAGGAAATGGCAAAAAAAATAAGAAAGGGAAGGTGGGAAAAAAAAGTCTGTGACCAACCGATTAGAAAACTAACATCAGACAGCAAAGGTAAAAAACAAAATAAATTACTTTTTAGTGATTGGCACATGTAATCTTTGGGAATGTGCAAGAATAGCACTTTCTCTATGCGGATCTCACAATGTACGAGATCAGCATGGAGGACCTGGAAGCCCATGGGGCCTGCACAGAGGAGGCAGCAGAATGGGCTTCAGTGTCAGTAGCAGCAATCGGCATCTCCCCAATACTCATGCGGCAGCAATGACAGTGGCAGCAGAGGAATGAGAGAGGCTCTGAGGTTGCTGGAAAAAGAGGGGGGGGGGTCTGCCTTTAGTGTGTGCATGTGTATGAATGGGACTCTGCCTGGGGGTGTATGTGTGTGAATGCATGGGTGCCTGCCTGAGGGTGTGTCTGTGTATGAGAATGAATGGGTGTCTTTCTGGGGTTTATATGTGTGAGAATAGGTGCCTGCCTATGTGTGGTGTATGTGTGTGTGTGTGAGAATGAATTGGTGCCTGTCTGGGGGATGGAGCGGGAGTGGTGTGAAAATGAATGGGAGCCTGCCTGGGTGTGTGTGTTTGTGTGGGAGCCAGTGAGTGTGAGAGCATTAGTGTGTATGAGAAAATCCAGGGGAGTAAGAGTTTGGGGGGGGGGGGGGTGTGTGTGGAGGGGGAGAGAGTGTTTTAATTGAAGATTTAGCCAATGAAATTCAGCAACAAAAAAGTCACTAAGCAGGTAAGGTAAAGAATTATTTGTTTTTGCTTTATTAATAAATACAGAACAAATATTAAAATTATAACTTTTTGTTATCAATATTAGAGCTACAAATATCACAAAATTATGGATTTTTCTAGAAGTGACACACCACCCGAGTTATGCTCGTTTTTTTAAATGAATTTTGACACACTGTGCGCAAAAGGTTGGCCATCACTGACCTAGAATCTATCGTCAGCTCCAGAAATGCATTTTAGAGTCTCTGCAAATTGCTGGGATTGAGAAATTGTTTACATTTTCTAGACAAAAAATGTAAGAACATTGTAACAAAACAAGGGCACTGCTTGTGAGGGCTTTAAGAAAAAAAGCCCAGCAGTCATGCAGAGAGAAGAATGGAATTGTTACTCGTCACTTATCAGAGATCAATTGAGTGTTCAAAGAATTTTATTCTGACCTATATAGTGCCACTTTAGGGAGCAATACGGAGGAGATTTTAGCTTATTTGCAGGATATCTATCTCCCTGGGCTTTCAGAACTCCAACAAGAGCACTTTGGGGCTCCTATTAGTGCAGAGGAAATAAGGACATCTGTGAGTGAGTTGCCCTGTGGAAAGTGTCCCGGACCAGATAGGTTTGCCCTTGAGTTTAATAAAATGTCTCTTAGGAGTTGATTGTTCCATTATGTGCCTTATTTAACCATATGCAGCTTGCTCCCATAGTGCTCATACATAAGAAGGGGAAAGATAGATTGGACCCTGGATCATATCACCCCATCTCATTATTAAATGCTGATATAAAGATTCTGGCCAAGGTCCTACAGATTAGGTTGGAAAATGTGATGGGGGACGTAATAAAACCAGACCAGATGGGGCTCATTAAAGATTGGTTGTCAACTGCTAATACTCGCAGGCTGTTCTATATATTGTCATTGGCTAAAAGAGATAACATTAAGGGATTGGTGATCTCTCTGGATGCAGAAAAAACATTCAATAGGGTATAATGCCCTTTACTTTTTTCTCTCCTGGACAGGTTTGGGATTCCAGAGCATTTTTGTGCTTGGATAAGATATGGATATTTGATGATTATGCCCCTGGTTCAATTCCCGGTTTTATCCATCATTGATGAATATACTGATGTTATTTCTGCTAAATACCAGAAACCTTGAATGCCAGACTTGCAAGAGGAATGCCAGGCTCTGCAGGAAGAGTCATAAACAACTAGATAACAGAAGAACTAGTGAGACACAGGATGATGGAGGTGACTTGTGGAGGGTACGCAACAGGCAATCTGTATTAAGGAATGCAAGGGAAAAGATAAGGGAGAGACTAAGCAAGAGAAGGCAATAAGATTTGTGGTATGTAAACATGCAAGCAGAAACCAGCTGGTTTGCTGTGTTTGCCTTTTAACCTATATAAAGTAGAACAGAAATGAAGTAAGTTAGATAGAGACATTTTTTTGTTCCTGCGCGAGAGCTTTGCTAGCTATAACCATTATGTAAGTATTTATACTCATTTTTGTCACTTAACTATATATCCAGTTTCATTTTTTGTTCATATGTTGTGTATGCTGTGAATGAGATAATATAATGATATAAAATAATCCTGTGAATGATATCCAATAAAGAGTAGTAGAGTAAATTAGTTTCTGAGTTGTTCTTGTAAACACCCAAAGGTCGAGCACACAATTTAAAACATCTTGGTGGAGATGCCGGGGAGACTCGACATGTGTTTACAGTAGTAAATCTGATTGTTGCTTGTGCAGAGTAGAAGATTCACTCCTTTGGTGATTCCCCAGGGCCCGGATTGATCAGCTGAGGCTCGGGAGTAATCAGTTTGGAGCCAATGTGTGAATCTTGTTGAAAGGTGCACCTAAGGGTTTAGATTCACGTTCTCGGCAGAGGTACGGACCGAGTCCTGTGTGAATGGTGAATTGAGCAAAGGCGCCGAGGGTTTTAACACTGCTGCAATTGTTGTTTGTTCTGTGGGTACCCAGGGTTAATATACTGCTGAAAAGATTGCTGTGATATTTTTCTTGTACTTATTGTGTGGTTTGCTATTAGCGTGTATATATTTTTTGTGTCTGTTTTGTATTTGCTACTATACCCAGTTATTAGTGCGTAGAAAAAATAGACGGGATTCTGCTATGGCAGAACGGATCTCAGAAAACCGAATAGGACAGTCTAGCACATTGCATACCTTATATGTTGATAGTGCTGATGCATGCACAGCTGTCCAACATGTTATTAATTTATTTCCACACAATAAAGATCTGATATATAAGATTAATGAAAAATGGCTGAAATATTCATTGAAAGACCCCTTTCTCTCCTGGTTGAGGGAAGGGTCATTGGAAGTAAGCCAGTTGGTTCCATTACTTAAATTCTTAAACGACACAAAAAAGAAAGACAGTCTAAAAAAACATTTACATGTATGGAACTTGTTCTCCGTCACTGGAGATCTCTACCATGCTGATGTGGAAATAAAAGCACAAAATAAAATTATTACTGAGATGAAAAGTGACCATAAGCCGGGTGGTCAGACAATAATTGGGGGGCCCCCTCCATATGCAACTGAGTGTGTGGTATTTAAAAAGCCAAATGTGGAAAAGCATCCCCCCAAACAACCAAAAGCTATACCTGAACCCCTGATCCCAGTCCCTGCGGGGTATGGACCCTTGCGGGGAGCGCTCGAAGGGGCAGAAGGGAATACCCTTTACCCTAGTCTAGAGGGATTGAAACAAAGGATTAGACACCTTGAAAGTGGTGGAGGGTGTGGTGAGGCCGAGGCGGTCCCTGCAAGAAATGATTTCGCTATTAAAGGGGTAGTGCAATTATCTGAAGTGTCGGCTGACAGTGAATATTGTAAGTTCAATCGTTCTGTAGACTTACCAAGTAAGGAAGTTTTAGACAGACAGGGCGAAGGAGTGGTGACACAATGGATATTTGAGAGGTTGGCTGAGGATAAGGAAGAACGCTTCGGTGTCCCATGGTGGGACACAGTAGTGAAGGCGTTGACAGAAGCGGGGATGGAGATGATTCCTTGCCCTGAGCAAGGTCCACAGTCTGAGGGAGAACTTGATGAGGTGTTCACTCTGATAGTATTACATTGTGAAAAAACGAAGGATTATGATTATATGATAGAGGGCTGTAAGGTTTGGCGAAAATATTTTAAAGCTTATAATAAAAAGCCCAGTTCTAACACTAGGAGTCACCTGTTTGGTGTTCCCGAGCTCACAAGCAAACAGTTCCCTGTATTCCTAAGATCTGACGCTCATAATCAGCCAGTGGTGACATACAAACCATATACTCCTACTGATGTTAGTGCAATTGTTCAGAAGCTGCCCAGTAAACATAAAGGAGCCCGGTTGTGGCTAGAGGCACTTGATACAAATACAGCTGGAACACAGCTGGCAATAGGGGATTTCAAAGCCTTATGTGCAGCTTGTGGAATCGGTTTACAACAACTTGCGGTTATAAGCTCTTTACCTAGATTAACGACACATACTGCTGATGGTCTTCCTTTCCACGGGCAAGACAGAATTGACCTAGTGCATGCTTTAAATGTCCTTTATCCCACAGTAATTGATTTTACTGCTATTACTGCATTTAAATGGGATGTGTCCAAAGATTTCTCTGGGCACTTAACTAGATGTATGGATATATATAAGGCACAGACTGGGCAGGATGCTGATATACAGCCAAATATTCCAGTGTTCCTGCATTTGTTTTATGCTACTTTACCAACTAACATGCAAAATAATTTAAATAATGTGGTAGCATTGTCAACTAAACCATGGCCAGAGGTCCGGGCCACACTCTTACATTTTTCCTCAGTACATATAAAAATGGTTGGGGCTTCTAATAAAGAGCAATTAAAAATGTCTAATAAGTTAATGACATTACAAATCGCAGATTTAGAAAAGAAAAATTCCACACCTCAGGTTAAAGACCACTTACGACCTACAGATATTCAGGATTGTTATATTATGCAGGGTCCACCACAGTTTATGCCTGCCGGAACATATCGGGGAGGATACCCCTCATATATTCCCCGAGGCAGAGGGATGAGAAGGGGACGTGGGGGTGGTAGAGGTTTTGTTCAAGGAACCATGAATAGGCCTTCCCCGGATAGAAGGGCTTATGTGCGATGCTGGACCTGTCAGTCCCTTGGCCATTATGCAAGCGAATGCAGACCGCCTGGAGCTCAGGGGCACATACCACAATCAGCACAAGCATTACCACCACCACCACCGCCGGTTGTTCCAGATCAGTTGCAATCTGGCCAACACTCGCAATACCCTGTGTGGGGGCCTTCTGATACATATTGACAAAATGCAGGGAACGAAGGGATCGTACACGGAGACACTGTGTTTTTACAGACCTCAGAACCATTTATTCAGTTGTTAGTAGGTCCCCACCAGACCCCGATGCAGTTTTTAATTGATACGGGCGCCACTTCATCTGTTATCTGTGTAAAGCCAAATGCTGTTAAAAGATCTCTGGAAACCAATACTACTATCGGCTTCGATGGGAAGCCTAGTGAGACACATTTAACTGAATTAACCCCAGTGGTTATTAAAACCACGCAAGGTAAAAGGGAGGCATCCGTGAAATTCTTGATTGCTGAACATTGTCCTGTTAATTTATTAGGGCGAGATTTACTGACCCAATTTGGATTAACTTTAACGTTTAAAATTCCTGCGGTTAAAAGCCTTCTTTCATTAGTTACAACTGTAGGAAACGGAGAAGAAAGTGAAATCCTGAATGAATGGAAATGGGATCAGTTACCCTTAGATTTATGGAGCACAGAAGAGGCTCCTTATGGTAGAGCAAAATCAGCTCAGGCCTACCAAATTAATATGATGTCAGGTAAACAGGGGCCATTTGTGAGTCCTTACCCAGTTAAAGAAAAATTAATGAAATCTACTTTGAAACATATTGCACAACTTTTAACCCATGGTATTCTTGAGGAATCACAATCACCCTATAATACCCCTTTGTTCCCTGTACCAAAAGGAGAAAATGATGTCAGAATTGTTCATGATTTACGTGCTTTGAATGATGTTGTGATTCCACAATATCCAGTTTGCGCTAACCCTCTGACGTTATTACAAACTCAGCCTATATATAAGTTTAATTCTGTCATTGATTTATCTAATGCATTCTTTGCAATTCCATTACATGCGGCTTCCCGTGATTTAACATCCTTTGTATTAGGCACTAAGGCATATCGATGGACTCGAATGCCACAAGGGTTCACGGATAGCCCGACTGTTTTCTCAAAACAGTTAAACAAGGATCTAGAACAGTTTAGGAATAAATTACCAAATTCTGTATCCCTGTTCACCTATGTTGATGATATATTGCTTTCAGCTGATAATAAAGCAGAATGTTGGGAATGGACATATAAACTGTTACAAGTATTGGGTGAAGCTGGATACAAGTGTAATCGAAAGAAATGTATATTAGCTAAAACTCAAGTTAATTTCCTGGGACAAATAATATCCTCAACTACTAAATATATAACAAAAGATTTGCTGTTAGAGTTGCAGAAACAAGAGTTACCCCACAATTTAAAACAATTAAGAGGTTTGTTGGGAACATTTAACTATTGTAGACAATGGATACCGGGATATTCTGCGCGCATTTCACCTCTACTGAGGCACCTACAGGTACCGGCTGGTACCAGCTCTAATGCGCAGGTGATTTTGACTGAAAATGATGAAATGATTATACGAGAATTATTACAGGCATTGTTACAAGCTGAACCTCTAGGTACGGTAGACCCCCGATTGAATGTACATATTTGGGTCCGAGATATGGGACATACATGGGCTGCTTTTGTAAATCAGGAAGATACCCCGAAACGAGCAGTAGCATTTCTATCTGGTTCTTTTAGCCCAGTGGAAATGGCTCTCCCTGAGATCCCAAAGTTACTAACAGCCATTGTTGCAGCAGTTGGGAAATGGCGGGCTGTCATGCCATACAGCGCGTTAATATTACACTGCGCTCATTCCATACATTATTTGTTATCAACTAGTCAAGCGGCATTGACAGCATCTAGATTTGGTAAATATCAAGCAGTATTAAATGGCCAGAATATTGTGACGGCACCCCTTACGAAAGCTCAGAATAAATTACTAGACTGTTTCTTTCCCAGTACTAATCAACAGCAGATGGAAAGAAAAGATATCCCAGAACTATTACTAATACAATTTGACCCTCTTGAGGCGGGACTAATATGGTTTACAGATGGAGCTCAGAGGGATCAACGAGAGCATTTGCTGCGGTGCAAGTGACACCGGACTTAAGTATCATTTCTAAATTACAATATCATACACAAAACGGAGTCACAGCACAAGAAGCTGAACTATTGGCTGTGATAGCAGCCCTCAAAGCCGCAGGTAATGATAGAGATTGTACGATTTACACTGACAGTTCTTATGTAGTTAGTTCCTTACAATATCATTTGTTAAAATGGAAAAGAAGGGGCATGATAACTGCTGCGGGGCAACTCTTACAACACATTCATAATTGGCAACAAATACTTACTTTGTTATCACAAAGGGAAGGTGTTGGTTCTCGAACTGCTATAGTATGGACGCCAGCACATACAGGGAACACGAGTTTTGAGGTGAAGGGCAATGACTTAGCAGATAAAGCTGCTACAGAAATCCTTACCGTGCACTTAATGGCCATGCAAACACGGTTTAATCCAGAAATGAGTCATACTCCATATCCAATGCCATTGGATATATTCCATGAACAATCCAGTGGTGAGGAATTACAGAAATGGATAACAATTGGATGTTACCAAAAAGGTAAAAAATGGCTGCACCCTAATGGAAAAAAATGTTTAACTACATCAGAAGTGTTGCGGTATTTCTGTGCATGGCATGCAACCATGCATCTGTCTGCCACTGCGTTATTAGCTGGTATACAAAGTAATCACTGGAACCAAAATTTATATGCTTTAGCTGTACAGGTAATTCATAACTGTCTAGTTTGTTCTACTCATATAGCTCGTCGAGGCCCAGCTGTGAGTCCTGGAAGTTTGCCTATTCCCCAGGGACCAGGTTTGGAATGGCACATTGATTACACTGATATGCTTGAAGCAATCAAAGGAAAACGGTATGTATTGGTATGGGTAGATAGCTTTTCACATTGGATCGAAGCTTTTCCATGTACAAAAGAAACAGCTCATGTTGTCATTGATACCTTCTTGCATGGAATTTTGCCTACTCATGGTTGCCCAATCAAAATTGTATCCGATAATGGTACACACTTTAATAACCAAATTATGAGAGAGTTACAAGAAGTCTGTGATATTATCCACCGACGTGTATCTATTTATAAGCCAACATCAAATGGTTTGGTAGAACGCTATAATGGGATATTGAAAACAAAACTAAGAGTATTGCTCACAGCACTGAATAAAAATAAGACAAGAAAATTATATACCTGGTTAGATGTACTACCACTAGCCTTGATGATTATACGTAACACGCCAGGTACCATTCATAAAATTACTCCATTCCAATTACAGACAGGACGGATTATGAATCCGATGATAGTAAAACGAACTGATACCCAAGTGGAATATTGGAAAAAGGTGCAACCCCTAATGGCAATGGCAACAGACCTGGTACAGGCTGAATCATTGAAAGCCCCTAAAAAGACGTTTTGTGCTTCTTTTTCTGTAGGTGATCAAGTGCTGAGAAAGAATTATACACACAAGACTTGGAAGGATCCGATCTACGTTGGTCCATTCACTATCACAGGGTTGAGCCACACTGCTGCTCGTTTAACAGAACATTCCACCTGGGTACACTTGTCAGATATTCGCTCCTACAGACCCAGTCCATAACGTCATGCCCAACTTGACTACATTTGTTTGGACTGTTATCCTTTGTCTGGGACTATGGGGGGAATTGAACTCTTCAGCATCCAGTATTTTTGATATAGAATCTGATTCACTTCCTACACGTTTTCAACACAATCTGTGGCTGCGTTTAGCCAATATTACAAATGTCACTTCCTTTTGTTTGACGTATAGTTTAGATTTACATACAATGTTGGGATCTTGTCTTATTCCAGTGTGTAAGGTCCCGAATGATATTGCAAATGATACCCAGTTGCCGCTTATCACTACTGCTTGGCAATACACCTCTCTCCCATTCTGGGGTCGAATAACAAAACGCTTGCCTGTAGATGCCTTAGAATTCCATACCCCGTATGTAGCAAAACCCCTTAATAGTACCTGTGCTCGTGTTGTAAATTGTACTGAACGGGGTGCCGGTAAATGCCGTAATCTCCCTGAGGGAAACTGGAATTGCAGCTATTATACTAATGTCAGCTTTAATTATGCTCACATTATATTACCCATAGGGTGGTTCTTTACCTGTGGGGCTACTACATTTAACTATATTCCAGCTAATATCAGTGAGTGTATCTGTTGTCTCAGTAGACTTGTTCCTGTGTTGCCCCAGAAACCACAACTACTAGATTCCAAGCATCGGCAGACACGTGATTTGTCCTCCTTGGCACCCACGTGTGATGGAAATGTTTCATTATATAGTAAGCAAGAATCACTAGCATTAGCCTTAACTTTGATTAGTGTACCTGCTTTGGCTATGCATGCCAACATTGAAGTCACAAAACTGGCTTGTACATTAGCAAAATCTATTAATACTACTTCCAAAGCTTTAGCTTTATTGAATCAAGAGCAAGCTACCCTCCGCAATGCTATTCTAAGTAATCGTGGTGCTATTGATTTTTTATTATTGCAGCATCGATTTGGTTGTGAGATTATGCCTGACATGTGTTGTTTTAATATTACTGATAACTCATGGGCCATTGAAAATCAAATTGTCCACTTACATAAGTATGCACAAGATATTAAAATTCATTCTTGGTCCAATATGTGGGACAATATATGGTCCATATTCCCGATTGGGTGGATTAGAACAGCTTGTCAATATATTTTAACTATTCTGATCATTTTGGTTAGCGTCGGCTGTTTTGTACAATGTATACCTAGTTTGATTTTTCTGTACAGAGATGGTTTCAACCTAGATTTATCAAGAACAATTTGATAGCTTATAGCAACATTGACCTGGATTCTGTTCGCATAGTACATACCACAAATCATGTAAGAGATAGAAGGGCCATGGAACAGTGAGAATAGTTAAAAGGGAGGTGTCAGGGAAAGTTTCTCCTCGGATTGTGAAGAACGGCCCCCACCTCGTTGCTAAATCCCCTGTGTGAAGAAACGAATGCCAGTGAGAGCCAGTCCCCTGTGTGAAGAAACGAATGCCAGTGTGAGCCAGCAGCCTTTCTGGCTCACAAGGGAGGATTTGATGATTATGCCCCGGGTTCAATTCCCGGTTTTATCCACCATTGATGAATATACTGATGTTATTTCTGCTAAATACCAGAAACCTTGAATGCCAGACTTGCAAGAGGAATGCCAGGCTCTGCAGGAAGAGTCATAAACAACTAGATAACAGAAGAACTAGTGAGACACAGGATGATGGAGGTGACTTGTGGAGGGTACGCAACAGGCAATCTGTATTAAGGAATGCAAGGGAAAAGATAAGGGAGAGACTAAGCAAGAGAAGGCAATAAGATTTGTGGTATGTAAACATGCAAGCAGAAACCAGCTGGTTTGCTGTGTTTGCCTTTTAACCTATATAAAGTAGAACAGAAATGAAGTAAGTTAGATAGAGACATTTTTTTGTTCCTGCGCGAGAGCTTTGCTAGCTATAACCATTATGTAAGTATTTATACTCATTTTTGTCACTTAACTATATATCCAGTTTCATTTTTTGTTCATATGTTGTGTATGCTGTGAATGAGATAATATAATGATATAAAATAATCCTGTGAATGATATCCAATAAAGAGTAGTAGAGTAAATTAGTTTCTGAGTTGTTCTTGTAAACACCCAAAGGTCGAGCACACAATTTAAAACAATATATGTCAGGAGTGCTCAGTATCCCATCTTCTGTCAACGTGGTAATTGAAGTGCTAGCAGAAAGAGTTAGGGAATATCAGACAATATCTGGAATTTGTGCATATGGTAAAAAGCATGTTATTGTTGCATGTGCCGGCTGCGGCAGGCCCACGGCCAGGTCCTCTTACCCTCTTTTGCCTGCTGCACTGTCTGGCTCTACTTCTCTCGCAGCCATGGGCCGCCGCCTATGACCTCGGGCCAACCCCGGTGCTCCTACCTCTGCGATGAATGTCCATGCTGTGCAGCAGGCCTCCCTGCACGGTCCACGAGGAGACACCGCTGTCCCGTGTCCCTCCCTAGGCGCGTGTGCATCTCCTCTTCTTTTAAAGGGGCCGTGGCGGGAAACAAACCTGTGGCCCCAGATGATGACGTCACTGGGTCCCAGTATATAAGACTGGGCCCAGCCTCAGTTAGTTGCTTCTGCAACAGGTCTCCACGCTGATCGTGTACTTCGTTGCTTCCCCTAGTGATTCCTTTGTGTTCCTGGTTCCTGTCTTGTTTGTGTTCCTCATCCTAGTTCCAGTATTCTCCTTTGTTCCTGTGTTCCTGTGTTCCTCTACTTGTTCTACGGATTGACTCCTGGACCCGACCTCTACTTTGCCTGACCATGCTACTGACCATCTCCTGGACCCAACCTCTGCTTTGCCTGATCATGCTACTAATTATCTCCTGGACCTGACCTTTGCTTTGTCTGACCACGCTACTGATCATCTCCTGGATCCGACCTCTGCCTTGCTTGACCATGCTATTGATCTTCTCCTGGACCTGACCTCTGCTTTGTCTGACTATGCCATTGATTATCTCCTGGGCTTGACCATTGCCTTGCCTCATCGCTTTACCTTGCCAGCCGCCAGCCCTGACTCCAGCTTGTTCAACGATACCTCTGCTATACTCATTCTGGACTTGGCTTCTCAGGCTTCGACCTGTTCTTACTCAGGAGCCCCCTGTCTGCCTCTCGTTCCATTTGGCGCCCGGGCCTCTGGGAATCCTCCTCGTCCAGATCAGACCTGCTACTCTTACCACTGCTGGTCCCTGGCTGACCTCCTCCTCATCCATCAGAAGACCTCGGACGGAGGCCCACCTAACTCCAGCTGGCCCCAGTACCCAAGGGCTCAACCTGCGGGGAACAGGGGCTGGTATTGGCGAAGATACAGCTGGCCTCCATCAGTCATCCAGCTCCACCTACTGATGGTGGGGACCCATAGGGCTTGCCCTGTGGGTAGAGCCAACCCCATCTTGGCTCAAGGGTCTACCTCCTGAGCAACGGGGCGCAACAGTTATCTCACTGTATGCGGATGACATTTTGCTTTTTCTGATGAACCCACAACGGTCAGGTCCCAGGTTACTAAGCTTGCTAGAGAGTATGGTATGCACTCTGGCTATAAAATAAATATTAGTAAATTAGAAATATTCCTTATAGGGATGGCCACATTAGAGGAACTGGCGCAGAATGGAATATGTTATTTGGGGATCTTTGTGGCCAAGGATTGGGTCATTCATTATGGTGTTAATTTTGTACCAATGGTCAGCAAAATACAAAAGGATCTGATAGAATGGAATGACCATTTTGTTACATGGGCTGGATATATTAGTATCCTAAAGATGAACGCATTACCGAAGCTTATGTTCATCTTTCAGCATGTGCCTTGTTATTTGCCGGATGGCTTTTTCTCTCTTCTTAACAGCGTATTCTCTAAGTTTAGATGGCATCAGTGTAGGCCATGGATTAAAATGAGAACCCTATGGAGGCCCAGGGAGGAAGGTGGAATGGACCTCCCTAATATACAAGTCTACTTCTAGGCGACATGTTTGCAGGGAGCTTTAGTGTGGCTTCATAGAGATGGTTTGCAACCTTGGTACTCCTTACAATCATACTAAGCAGGTGACTTGGATTTGGCATCTTTGCTGTTGCCTCCACCAGAATATCCACAAATGAGGAAAGTGAATGGGATGGGTATAATGGTACAGCATACTTTAAAAATGTGGGGTATGGTACACTTAGGCTGCAGTTGGGTACTCCCTCCTCTATTTCTCCCATGAGGAATAACCCTTCCCTCTCGATGCACACTTTTAGCAGTGATGCGGTGGAATGGTGGAGGGCGGGTTTGAAATTTGTGGGACAGATATGGGAAGATGATAGCGTGGAGACGCAGCATTTTCAGTCTTGAGATTGCTGTATGAGATAGGAGAAGATTCTAGGGCCTTAATGATCATCTGGTGGAGGCCTTAGTGCATCATAGGGAAAGGGGTTGGGAACCTAACCTGCCATCACAATTCGAGAAGATATTTTAATCTGAAGCTCTCCCGTGCTGCATCATTTCGTGTTTTATAAAGCTAATTTGGGGAGAATGTTAGCGGGTGACCCATCACTCAGGTGTATTGCTCAGTGGCACAGATCTTGGCCTGAATTTGATGGAGGGAGATTGGAAATATATATGGAGAGATGCACATAGAATTTCTTATGCAGGTGTAGGGTTGAGATTTATTTATTTATTTATTTATTTATTTATTAACTTTTATTTACCGACATTCGTGCAGCACATCATGCCGGTTTACAAAGAACTCAGGTGGGCGATACAATAAAACAATAAAACAATGTACAAAGAATAAAATAAAGTAACAAAAACATAACAATATAACCTTAGAACAAAATACTATTTCTTACGAAAAAGGACACATGATGGTTAAATTGCTTCATCATACCTATCGTTACCCCCTGTTCTATACATTCTCTCCTGGAGGGTGTAGGTTATGTTGGCAGGGCTGCAGGCTCAATGGCTCCTTCCTTCATATGTGGTGGATGTGCTCAAAGGTTGAGGAGTTCTGGAAAGATCTAAGACGGGTGCTTGTTAGAATATTGAATAGCAATCTCAAGCTTACCCCTGAGCTGTGTCTTTTGGGGAGATGAGGAAGTTTAAAAAAAAAAGTACATCTATTAGAGATCCGATAATGTACTTTTTTAGTCACTGCACCAGATTTGTGGAATGGTCTGCCATATACACTGAGGTCCTTTCCCTGTTAAAAAACTTTCAAGACCCAATTAAAAATCTTGTTCTTCAAGGAAGCTTATTTTAACAAATAGATGCTTTTTAACAGTTTTAACTGCTATTTTAGTTGTTTTTATATCTTATTTTATAATGTCTCAGAGTATTATTTAGGATTTGATGCACTTATGGAACCTGTTTTGATATTATTGATTTAATATGAATGTTTTGTAGGTATCGTAATTTTATTGCGATGAAAGCTGCTTAGGTCATTTTGCATAAGCAGAATATAAATAAAGTAACCTAAACCTAACCATCACTGTTTCCAATATGAATATCTCTCCAACATCCTCCTCTATAAACAGTAAATGTTGTGATCCTGCCCGCGAGGAGCGTGGGCAGGCTCTTACCTTCTCACAGCCAGTCGGGCTGCTGACGCTGCTGCTTGCTTTCTCCCTGAATCAGCTGGGGCTGTCCCCGCAGCTGTTCCCATGCGGTCGGCTCCTCTGTTCCTGCCTTCTCCCGACGTGCTGCTGCGATCCCGGGCCCTTCAGTCAGCAGGCCATCTCTGCTGGTGCCTGCTATAGCCCGGGTCCTTGCCTGGCTGGGAAGCTGTCCCTGCCAGTGCCTGCATCCTGCTACAGCTCTCTACTCTGCCTGCAGTTTTACCTCTCCTCCTGGGGCTGTCTTCACGGCATGGAGCCGTTCCTGCAGTCAGCCCTTCTCCTGCTTCAGTCCTTGCAGCTGGGAGCTGCTCCACTGATCTGCCTTCACCTAGCTCCAGCCCAGGGCTGCTCCACTGCTTCCCTGGCTCTCCACGTGGCTGAGGACGCCACCAGCTTCCAGCACTCATCTCTCCAGCTTCCTAGGGCGCGAGCGCGCCTCTCTCGTCTGTTCTTCAAGGGCCAGCCAGGTGTGGCCCCTGCTGGCTCCTCCCTGGGCGTTGTCCACCTCAGCTCTACAAAGGGATTCTACGTTCAGTCTGTCTTTGCCTTCGCAAGGAGTTGGTCACTCCTGAGACCCTCGTTCCAGGAGCTGCCTTGAGTTCCAGCCTTCTGCAAGGTCTAAGTGTTCCATGTTTCCTGATGTTCCAGTCCTGATGTTCCAGTTGTTCCAGTCCTGATGTTTGCTTGTTCCTGTTTCTGCCTTGAGGTCTGATTCCTAATCAGGTATCCATGATCCAGTCCAGATATTACAAGCCTTGCACCTTGTTCCTGAAACTCGCCTGAAAGCTAAGTACCTAGCCCTTGAACCTCTTGAAAGCTAGCATCTTGATCCTGTGTCCTTCAATGTCCTGGTACCTTGCGGCAAGCCACGCCGTGGTCCGTGACCAGCCCTCGGGGCGGGCTGATTAGGGCCATCTGTGATGCAAGCCATGTACCTCGTTTCTAAGTCTCTGAATAGCCCTTCACCTTGATCCTGTGTCTTCCAATGTCCTGGTACCTCACGGCAAGCCACGCCGTGGTCCACGACCAACCCTCGGGGCGGGCTGGTTAGGGCCATCTGTGATGCAAGCCATGTACCTCATTTCTAAGTCTCTGAGAAGTCCTTGTTCCTGACCCTGTCTCCTGCCTTGGCTGCCGGTGTGCAGCAATCCAGCTTCTTCCCTGTTGCCTTGATGTCGGTGCCAGATCCAGTTCCTGATCCAGTCCCATATGTTCTGCCCTTCGTCTTGTCTGGCTCCTGAGCCTGCTGGCCTGTTGGGCCCTGGAGTGGCCAACAGGTGGGATTCGTCCCTGCGCTTTGGAGCTTCCCTTCCTGCCAGCCGACGGGGCTTCGGATGTCAGTATCCCAGCATCGGAGTTCGCTTCGCCTGGTTCTCTCCTGCATTTTTCCGTTCTCTGCGTGGTCCGTGACCTGCCCTCCAAGGCAGTGTTGGGGATGCGTGGGACAGGGTGGCCCGTGTCTCAGTCCCAGGAGTGGTCTGAGCAGGGTACCCTGAGGGACTGTGCTCAAGTCTCCCTTCAGTCCTTGTTCCTGAGTCTACATCTGCTCCTTCAGTACCTCGCTTCTGAACCTACCTCAGCATCTTACTGTCTCCTTCTCAAAACAAGCAGCCCTCAACCATGCTTTTGTATATAGTATTTAATCTGTATATTGTCTAATCGTTACCAATCTTTCCTTTCTCTTCTTCCTTCTCCAAGTTCTGCTGCACTTGTTAAATGTAACTGCTCTTTCGGTCACCACAGTTCCAGTTTGATGTATCTACAGCACTCCTGTTTTATGTAAACCAGCAAGATATGTTGTCATCATTGCCGGTATATAAAAACCTTAAATAAATAAATAAATAAATAAATAAATAAATAAATACATACATAAAATAAAAAAAATCTTCAATACCTCGCCTTTGAATCGACCTCTACACCTTCAGTACCTTGCTCCTAAGTCTACGTCAGCACGCCCAGAATCTTGTCTTTGAGTCTTCATCTGCACTTCCAGTATCTTGCTTCTGAGTCTACGTCAGCACGTCCAGTACCTTCTTCTGAGTCTACGTCTGCACTCCCAGTACCTTGCTTCTGAGTCTACGTCTGCACTTCCAGTACCCTGTTCCTGAGTCTCGTCAGAATCTATGTTCCAGTCTTCACTGTCCTGGCCTCTGTCCGGCCTGCCGCTTCGTGCCGTACCCTGCGGCAGGTCCGAAAGGGCTGGGAACGGTCGGAGGACTGTTCACAAGACCAACATTGCGTTGTTGGGTCTTCCGAAGCGTGCAGGTCCGGAGGAGGGCCTGTCGCCTGGTCATCTCTCCAGTCTTGCTTCCGTCCTACCCATGCTCGGGCATGCCACGCCTCCCGCGGCCCTCTTCGGAATCCTCTGGGGTCGAGCCGCGGCCCAAGGACACACCTCTCAGGAAGTGGGATTGCTCTCCGAGCACTCCACAACAGTAAAGCAAATAATTAATTTAGTCTTTCTACTATGGCCTTGTCTTCCTTAACTGCTCCTTTAATCCCTCAATCATCTAAACCAGAGGTTCCCAAATCTGTCCTGGGGATCCCCAGCCAATCAGGTTTTCAGGATATCCACAATGAATATGCATGAGATAGATTTGCATTCATTGATTTTCATGTATGTTTTAACTGTAAACCATTTTGAACAATTGGTATTGTAAAGGTGGTATGCAAACAATTGTAAATAAAATAATAAATAAATAAATAAATAATGTCAGAGTTGCGCATTATGCTCACTATTGCCAAAGTAGCCCTACTACCATTATCTCGCAAACCAAATCCTGCATTTTAGACAGTCTGGTAGGTATACTTGGATAGAAATTTGTTTACAATGGACCAGAGACAGTCAAGTAGTCCAAATTTAACTCACTTTACTACCTAGTAGAGGAAAGGGATCATCGTGGCTTGCTGTTGCTTTGAGGTCAGATAGAAGGGAGTCAACATCCTTCTTTAGGAGAGGGTAGAAGGTGATGAATTTGTGGGAGGATGCATCCTGATTCAGTTCCCATGGGCCTTCTTCAGTAATGTCAGAGTCTAGCTCTTTCTGTTAAAGCAATCTTGTTAAAGAAGTTCAATAACAACGAATCCAACTGCCTAAATACATTATTCCAAAAGCATCATCCTCAACGAAACACAAGATCAGCTAACAAAGCCCTACTAGCAATTCCACCAATCTCCACTGCAAACCTCATAACAGTCAGAGAAAGTGCGACCTCAATAGCCGGACCATACTTATGGAACTCGCTACCAGAAAACCTAAGGCTTCAAAATGACACAAAACTCTTCAAAAAGCTACTCAAAACATGGCTATTTCAACAAGCCTACAAAGATGGCATTGGTTAAGCTGCCATTACCATAAAACACTCATTGCAACATTATACATCCCATACCTCCACACCACCTACCCTCCTGTCTCTCAAGATGTAAATTAGAATAATGTTATCAATGTCATCAGTGTAATCTATGTTAGCCAATACAAAACGTTACTGCTCTATTATATTTATATTTATATGTTAACAATGTCCCGCATTCTATTATATTTATTTTGTTACCAATGTTCAAAACCACCTGTTATAGTTTACCACATCACGCTGTTTCCAACGTTCAAGATGCCTGTGATAGCTACTGTTTGTTATAGTTACTGTTTTACGTTGTTTCCAATGTTCAATATGCCTGTTATAGTTTACTGTATTATGTTGTTATAACTGTAAACCAGAGTGAAGGACTGCTCCAAACTTTGGTATATAAAAATACACAAATAAATAAATAAAATAAAAAAACTAGGTCATCAGAGTGCGATTTTGTAGTTCAAGTGAGAGATGACAAGGGCATTGTTCACAGAAGCTTGTTTAAGGTTTGGAACAGCTTTCTGAATGAATATTTAGCTTGATATATTGTTTGAGAAGTATGGCTCTTGGCTTCAGTGATAGCTCTGTAGTAGCATGTCTGGTGTGTTAACGTTCAAGGATAGTGTTAGTCAAAAGGTGGGCCGGGCTGCCAGGGGTGACAGATTGGCAGACCGGGAGGCGGAGTCAGATGCCTGGGAAGACTTCACCCGGAGCCCGGGATCCCCCCGGGAGGAGCCCATAGGGACCCAGACCCTTGGGACTTAGGCTGAGCAGGGGAAGTTCAGAAGCTGGATCAGAGGAAGTCAGTCAGGTAGCCGGAAGAGAGCAGACCCCTGGATCGGGTCAAGGCGGGGGAGGAGCAACAGAGTCCAGAGCGATCCGAGGCAGAGCCAATGCCCCATGGGCCAGGTTAGGGCAACAGAAGAATGGCAGGAGTTCTGTAGCAAGGCGGAGTCTGGGATGGCAGCAGGTAGGCAGGTGAAGTACAGAAGTAACCCGGGATTGTGGCAGGTGGCAACCAGGCAGGCAGAGTACTGAAGCAGGCCGAGGTCGAGGCAGGCGGCAGACAAGTAGGCTGAGTACTGAAGCAAACCGGGGTCGAGGCAGGCGGCAGGCAGGCAGGCAGGCAGTGTACTGAAGCAAACCCGGAGTCGAGGCGGGCGGCAGGCAGGCAGGCAGTGTACTGAAGCAAACCGGAGTCGAAGCGGGCGGCAGGCAGGCAGGCAGTGTACTGAAGCAAACCGGAGTCGAGGCGGGCAGCAGACAGGCAGACTGTGTACTGAAGCAAGCCGGAGTCAAGGATCAGGAAGCCAAACAAGAACGTCACTGAAGCAGGTACAGAAACGGATGGCAACTAGTATTCAGAGAACCTCGTTGCAAGGCGTCTAGCAGGAGACTGGGCGCCGGTTAAATGCGGTCCGGGGCGTGACGTCAGCAAAGGGGGCCGTCCAGAACTTCCGGGTGCTGGGTGCACATAAAGCACTTCCTTGCGTGCGCGCGAGGCCAAACGGGAGGGGCGGAGCTTCTGGCGGCCTGGACAGCGTTCTCCACGTGGCAAGGCAGTGGCCTGGTGGCCTACGGAACCGGGAACCCGGCGCGGTCCTCCGTGGACCGGAACGGAGGTAAGCGGACCCGACCCCGAACATGGGAGAGGCAGTCGGGGCCGCAACAGTACCCCCCCCCCCTTTACGCCCCCTATTCAATGGCCCAGGTTTCCCTGGGTGGTCAAGATGGAACTGTCGGAGGAGAGTCTTGTCCAAAATGTTGCGGACAGGTTCCCAGGTATTGTCCTCATCTCCGCAACCCTCCCAGGCCAAGAGGTACTGTTGGCTTCGTGGACCCTTGGGCCAATTGGAACCGATGGATGAGCTGCAGTGAGGGTTCGCAGCAGTGGTCCCGACCGGGAGGCGGCAGATGCAGGCTCAAGGATGGCTGGCGGAAGGTACCACGAAGAGCCCTATGCGACCAAGGGCTCAAGAGGGGAATGAAGAGGAGGTGAGACTGGTCTGGAAGTAGAAGAACTTCGCCCTGGAAGCCGGTACTCCCCCAAGAGAAGCTCGTAAGAGTCCGGCCGCTGGGACTTAGGAGATTCACCCTGGAAGCCGGTGTCCCCCCAGGAGGAGCCTGTAGGGACCCGGCCGCTGAGACTTAGGAGATTCCTCAGAGACGAAGTCTTGATGGGGTCCTAGCGAGTCGTAGTTCACCAGTCCTGGGTCGAGAGCCAGAGAGTCACTGTCAGCCAATCCGAGTCAGGAGCCAGAGAATCAACGTCAGCCAAACCGAGTCAGGAGCCAGAGGATCAAAGTCAGCCAAAGCGAGTCAGGAACCAGGGAATCAACGTCAGCCAAACCGAGTCAGGAGCCAGAGGATCAATGTCAGCCAAAGCGAGTCAGGAGCCAGAGGATCAATGTCAGCCAAAGCGAGTCAGGAACGAGGAGAAGCACACGAACAAACAGGAAACTCCGCAACAGGAACAGGGAGGACCTGGGAACCTCGTTGCAAGGACGTCAACCCCGGGGAGGATCTGGCTTTCCCGCGCTGGGCCCTTTAAATGCAGGGCAGAAACGCGCGCGCGCGTCTAGGGGGCGGAGCCAGCCATGGGAGGACGCCGACGGAGAGAAGGAAGCCGGAGCGCGGTGTCTGAGGGCCCTGCAGGCCCGAGTGAGGTCGGCACGTGCCAGGGACGCTGCGGCTGAGGTCCCTGCAGCCCCGGGAGATGGGAGCCCGAAACGGAACCGCGGTGGAGTGAGTGCCGGTCCCTGGGGCCGTCCCGGGATCGCAACAGGTACTCCCATCTCCGATTGAAAAAACGTATGTCGACGACCTCTCGAACCTGGTATGTGGGTTCCTCGGCCACGGGCATGGCAGGAGTCTCCGGGGGCTTGCAGTGGAAGCGGGAGAGGACCAGTGGCTTCAGCAGAGAGACATGGAAGACGTCGTGGATTCGTAGAGTGGATGGTAGCCACAATCGGTAGGAGACCAACCCCACTCTTTCGGCGATCCGGAAGGGTCCGCAAAATTTGGGTGCGAACCTCCTAGAAGGCATCCTCAAATGAATGTTCCGGGTGCTGAGCCAGACACGATCTCCTGGGAGATACACTGGGGCAGGCCGTCTGTGACGGTCGGCACACCGCTTAGCAGACGCGGCGGAAGCGGCTAATTTGTCCTGAGTAGTCTGCCATAAGTTCCGAAGTTGCTGAGCGGAGAGCTGTGCTGCGGGTGAGGAACTGGGCGTGGCAATGGGTAACGGAGGCTTGAGTTGCTTTCCATATACCACCTGGAAAGGTGAGGTTCCGGTGGCAGCATGGCTCTGATTATTGTAAGCAAACTCGGCCCAGGGCAGGAGCTCAGTCCAATTGTCTTGTTTTTCGTTGATGAAAGCGTGTAGGAAGGTTTTTAAAGAGCGGTTCATTCTCTCAGATTGCCCGTTACTCTGCGGATGAAAGGCTGTGGAAAAGCTGAGCTGGACCTTGAAGCATTTACAGAGAGCCCTCCAGTACCGGGCGGTAAACTGTGGTCCCCGGTCGGATACGATGTCCTGGGGAAGCCCATGGATCCGAAAAATGTGCTGCGCGAATAGGAGTGCCAGTTCCAGCACTGAGGGTAGCTTGGGTAATGGCACAAAATGGGCCATTTTAGAGAAACGATCCACGGTGACCCAAATTACCGTCTTCCCTTGAGATGGGGGCAAGTCAACCATGAAATCCGTGGCAATATGGGTCCATGGTTCGGTAGGAATCGGGAGTGGCTGTAGTAGGCCACACGGGGGCCCGAGGTTAGGCTTTTGTTGTGCACAGGTAGGGCAGGAACTTACATAGGTCCACACATCCCGACAAAGGTTGGGACCACCAGTAGAATCGGTTAATGAGCTCCAAGGTTCGTTCCCGACCCGCATGGCCTCCTGTTAGGGAGTCGTGGGCCCAGCGTAGGGCCTTTACCCGGGCGTGTTTAGGAACCACAGTCTTATCCTGTGACAGTACAGTCACAGCCGTCAGGCGAACCTTAGAAGGATCAAGGATGTATCGAGGAGGCTCCTGATCCTCCTCGGACATGGAGGTCCGTGACAGAGCGTCAGCTCATATGTTCTTTGCGGCCGGGCGGTACTGCAGGGTAAAGTTGAATCGGTTAAAAAAAAGTGACCACCGAGCCTGTCGGGGGTTCAACCGCTGTGCTTGGGACAAAAACTCCAAGTTTTTGTGGTCGGTGTAGACCGTGACCGGGTGATTTGCTCCCTCTAGCCACTGCCGCCACTCCTCGAAGGCCAGCTTGATGGCTAGAAGTTCCGTGTCTCCTATGGAATAATTTGCCTCAGCAGGTGAGAACTTCTTGGAGTAGTATGAGCAAGGTAGTAACTGTCCCGACAGGGAGTGCTGACTGAGAACAGCTCCAACTGCGACACTGGAGGCGTCCACCTCTACTATGAAAGGACGAGTTGGATCCGGATGGCATAAACAGGTGTCTGTCAAGAATGCCTCCTTCAGATCAGCGAAAGCTTTAGCTGCAGAGTCGGGCCAGGACTTGACGTCCGCTCCCTTTATGGTTAGCGTCGTGAGGGGAGCGACCTGGTGAGAGTAGTGGGGAATAAAATGCCTGTAGAAGTTGGCAAACCCCAGAAACCTCTGCAAAGCCTTTAGTCCGGATGGGCGAGGCCAATTGGTGATGGCGGATACCTTCTCGGGGTCCATCCGGAACCCGGTAGAGGAGACGATGTACCCGAGGAAGGGTAAGGATTCAGACTCGAACACACATTTCTCCAGCTTAGCGTAGAGGTGATTATCCCTTAAAGCCTGTAAGACCTGTCTTACGTGCTGTCGATGGGTCTCCAAGTCCTTAGAATATATCAATACGTCATCCAGGTACACGATGACGTGCGAGTGGAGCATTTCCCGCAGGACCTCATTCATGAGGTTTTGGAAGACTGCCGGGGCGTTACAGAGGCCAAAGGGCATTACCAGATACTCGTAATGCCCATCCCTGGTGTTGAAGGCAGTCTTCCACTCATCTCCTGGGCGTATGCGGACAAGGTTGTAGGCCCCTCTGAGGTCGAGCTTGGTGAACAGTTTGGCTCCTTGGAGCCTATCCAAGAGCTCGGGGATCAATGGGAGCGGGTAGCGATCCCTCTTGGTGATGGCATTCAAGCCGCGATAGTCTATGCAAGGGCGGAGTGAGCCGTCCTTCTTCCCTACAAAAAAGAAGCCGGCCCCGGCAGGAGATCGGGAAGGACGAATGAAGCCCTTGGCAAGGTTTTCTGTAATGTATTTGGACATGGCGGTAGTCTCTGGCAGTGATAGGGGGTACACCCGGCCCTGGAGTGGTGTGGTACCGGACAACAAGTCTATCGGACAGTCAAAGGGCCGGTGTTGGGGAAGAATCTCGGCCATTTCTTTGGAAAATACCTCTGCGAAGGCTTGATAGGCTGTCGGCAAGAGGCTAGAAGAGCAGAGCAGGATTGGACGTGGAGGCCGTGGCACCTGAAGGCAGTGCGAAAAGCAGAAAGGGCTCCACTGGGTCAACTGGAGAGTGTCCCACTGAATCACGGGTGAATGGCGACGCAGCCAGGGTAGTCCCAGCACCAGAGGGTGCACCGCCCTCTCCAGCACCAGGAAAGAGATCTCTTCAGAATGAAGCAGCCCCGCCTGGAGAATCAGAGGATCCGTGACGGAGGAGATAGCCCCTGGGGAGCAAGGTGCCCCGGATGGATGTGATGCGCAGTGATGGGTCTTTCAGCAGCGTGGGCAGACACAATTGGTGAACCACGTCCGCTACTATAAAATTCCCATCTGCCCCAGAGTCAACAAAAGCCAGGGTTTGGAACTCTCCTCCAGGGTATTTCAAAGTCACTGGAATTGAGCATTGAGGAGCAGAGCCCGCATAGCCTAGGAGTAGCTCCTCAGGATGTCCTAGGCGCGGTTGTTTTCCAGACGCTCTGGGCAGCGGGAGAGGAAGTGCCCTTTCCCGCCGCAGTACAAACATAGCCCCTGGGATCGGCGTCTTCTTCTCTCCTCCGCGGTTAACGGAGCCCGTCCTAGTTGCATAGGCTCACTTGGCGAGGAGGTAATGGGAGACGTCTTGGGAACCACGGGCCTGGCGGAACCTTGGGTAGCCAGAAGGAACCTTTGTGAGGGACGCCCTTCCTTGTCCCGTTGCTGTAATCGGCAGTCCACACGGCCTGCCACGTCGATGAGGTCGTTCAGGTTGTCCGGAAGGTCCCAGCCTGCCAGCTCATCTTTGACGCGGCTTGCCAAGCCCTCCAGATAGATGCCCCTTAGGCAGTCATCCCGCCAACCAACCTCCATGGCAAGGGTGCGGAAATCAATGGTGTAGTCTGCCACGGACCGGGCCCCTTGCTTGAGATGCAATAGTTCAGAGGTGGCAGTGGTTTGACGGGCCAGATCATCGAAGGCTTGTCGGAAATTGAGCGCAAATTCCTGGAGATTGTGCAATAGAGGGTCCTAACGCTCCCACATGGGAGAGGCCCAGTCGAGTGCCCTTCCGTCCAGTAGGGAGAAGATATATGCTACTTTTACAGAGTCTGAGGGGAATTGTGCTGGCAACAAGGTGAACCGGACGTAACATTGGTTCAGAAAACCCCGGCACGCCTTGGTATCCCCTGCGTAGCGGGTCGGTGCCGGTAATTGGGTCACTGAGGTGGGGTTGAGTACTGGAGCAGGAGGAGGTGCTGGAGGCGGGTCCGAAGGTAAGGCCTCCAGGCGAGACACTATTTGCTCCACGGTAGCTGCAAGGGTATCGATGCAGTGCTGCTGTTGTTGGAGGCGCAGCACCATTCCTGGAATGGCCTGTAGGCTGGGGACCACTGCCGGGTCCATGGCCTTGCAAGCTGTTAACGTTCAAGGATAGTGTTAGTCAAAGGTGGACCCTTGGGCCGGGCTGCCAGGGGTGACAGATTGGCAGACCGGGAGGCAGAGTCAGATGCCTGGGAAGACTTCACCCGGAGCCCGGGATCCCCCCGGGAGAAGCCCGTAGGGACCCAGGCCCTTGGAATTTAGGCTGAGCAGGGGAAGTTCAGAAGCTGGATCAGAGGAAGTCAGTCAGGTAGCCGGAAGAGAGCAGACCCTGGATCGGGTCAATGCGGGGAAGGAGCAACAGAGTCCAGAGCGATCCAAGGCAGAGCCAATGCCCCGTGGGCCAGGTTAGGGCAACAGAAGAATGGCAGGAGTTCTGTAGCAAGGCGGAGTCTGGGACGGCAGCAGGTAGGCAGGCGAAGTACAGAAGTAACCCGGGATTGTGGCAGGTGGCAACCAGGCAGGCAGAGTACTGAAGCAGGCCGAGGTCGAGGCAGGCGGCAGACAAGTAGGCTGAGTACTGAAGCAAACCGGGGTCGAGGCAGGTGGCAGGCAGGCAGGCAGTGTACTGAAGCAATCCGGAGTCGAGGCGGGCGGCAGGCAGGCAGGCAGTGTACTGAAGCAAACGGAGTCGAGGCGGGCGGCAGGCAGGCAGGCAGTGTACTGAAGCAAACCGGAGTCGAGGCAGGCGGCAGACAGGCAGACAGCATACTGAAGCAAGCCAGAGTCAAGGATCAGGAAGCCAAACAAGAACGTCACTGAAGCAGGTACAGAAACGGACGGCAACTAGTATTCAGAGAACCTTGTTGCAAGGCGTCTAGCAGGAGACTGGACGCCGGTTAAATGCGGTCCGGGGCGTGACGTCAGCAAAGGGGCCCATACAGAACTTCCGGGAGCTGGGCGCACATAAGGCACTTCCTTCTGCGCGCGCGCGAGGCCAAACGGGAGGGGCGGAGCTTCTGGCGGCCTGGACGGCGTTCTCCACGTGGCAAGGCAGTGGCCTGGCGGCCTACGGAACCTGTAACCCAGCGCGGTCCTCCGTGGACCGGAACGGAGGTAAGCGGACCCGACCCCGAACATGGGAGAGGCGGTCGGGGCCGCAACATGGTGTTGCCTGCATATTTCAGTGCTGTTTCCACTACTTATATTCTAGTATTCTACTGACTGTGTTACTTCTCTCAGTTCAGGGGTGAACCAGAGAATAGGTTCTGGATTTGGTAGACATTCAGTGGGAAATAAATTTCCTGAGCTGGTAGGTGATGCTCCCTTCCCTTGTCTTATTTAAATCTCTTCTAAAAACCCACCTTTTTGAGGTGGGTTTTAAATCATAATCTGCAATTGCCATGCATACAGCCTTATTAATTTTTAACCATTGACTTAATAAATTAAATTCCCCAAGTCTCTGTTTTGCACTGTAAGTCTTATTTCTTTATTTAAAAATATTTCTAGCCCATGCCCTCCAAATTTAGAGGCAATTTACAAAGAAACATACATAATTACAATCAAACAAATTAGAAAACAGGAAAAAATACAAAACTACAACCTAGCTGGTTAAAAAGAGCAATACTGACATGTTGGACTGGGAGGAATGCAGAAGCCGTAAAAAACTTGAATGAAGACGAATCAGTGAACTCTTGTCTTGATTAGATGTAAACTCTGCTTTGTAGGGACTGCTTATATTTTTGTACAGTACCATTTATGTCGAATAGCACTGTTAGTGTTAGTGTAGTAGCAGCAGCAGGAATAGTACTGATTAGAGATGTGAATCGTGTGATCGATCGTCTTAACGATCGATTTTGGCTGGGAGGGGGAGGGAATCGGATCGTCGCAGTTTGGGTTTTTTAAATATCATGTAAATCGTGTAAATCGTGTAAATCGAAAACCGGCACACTAAAACATCCCAAAAACCCACCCCAACCCTTTAAAATAAATCCCCCACCCTCCCGAACCCCCCCAAAATGCCTTAAATTACCTGGGGTCCAGTGGGGGGGAGGGGAAGGGGGAGGGCGGAAAAACCGGCACACTAAAATAACCCTAAAACCCACCCCGACCCTTTAAAATAAATCCCCCACCCTCCCGAACCCCCCCAAAATGCCTTAAATTACCTGGGGTCCAGAGGAAGGGTCCTGGTGTGATCTTTTACTCTCGGACCTCCGCTGCGTTGTAGAAATGGCGCCGGCGCTACCTTTGCCTTGTCATATGACAGGTCAAAGGTAGCGCCGGCGCCATTTTGTTTTCTGTCCCCTGACATCAGGAGCGTAGGAGATCGCTCCCGGACCCCCGCTGGACCCCCAGGGACCTTTGGCCAGCTTGGGGGGGCCTCCTGACCCCCACAAGACTTGCCAAAAGTCCAGCGGGGGTCCGGGAACGACTTCCTGCACGCGAATCGTTTTTCCGTACGGAAAAACGATTTGCGGTAGGAGATCGCTCCCGGACCCCCGCTGGACCCCCAGGGACTTTTGGCCAGCTTGGGGGGGCCTCCTGACCCCCACAAGACTTACCAAAAGTCCAGCGGGGGTCCCGGAATGACTTCCTGCACGCGAATCGTTTTTCCGTACGGAAAAACGATTCGCGGTAGGAGATCGCTCCTGGACCCCCACTGGACCCCCAGGGACTTTTGGCCAGCTTGGGGGGGCCTCCTGACCCCCACAAGACTTGCCAAAAGTCCAGCGGGGGTCCGGGAACGACTTCCTGCACGCAAATCGTTTTTCCGTACGGAAAAACGATTCGCGGTAGGAGATCGCTCCCGGACCCCCGCTGGACCCCCAGGGAATTGGACCCCCAGGGAATTGGGGGAATTGTTATTGTATCGCGGCTCTAATGATTTTTGACGATTTAAAATATATAGGACGATATTTTAAATCGTCAAAAAACGATTCACATCCCTAGTTACTGATGGTCAAGTTTTAAGTCTTCATTACAGGTATAATGACAGTGGCAGGGTATAAACCAGTAATGGGCTGCTTAAGGGTGTTTTACAGGGACTTTACTTTGATCCACATCATTGGTCAGACCAGTTTTATACTCTGCCTCCTCTGGATTTCTTAGGAAAGAGAAGGTGTAAGTCCAACACCACCATCTGAAGGTCTTATCAAGACAGGTAGGTGATCAGCAGATTCTCAATGGATAACTTGAGCATGTACTATAAAGAGAATTATGAGTTGAGTATGTTATCTGAGGCATGAATTGACAAGTTGGGCTAGTTTGATGGCCTCCATAAAGGCTAAGAAGTTGTGTACAAAATCCAATGTCAGGCCATCCACATGCATGTTGAAGTTGCTTAGGATTAAAGTCCTGGGAGATTTAAGCATACTTGACATGACTGACATAAGATCCTACAGAGCATTTTCTATGATGGATGGGAAGAAGGGGAAATTTACCAGGAAAATTCCCTATTTTGTGTGGGTATTGGCCTGTAGCAATACTGATTCTATTTCCTGTAGCTCTCTTGATGGGGAGTGGAGAACTGTTGCTAGCCTATGGCCAATATGGCCACAGCCATAGGCACCAGCCACCATTCAGTGTCACACACAATGTGGCTTACAAGTTGCCTTCCCTTCTCCCGATAAAACCTTTGTTCTCAAGAGCTCTGCTACAGCCAGGAGAAGATGAACTGCTCTGCCTGTTCATGGTGTCTCCCCTCCCTTCAGCGTTCTCCTTGAACAGGGAGGTGGGAAGTCGCCATTGTAACAAAAATACAAACACTGCTGCTCAGCCAAGATGACCTGCACAGGTCATGCCTCCCTCTGCAATCAGTCGCGTGCCTATCCCGGGCACTCAACAGCAGAAGGAGCAGGGTGGCCCATGGGACCACCAGAAGAATTAAGTTTTCCACTCTTCTCCTGCAGTCAGAAGCAGAAAGAGCAGGATGGTTCATCGACCAAAAAATACAGCATCAGTCAGGAGCAGGAGCAGTGCTGACTTGAGGCTAGTAGGAGGGTCTGGTGGGGCCTGGGACTGGAGGCTGCTGCTCCTTGTGCTTCCGGGGGGGGGGGGGGGGGGGGGTGTCTGTGTGCCTGTGTGATTGAGCATGGCACAAAGAGAGCATTTGTGCGTGTGATGGAATATGACAGAGAGGTAGAACCGGCAAGCAACATGCTGGGATTTAATTTTGAAATTGCTGCATGTGTTTTATGATAGCAGGTGCAATGTCTATGGGTGTGCAAGGACCCCAGATTTTCAAAGATAAACTTTGTGAGTAATTTCCCAGCCTCTTATATTAGGTACATTGGATATGTCTGATGATATTGAATCTCCTGATCTGCCCATAAGAAAAGATAGAATTATTTTCCATGCTCATTATTTCAGCATTAGAAACCTAATTTAAATATGGTGAATAATATTTGAAGCATGGATATATAAATATTTTTGTTTGTCTTGTTTGTGAATCTTCTGAAAGTTATGAGCTATAATCTGTATGTAATTTTTTATTCCAGGATCCTTATAGTGGGTTCAATTGAACTGGAAACCGAAAGCAGCAGGAGGAAACTACTAGGTCAAAATTAAAAATAGAAAGTAAAGCCCCCTACATTTAAACAGAGGCTCCCGCCTTGTAGTGGTGCATGTTGTGTTCATGGTGAGTGTGCACTTTTTCACTTGGCCATAGGTGCCAAATGACCTGGCTATGGCTCTGGGGAAGTGGATCAGACCCAGAGTTTCTTTAACAATTATTACTAGCCTACCACACTCTTCTAGGGATATGAAAGAAAGAGAAACCTTTAAGGCAGATTTAGAGCAGTTGAGGAGTGTCTGCATCCTGCATGAGCAATCAGCAGATTCCTCGATTTAATAAATTAGAGTAGATCTAGTTTGTTATGAACTGAATAGGAGTTTAAATGATTAACTTGAGGACAATATATTGAACACCATTTCTTCTCTTAAAGGATAATTGATGGATCTCGTGAGTCTTATTTTAAAGTTTTTATATTCCAACTATCTAGGCAAACTACAATAAAAACATAAAGCATAAAGAATCGTGACCAACAACAACAAAAATGATTAAAACCAGACAGATAAATCAGCATTAATAAAAACAGCAACAGGACTAAATGTTTAAGATGGCCAATGATGCAGTTAGACCAGTTTAGAGATGAATGGACAAAAGTGGTGAATTTAGTTGGGAGTTAATGCCCAGTGACAAACTAGTTACTAACTGGTCTAGTGAGTTGACCAAGATATATGACTCTTTAGCCCCAGCTCAAGAAATATGGGTCAGAGAAAAGAGGAGATGTGTGAACTGGTTTAACCCCGAGCTGATGAAGTATCATCCTCAGCTTTGTAAGGCAGAAAGTTGTTGGCGTAAAAATAGAAATGAAGCCCATAGGCAACTGTTCAAGAATCTATTGCAGGGTTTTAAGTCAGATTATTGGAGAGCAAAGCAAAAGTACCTTGCACAGAACACAGAGGCAGCCATTAACAAACCACAAGAGCTGTTCTCTGTAGGGAAGCATTTGACAAGGCAACCTGTTGCTTTGGAAGATAACTTACTTGATTATGATACATTTGCTGATGGCTTTGAGAGTAAAATTCTCAATGTGCAAAAGCTGTTGGGAGTAATTTCTGATGCTCCCATTCACACAGGCTTAGAAGTAAGAAAAGATAAATGGAATGAGTATGAATAAGTTGCACAAATTGAGATTAGAGAAGTTATTTCAAAGTTAAACGATACCTTGTCTCCTTTATATCCATGTTCATTGGCTTTCATCAAGGCAACTCCTCAACCGTCATTGGCTAGAATACATCAATTGGTGAATAAGTCCCTGACAGTAGATACTATCTCAATGCAATTAAAAAAAAAAAGCAATGGTGAGACAAGTAATGAAGAATAAGACTAAATCACTGACAGATTCTTCTAACTGTAAGCCAGTGTCAAATCTATGTACACTAGCTAAGATTCTAGAAAAGTGTGTCCTTAGTCAGCTTGAGGAGTATATAAAATCAGAAAATAATTTTTATGACAAACAGTTTGGCTTTAGAAAAGATAATAACACATAAGGATTATTGCTATCTTTTGCCTAGAATCATCAAATTACTATAAATAAAGCAGGTAATATGGCACGTTAATATCTGGGTTAAAAAGGGGCGTCTTTATGCTAATTTGAGATATACTGCATCACGTAGTAAATTTGCACAACTCGTGATAAGTTATCACATTGCATGTTAATTTGTTTATATATGCCTGCTTCCTGCAGCTGCCTCTTTGAGGGTGTGTCAGGCATGGGAGAGAGAGGAGAGGAGGTGAGTTGATGGAGTTCAGTGGTCGGAGGGAGTTTAGCTAGCGATTTCTGAGTGTGTTGTCCTGTTCTTTTCTATAGCCATCTGTTAACCTTTATCTTTGTTTCTTGTTTTTATCCTTGTATGGAAGCTTTGGTTAGTTTGTCCAGTTTTTCTGTTTGTCTTTGTGTGGAGTGGTGGATGTGGTGATGTGGAGGAGGAGGAGTGGCATGGTGATGAGGAGGAGTGAAGATCTGGAGAGGATGGAGCATGAGAGTTGTGGGGAGAGAAGAGATGAGAGGTATGAGGAGAGGAGGGGAGGAGGGAGGAGAGGTAGGAGGAGGAGGAGGAGTAGGGATAGGGACAGAAAGAGAGAGAGAGAGAGAAGGGAAGGGATAGGAGGAGGCAGGAGGGTGAAGGGGATAGGCAGGAGAGTATAGCAGGAGGAGGACAGCAGGGTAGGGATAGACAGAGAGGGTGGGGGTTAACTTGGCAGGGCAGGTGCAGGAGGCGGGGAGGAAGGGAGGGGAGTGGGGAGTGGGAGCGAGAGCAAGGAAACTGATACCCCTCTGGTAGCGGAAGTAGCACCCTGTTCATCTGGCAACCAAGCAGCAGAGCGGACTTGTCTTCAGGCTTTGAAGTTCAGTGTCAAGGATAACGACATGATCATTGCCAGGGTCTTCGAAAACTATGGCATGTTGTTCAGCAACCATGCAGCCAAGACGTCTAAGGCAGCCAAGGGCCAGATCTGGCACACTATCGCCCAGTGCAATATCCAAAAGAGCCCAGAATCCCCAAAATAACCACCGCTATTACTAGCAACGGTAACATGGAATAGACTTAGTTTTTGGGTACTTGCCAGGTTCTTATGGCCTGGATTGGCCACTGTTGGAAACAGGATGCTGGGCTTGATGGACCCTTGGTTTGACCTAGTATGGTATGTTCTTATGTTCTTATAGGGAAACTCTCAACACTAAACAAGTTATCTCTAACATTGTCTTGCATCCATAATAATCTGTAAATTAATACTGCATCAGCAAGCCAGACAGTATGCCCTGCATTGCACGGGCCACCTGGACAGATCAATCATGTGCGGATCAGCCAGAAAACATTTTTTTAAAGGAATTTTAAGTTGCAATTTAAAACTTTTCTTTCAAAAATCCATATTTTTAGTCCTGCTAGATTAACTGTGATCAAAGCCCAACAGTGGCCGTTGTTTCACGCCAAGCTTCGTCAGGAGCAAAATATGACCACTTGTAAATCCACACTTAATCAAGCGGACATTCACATAGGACGAAGGCGTCTCTTTGTAATTTTGCACTATCGCCCAGGCCATATCCCACTGCAATGGACTTAAAAGGACTGGAGAGCAGGTGACCCACCTTTATGGTAAGATAAAGGCCCAGCTTAAGACCAAGGTGGCGAGCCAGAATAAATATCTGCGCCAGACCGGAGGAGGAGTACTTTTTACTATCATGATGACCCCCCTATGGAGAATCGCCTGATTGAACGACTGGGACCGGATGTATTTGAGGAGATGGATGAGCGGCTGGACATCACGCGAGCAAAGCCGGTAGGTAAATGTCAGGGCTGCTACAGATGTCTACATATTTTGACATAAGATGCTTACATTGATTGCTGTAAATTGTGCATCTTATGCTAAACAGTACACGTGTACTTTTTAGCATTCATACTTATTATTTTTAGCATTCATACTTATTATCTTCATACAATTATCTTCATACTTATTATATTCATACAATTATCTTTGAGCACAAAAATTCACTTTATTTCTTATATATATTAGGCATTGCTTATATTTATATTTATTGCTACGTTAAATAGTTATACTTCTTATATAAAATATTATATTTCTTTATTTATTACCAGTTAAAATATTATCACTTTATTTAGCACTATGTTAAATTGTCAACCAGTTATACTGTTCCATATGTTATACAGTTCCATGTAAAGCTCCGCTATCTGTTGAGCAGTTCTTCGTTTTATGTAAACCGGAGTGATTTGTAGTCCCTACTAGAACTTCGGTATATAAAAATTAAAAATAAATAAATAAATAAATTATGTCTTCTTTCTTTCCACGGCTCTCACCTGGGAATCCACCTATCTCAGCCATGAAGCCCCCAGGGACCAGTACCATGGCCTCAGTTTTCACTGCACCCTTACTAATGGATGCTGAAACACAGTGGAGTGAAGAGTAGGAGGAGCAGCAGCAGCAGCAGCAGTCGTCACCGCTAGAATAGCCACAGATGCTGGCACCCCTAGGCTCACCAGTACCATTCAACGTAAGCCTTAACATCTCTAGTTTCATGGATGACGCAAACCTGCAATGGAAGGAAGCTGAGCTGTCCCGACCTACCTCCAGCATGCCATATCACCAGCAGGAGGCAGCAACCACTGAGCAGGATCAACCCACCAGCCTGGTCATGCCCAGTTTGGAGGCCCAGACAACAGCTCAAACTCCACTGAGCAGAGCACCAGCAGCACCAGAGGGGTATATGCATGAGCATCTGGACCGCATGGAAAGGAGGCATGGACTCCACCTCCACCACGTAGGAGCAGAGCTAGTGCACTTGAGGAGAGCTCAGATCAGCCACACCCAGGCCCTGCGAGATAAGACAGCAGCCCAGAAGCAAGCACTAACCACAATAGCAACTTCTATCAATATTCTGACCAATGTATTGACCCAAATCCTTCAAATAATGCCAGAGCCTCCACCCGTGCACTCCCCAGGACTACACACTGCGAAGCAGTCCCCGTCTAGAAGGATGAGCCAGGGGTAGGCCTCCCAAACAGATGCCACCTCCAACCAAAAAGCCACACCAAGGAAAAGGGCCATGAGGCCGCAGTAATGCACCTAAAACACAGCTAAGAAGACTTGTGCAAACAAGCCTGGCCAGTCCTCTGTACAGAGTTCCAGTGCTGGCTAGATGGAAGGAACCTGCTGGGCCTGTCCTGACTACAGAGTTCCTGTGCCAGCATGCTGATGGGGATTGTCTACTGTCTGCCTGTGTTGTTATGCTGTCTACTTATAATGCTCTCCTCTAAGCTCTGCCCGTACTCCTGCCTTCTTGATGCGGTCTCCAGTCATGGTCCTGCTGCCATCTCTTCTCATCATGCCTCATCTCCTGGCCCATCCCCAACCTCCAACCATTTATCTGTAGAACCTGAAAGTACCTAGCATGAGGGCGTCATTGGCCCTCCCCCTTTCCTACCATCCCTGCATCCCCAAAATAGGTGGACATCATCTAAATCTCCCATATCATAAACATCACAGTCTTCCTGGCAGTTGAAACTCTTCCAACAAGGCACACCCCAATACCAATATTAATAGGCCTCTCCAGATACTGGGTGGAAGATTCTCAGGTGTGGAGGAGTCAACGTGTACACAACAGGCAGATATCAACTAATCCGGCTAAGTGGAACAACATATCTAAGCTCTGAGGCAGCCTTTTTTTTTTAACAGCCCCCTCTCAACTGAATGAATACACAATGTCAGGCCAAGGTGGAATGTTTGGTTACAATGCGTGAGACCATATTTTCCCCCCTTCACATGAGCATATTTGTAGCATCCATCATTAAGAGTGGAAGCACAGGATAGCTTATGTCTAAAGCCAATATGTGCTAAATGGGTGCACAAAGAGTGCATGCTCTGGTGTATGTTTGATGTGGTAAGGAAGATAACTACGATCCTACATCACCCCCACACACAGATATAGACAGGGGCTAACAGAGCATGTCACTCACCCAGACACACCCAGACACACATATCTGTTGGGACAGTGTGGCTTACAGAATACTTCCAGCACTTTGGTTATCTACCAAGGACCTATTTTGCTGTTCCTGGCCTATTCGGCATCAACCATCACTCATTTCTGTGCCAGGCTTGTCCCTACCTGCTATTAAGGTAGTCAGAGTCATAAATCCACACAGAAGATTTGGCAGGTTGAAAGACATCTCTTGGAAGCATAAATGCTAAGTGATTGGTCCTTATTACAGACATGGGCCCCTCAAGATCTCATGTGCCCTAAACACAGAAAGTGCTGCAGACATCATGCCTACCACATGCTACCTCTGGGAGCAGTTCGCCTATACATTTTGCCCAGTGTCAGGTTTCAAAAAGAGGCTTGCTTTTGGCTCATGAGGTCATCAGCTGACAACACCTTCTTTAGCTGTAAGGCTATGCACAGAGCTAGTGAGTGAGAGCTTATCAGCACACCTGCCTTGATCTCAGGATCTACAAAGAACAAAAAAGCAAACACAATGTTAGGAATTATTAGGAAGGAATGGTGAATAAAACGGAAAATGTCATAATGCCCTGTATCGCTCCATGGTGAGACCGCACCTTGAATACTGTGTACAATTCTGGTCGCCACATCTCAAAAAAGATATAGTTGCGATGGAGAAGGTACAGAGAAGGGCAACCAAAATGATAAAGGGGATGGAACAGCTCCCCTATGAGGAAAGACTAAAGAGGTTTGGGCTGTTCAGCTTGGAGAAGAGACGGCTGAGGGGGGATATGATAGAGGTCTTTAAGATCATGAGAGGTCTAGAACAGGTAAATGTGAATCGGTTATTTACTCTTTCAGATAATAGAAGGACTAGGGGGCACTCCATGAAGTTAGCAAGTAGCACATTTAATACTAGTAGGAGAAAATTCTTTTTCACTCAACGCACAAATAAACTCTGGAATTTGTTGCTAGAGGATGTGGTTAGTGCAGTTAGTGTAGTTGTGTTTATAAAAGGTTTGGATAAGTTCTTGGAGGAGAAGTTCATTACCTGCTATTAATCAAGTTGACTTAGAAAATAGCCACTGCTATTACTAACATCAGTAGCATGGGGTATACTTAGTTTTTGAGTACTTGCCAGGTACTTGTAGCCTGGATTAGCCACTGTTGGAAACAGGATGCTGGGCTTGATGGACCCTTGATCTGACCCAGTTGGCAATTTCTTATGTTCTGATGACCTGGCCCAGACAGCGGGAAAATTAAAGTTTGGGACATCTCCCTGACAATCCCAACAATCGTTTGTAAGGAGCCAGATGCCACAAAATGCAGGGCGCACAAGAATGTTTGTGAGGCCCGGTATAGCTTGGGACCTTTCCATGACCGGATCCAGATCCCTCTGAGTTCCTGATACAAATCCATGATAGCCTGAGAGCTGCGGCAATACCTGGTAACCACATGTTCCTCTGGCATGCCCAGCAATGTGGTGCATGGATAAAAGATGTGTTCCCTGTACAAACTGTATGACCTCCTGCATGGCAGGCCCAGCTGTGGGCCAGGGCGCTTCACCAGTGGGAAAATAGGCTCTGGTTCCGGTGCGGGGATTTCCCTAAGAGGTGTTTGAACCTGCCATGCAGAAACCAAGACCAGGTAGGAGGTCTGGAGGGGGCCCTTTGAAGGGGGGTACTGTTGCGTCCATCGGTCTCAGATGGCTTCGACCCTTGTGCCTCACCTTTTTCTCAGCTCTTCCTGCTAGCCTTGGGAAGATGGCTACCACCGCATCTGCAAGCCGCGCTCTCCGATGTCCCCGGGATGGCTATGGTGTTGCCTCCCACCATGTTTCTCCCAAGGGCTTCCTAGGGTGTGCGCGCGTGTGCTACCCATGTCTTTATTCCAGCTATGACACGAACCTCGGGGGCGTTCCCCTCAAGTGACGTCACACCATCCGGGTATTTAGCTTGTACTAATTTGCTAGCTTATTGATTTAGCAAGGATTGGTCTCAGCCTGTCTAAGCTACTCTGCCGCTTCCGTGCTGCCGCTGGAAGCTCTCTCTCTGCCCTTCGAAGTATTGTCTAACCTGGGTACCCGCTCCTTGGGGGCCCTCTGCTTTATTTCAGGTGCCTTACTGGGATCAGGTACTCGCTCCTTGAGGGCCTGCTCTCCCTGCCTCAGTGCCAGTACCATCTACTTCAGCCTGGTGGAATCGCCAACCTACTGCTACCATCTAGTGAGTAATCTAACTCTCAGTCTGTCTTATCTACAGCATTGCCTTGCCTGGGAAACCTACACCGGAATCCCCTATACCAACGTGGTGAGACGGGTTCCCTCTGCCGAGGGTCCCGGGACTGCTACCTCTGGATTACCTCACTACTGCCACTTCTGGTGGTATACATCAGCTGTACAATAAAGGAGCTAATTCTGTGTTTGTGGGTCCTGAGTCTAGCCCAGTACTGTGGCTCCCCATGGGGCTCCTCCCCGTGGGCATGGTCATCTGCCACAGTACTCAAAAACCCACCCAAACACCGCTAAACCATAATATCAAGTTGACTTAGGGAATGGCCTCTGCTAGTACTGGCATCAGTAGCATGGGATCTTCTTGGTTTTGGGTACTTGCCAAGTTCTTGTGGCCTGGTTTGGCCTCTGTTGGAAACAGGATGCTGGGCTTGATGGACCCTTGGTCTGACCCAGCATGTCAATTTCTTATGTTCTTATAAAGAATAAAATAAAATCACAAAACATTTAGATAGACATGGTTTGATGGGACACAGCCAACATGGATTTATCCAAGGGAAGTCTTGCCTCACAAATCTACATATTTTTGAATGGGTGAATAAACATGTGGTCAAAGGTGAACCTGTAGTTTGGTGTATTTGTATTTTGAGAAGACATTCAACAGTCCCACATGAGAGGCTTCTAAGAAAACTAAAAATACATTGGAATGGAGGTGATGTCCTTTTGTGGATTGCAAGCTGTTTAAAAGACAGGAAACAGATAGTAGGATTACATGGTCTGTTTTCACAATGGAAAAAGGTAAACAGTGGAGTGCCTCAGGGATCTATATTTGGACTGGTGCTTTTTAATATATTTATAAATGATCTTGAAAGGGGTTCAACCATGAGGTGATCAAATTTGTGGATGACACAAAATTATGTGTTACATACACATAATTTAGTGTGCCCTTGGGCCTCAGCCCGACCCCAGACGGATCCAGGATCGAACCGAGGGTTGACGGCATGTTCCACCATGGCTGACGGTCTACCCTCTGCCAGGCCGGCAAGCTCCCATGGCCAACAACAGATGATTGTTGGCCATTCCGAGCCCTTTCAGACCTGCTGCATGGAACAGCATGGAGCAGCAGGCCTGGCCTGAGGTCGAGGGCAGATGGGCCTTGACACGTAGACATGACAGCAGATTCGTTGCAACGACATCGCGGACGAAGACTTGACAACAGGATCGATGCAACTGCATTGCGGACGAAGACATGACAGCAGGGTCGATGCAAAGACATCGCAGACGAAGATTTGACACCACAGCTGATGCGAAGACATCACGGACCAATGGTCGATGCGACGGCATCCCAGACCAGGGTCGATGCGACGACATCAGGAACAAGATGTTGACATGATACCAAGAGTGATGCAACGGCATCCATGACAAGACGAGGAACTTGACGAAGTCCAGACGAGACGAGAAGCTGGGTGGAAGGACATTGGCACTGTCTCTCAGGGCGCCCTACTCAGCCCACCCGCGGCACTGAGTCGTGGTCCACCCTGTCCCACTGTGCGCCCTACACAGCCCGAGGAGGCTGGTCATGGACCACGCTGGGAGCGGGACAAGCGCAGGGAAGGATCCAGTCAAAGCAGAACTCCAATGATGGAGCCGATGTCGCCCGAAGCTCCACCAACGGCTGGCAGAACATGACGGCTCAGGAGCACAGGACACCAGTCCACCTGTAGGCTAGTCCACGCTCGGGCACACATCATCTGAGGGACCCCCGGCCTAACAGGTACCAGAAGGCTCAAGAGCGCTGAAGACGAAGACACAGGAGCAGGACATTAAGGAACCTGGAATATCAGGAAACAGAAGACCAAGACGAGACACCAGGACACCTGGACAGGGACCTCAGGCACGAACATGACTTGGCATGACGAGATGAAGCAACAAGAACTCCTTGGAGAAGACAAAGAAGACCTGACGGAGCTCTGGCAGGCCGGAGCCTAAAGAGTGAAGCAACTCCAATGCAAGGCGAAAACTGAATGACGGAGCAGCCCTTTTATAGGGCTGTGCAGGAAGTCCACTCCCTAGATGGGGTCAGCCACACTTCCTGTGGCTGGCCCTTTAAATCCTGAAGAGAGGCGCGCGCCGGCACCTAAGAGAAGGCAGGAGAGCTCTGCAGGACCGCGGACAGTGGCCTGCACCGACGTCAGATGCCAGGGACGCAGGGCTGGGCCTGAGGAGCAGGGATGCAGGGCTGGGCCTGAGGAGCAGGCCCGAAGACGGCAGCGGCTCCAGCCACTGCAGGAGACCCCAGGGGCGGCTCCAGCCGCTACTCCAGCCTGGGGGTGCGGCCTCCAGGCCGCAAAGATGACGCTGGCGTTGGTGGTGGCTCCAGCCGCGCTGATGGCAGGAAAGTCCGCAGCTCCGGCTGCAGTGAAGAGGAGCAGCACGGGCAGCTTCCGGGCCACAAAGAGAGATTTCAGTCCACGGCTCCGGCCTCGTGGAGAGGCCGACGACGGCGTCCTGCCACGTCGGCTGAAGAAACAGCGAGGGTGAGTGAGCCTGCTCGCAGGGGAACCCACGGGCAGCGAGTTCATAACATTATATGGAAAAGTTAAATCTCAAGTGGATTGTGATCAATTGCAGGAGGACCTTGGGAGACTTTAAGATTTGGCATCCAAATTGCAGTTGAAATTTAACATGGCAAGTGTGAAGTGATGCATATAAGGAAAAATAACCCTTGCTCTAGTTATACAATGTTAGGTTCTATCTTAGGAGTTACCACCCAGGAAAGAGATCTAGGTGTCATAGTGGATAATACATTGAAATCATTGGCTCAGTGTTCTGTGGCGATCAAAATAGCAAACAGAATGTTAGGAATTATTAAGAAGGGAATGGAAAATAAAATGGAGGATGTCATAATGCCTCTGAATTGCTCCATGGTAAGACCGCACCTTGTATACTATGTAAAATTCTGGTCACCGCATCTCAAAAAGGATATATCTGCACTGAAGAAAGTACAGAGAAGGTCAACCAAAATGATATGGGGCATGGAACAACTGCCCTATGAGGAAAGACTAAAGAAGTTAGGGCTGTTCAGTTTGGAGAAGAGAAGACTGAGGGGGGATATGATAGAAGTCTACAAAATCATGAAAGGACTTGAACAAGTTAATGTAAATCAGTTATTTACTCTCTCAGATAACAGAAGGACAAGGGGGTACTCCATGAAGTTAGCAAGTAGCTCTTTTAAAACAAATCAAAGAAAATTCTTTTTCACTCAGCGCATAGGTTATTTACACTTTCGAATAATAGAAGGACTAGGGGGCATTCCATGAAATTAGCAAGTAACACATTTAAGACTAATTGGAGAAAATTCTTTTTCACTCAACGCACAATAAAGCTCTGGAATTTGTTGCCAGAGGATGTGGTTAGTGCAGTTAGGGTAGCTGGGTTCAAAAAAAGGTTTGGATAAGTTCTTGGAGGAGAAGTCCATTAACGGCTATTAATCAAGTTTACTTAGGGAATAGCCACTGCTATTAATTGCATCAGTAGCATGGGATCTTCTTAGAGTTTGGGTAATTGCCAGGTTCTTGTGGCCTGGTTTGGCCTCTGTTGGAAACAGGATGCTGGGCTTGATGGACCCTTGGCCTGACCTAGTATGGCATGTTCTTATAGGTAAACTCTGGAATTCATTGCCAGAGAATGTGGTTACAACAATTAGTGTAACTGGGTTTAAAAAAGATTTGAATAAGTTCCTAGAGAAAAACATCCATAAACTGCTATTATGGTAATTAATATGCAATAGTAGCTTTAGCTTATGATTTATCTAATGTTTGGGTACTTGCCAGGTACTTGTGACTTGAATTAGCCACTGTTGGAAACAGGATGCTGGGCTTGATGGACCCTTGGTCTGACCCAGTATGGCATATCTTACATTCTTATGTTCTTATGTTCAGGGATGGTATGTTGTATTAGAGCCTCAAAATGGCTCTGAGAAATGCAGGTTCATACTCCTGATATCCTGGTGCATGGCCATGCCCCAGAGGATCCAGATTGGTCCTCAAGGGATGCAAAAGGTGTGCGGGGATAACTGAAAGGTGTTCCCAGCATTTAGACCACTAGGTCAAGTGACAGTGTGGGATTCCAGTGGAAGACCTGTGAGCTCTTTTTAATCCTGTGTATACTCATGTTGTGTAATGTGAAAGTATTGAAACTGTGTGTTAAGTCTGTAAGTAGGGGTTGTGTCAAATATTGACTATGTTTGTCCCTAAAAAGGAACTATGGTGGAAAATGACATGAACTGGATAAATGGGTTGGATTTAAGCTATGCCTGTGTTTGCAATCTTGATTGAGGATACCTGTTTTATACCTGCAATGCATCACAAGTCAGGGAATGTTTATGTTATTGCACCATGACACTATTCCCAGCATGGTTTGTAATGTAGGAGCTTCCAACCTGACAGCTGATTGCTCCCTAGACAACAGCAACACTCTAACTGAGTACTTGCTTCCGAGTCAGGGATTTATTTATTGTAAAATTTATATTCCACTAATCCAAGAACCAAGCACTCAGTGGATAACAATTGTAGAAACAACTAATATAAAATGTGTGTATAGCATCTTAACCAAAGACAAAATACCACAAACACAAATGAAGACCTGGATGGTGGAGGCCTTATTTCCAAAGAATCTCTTTTTCCCCACTGTTAATATTAACAAATGCCAGCCACAAACAGCAGACCCCAGACTCTTAAGGTATGCTGACATAGACAGGCTTTGGCCTTCTTTTGGAAGACCAGATAAATTGTTTTCCATACAGAGTTCTACATGGAGAACCAACAAGTCTCTATGCCAGGAGTGACCAACTCCTTACCTCGAGAGCCACAGAGAGGCCAGGTTTTCAGGATATCCACAATGAATATGCAGGAGAAATTTGCATGCACTGCCTCCATTGTATGCAAATCTATCTTGTGCATATTCATTGTGGATATCCTAAAAACCTGGCCTATTTGTGGCTCTTGAGGACTGGAGTTGGTTACCCCTGCTCTATTCTATGGCTCCTCTACATGTGTCCATTTATAGGACAGAAGGATAAGGGTGCCTTTCCACATAATGATATAGGAACATGGTCTTCTAGGATGGCTTTCATGTAAAAAGGATTGCCCTCTTGGATGGTCTTGAAAATACATATACGATGGTTTTGAATTTCACTCCAGGCTATGTAGAGCCAATGCAGGTTTCTCAGTAGAGTTGTAAGTCTGTCCTGGTACCCACATCCCATTTTACTGCAGGCTACCATGTTTAGAATAAGCTGAAGGTTTGGGCTCTATAACGAGGTGTCTGCACCCTTGTTCAAAGCAATACGTTTGAAAATGTCTCACTATTTCTACACTCTGAAGAAGAGAATATGAGATCCTGGAACACAGCCCTTACTTCCCAAATCATCACCACTCACTGCTACACTAACAGCTGTAGCTACATATTCAGCAACATTCAGCTTTCTTGCTGAACTAAGGCAGCTGCCTCCTTCTGAGCAGTGCCACTAACTCCCTCAGAGGTTGCTGTGCTGGCAGCATTGCTAAACTTGATGAATTCAGAGATATGCAGCAATCCCGAGTCAGAGGACTTGAAAAGGTTACTCTTCCAGCCCTGAAAGCGTTGGGAGAGTTAGATTAAATTTTATATTTCAATAACAGACCACGATATTCCAAAAGCAGAGTGCTAGTTGAGCCATTTAAGCAGACTAAACTAATAACCTTCTGTTTAGAAGCTAGCGCTATTCATAATTTAATGTATTGCTGCTTAAACATTAACCTTTTGACAGCTGGCATAGTGCCCACAGCTACCTTAGTGTTGACTATCTTTCAGTATTTTTTTTTTTAATATATGTATATATTTTTTATATTCCACTTTTCGCACTTTTTTTTTTCAGCACTTCAAAGTGGATTACATTCAGGTACTGTAAGTACCGTAGGTACTGTAGGTATTTCCTACCAGTAAAATGAATAGTATTGTTAAACCAGAAATAAATCATTTACCGCTACAACTTTTTGTTATATTGCATTGGCAAATCAACAAGAAACTGAGTAACTTATTTACTTTTTGGTGATTATTTTTTTTCTAATTTTCTGATTCTGTTAAATGATTGATACACCTTGGCCCTATACCAAACCTTTATCAGTTTCACCTTTTCAGTACATATGCACTTTTGCTTCTTTTAAATTACAGGATTGATAAAGAACATCATCCTCCAGAGAGAAAAACAAAAATATGCACATCATACACAAGGACATTTCAGACAGAGCTTCCTTTTCTTCACTGTTGTGGATCCTCCACCCTAATTATGGGGCTTTATGATGAGACCTTAGCCATCTTTACTCCCTACCTGGACTCAGGCCATCACTAGGGAACTTTGGGATGGTACCCTAGTTCTAGATTGTAAGCCTTCTGGGGACAGGAAATACCTTCTGTACCTGAATGTAACTCATCTTAAGCTAACAATGAAGAGATATGAGCTAAATCTAAAAAAAAATATATATATATGCAGGAATATATATGAGTCACTATGTTTTTTACTTACTTGGTCTGGGATTATTTTATAGGTTTTTTGCATTTTATCTCATTTTGTTTATGTTGCTATGGCAATGTTTTCTATGCTATTGTAACTATTTTAGGATGTGGTTAGATAAATGGTGGCTAGGAGTTTGATTATGACTGTAGAATGTGAGATGAAGATTTTTGATTGATTGTAATTAGGCTGGAAGTGGGCTGAGGTGGTTGTAATTGTACACAGGTCTATTTATCATTTCTTTCATATAAAAAAATGTATATAATGCTTAGGCCAAGCTCAAAGTGGTTAACAAAGTTACAAACATAAAATTCTTAATACAAAAAAATTAATTAACAAGCCCACCTGCAAGATCTGTTCAGATAAATCTTAATTTCTCTACAGGCATAAGTTTCAAATACATCTCACTGTACTGTGCATACAAACAGAATAATCAAATATAGACACCTGGCTAGCCCTGTAAAAACAACTCAGTAATTCATAGATGTTACTAACTTTCGGCATTAAACATCAAGTTAAATAGGTTTTTAATAGTTTCTAAAACTCTTGGCACATGTTGTTAACCTCAGTTGTTCCAGTAAACCAGATTTATAGTAGAAAAAAACTCTTTACTGAGTTACAGCCATATACGCAATCTTTAAAGAGGGAACCATAAGCAACTTGGATTGGGATTCAGAGCAAGGTGCTAATCCATGGTAAATCCTTATTTTCCAGCAATTAATGTATTAACATAGCTGTTTTATAATTAATTCATCATAAAAACGGAAGCCAGTAAAGATTATATAGAATTGGAGTAATATGCTGTCTAATGCTCAATCCTGTCAACGTACAAGTGGCAGCATTTTGAATAATTTCCAAAGCCTGCAATGTGGATGTCAGAACTGCAAGGCAAAGGGAGTTACAGTAATCAAGGCCTGTAAGCAACAAAGCCTGAAGCACAGCATAAAATTCCTATCCTCCTAACAACAGTTTCAACTGATGCAAGATTCTAAGTTTAAAGAAAGTCGCTTTTATTTATGGGTCTATAGACAGCCTCAAGTCTAAAATGACTCCAAGACTTTATACTTGCAACGCAATGGGAATCTGATGACACTGGAAACTAAAAACAGTGGGCCCAAAATTGAAAGATTGCTGTTTAAGTAGCTTAGCCAGAAATGACTTATCTGGCTAAGTTACAAGGGCTCTTCAAGCATGGAGGAGTAGCCTAGTGGTTAGAGCAGTGGACTTATGAACCTGTGACACCATGGTTCAAGTCCTGCTGTTGCTTCCTGTGACCTTGGGCAAGTCACTTTACCCTCCATTGCCTCAGGTACAAACCTAGGCCTGGATTCTCTAATATTGCAGGGCTCTTTAAATCACGCGGTACAGGGAGGTGGGGGTTGGGCCTGCAAAAGCAGGCAGTGAAAAAGGTTCTGACTCCATCCCCATTTAGTGATCGCACGCGACAAAGACCCTTTTCGCATGTGATCCCTTTGGAAAATGATCCCCTTAGATTGTAAGCCCTCTGGGGATAGGTAAATACCTACAGTACCTGAATGTAATCCACTTTGAAGTGCTGAAAAAAAGTGTGAAAATCTGCTTATTGGCAGATATAACTTACCCATATAACTTATCTGGCTGACTAAATATTGCTACTTAGCCGGATAAATTATCCAGGTGTCTGCCCTCTTTCAAGCCGGCTATGAGATTGCTGGATAAATGACTTATCCAGCTATCTAGTGGCCGCGGATATTGAGCCGCATAAGTCGCATAAGCCGGATAAGCCGCATAAGTCGCATAAGCCGGATAAGTCTGACTATCGAGCGCTGAACGTGCTTTTGATATTGAGCCCAGTAGGTTTCTCTTTGGCAGGAGTCCTTTCTAATATCATGACCATCTTTTTACTGTCGAGAGACAGACAGCAGCTGAAATGTGGTTGACCAGGATGATATCACAGGGAAGGAAAATTGAATGTCATTGGCATACAATCTGTAGCTTGCACCAAGACTGGATATTAATCTAGAGATTGGGGCAATATAGGTATTGGAAAGCATGACCAATAAGGCTGATCCTTCTGGAACTCTCTAGTATTAATAGAGTACCAGGCAGATGCACATGATGTGATACAAATCTATCATTGATTCAAAAGATAGTTTAGTTTACGTCCTAACACTTTCACAGCAATTCTGCATTCTTTTAAACAGCGGATCAATATATCATGATTAAAATGTATCGCATGCAGCAGGGATGTCTAGCAAGAGAAGAACCTAATGTTGGCCATAATCAAATCCCAGTGAATGGTGTCCAAACCAGATACTAACAGGGTTTCACTGCTCAAACATTTACAAACTGGTATAGATCAAGAACTGAATGCTCCTTCATAAAATCGTTGAACTGTTTTAGGACCATTGCCTCAATCAGTTTTGCCAAGAATGACAATATAGGCCGATAGCTGGCAAAACAAGCAGACTCCAAACACGGATTTTTTAAGAGGGCGCACAAAAGCTTATTTCAACACATCTGACAAACAACCCTTAGTTAATGATAAATAGCATTTGCTAATAAAGGAGAAATTTTCTCTCAACATTTTCAGCAAAATGGTCCCTGGTTCAATGGACATGAAGAGAATTCAGGCTTGCAATAATCTACAAAAGTCCTGTGAGGAGACAGGGTAAACTCAGCCCATCTAACCTATAGATGCTTCAATTTAATTATTAGAATGAAATCTAGCACAGATATCTGAAATTTTGTTTTCAAAATACTGTGCAAAATCATCACAATGAGAGGGAGTAAATAATAGGGATGTGAATCGTGTCCTCGATCGTCTTAACGATCGATTTCGGCTGGGAGGGGGAGGGAATCGTATTGTTGCCGTTTGGGGGGGTAAAATATCGTGAAAAATCGTGAAAAATCTAAAAATCTAAAAATCGCAAAACCGGCACATTAAAACCCCCTAAAACCCACCCCCGACCCTTTAAATTAAATCCCCCACCCTCCCGAACCCCCCCCAAATGAGTTAAATAACCTGCGGGTCCAGCGGCGGTCCGGAACGGCAGCGGTCCGGGACGGGCTCCTGCTCCTGAATCTTGTTGTCTTCAGCCGGCGCCATTTTCCAAAATGGCGCCGAAAAATGGCGGCGGCCATAGACGAACACGATTGGACGGCAGGAGGTCCTTCCGGACCCCCGCTGGACTTTTGGCAAGTCTCGTGGGGGTCAGGAGGCCCCCCACAAGCTGGCCAAAAGTTCCTGGAGGTCCAGCGGGGGTCAGGGAGCGATTTCCCGCCGCGAATCGTTTTCGTACGGAGATCGACTGCAGGAGGTCGTTCAGCGAGGGTTCCGGCGCCTCGCTGAACAACCTCCTGCAGTCGATCTCCTGCCGGCGCCATTTTCCGTACGAAAACGATTCGCGGTGGGAAATCGCTCCCTGACCCCCGCTGGACCTCCAGGAACTTTTGGCCAGCTTGTGGGGGGCCTCCTGACCCCCACGAGACTTGCCAAAAGTCCAGCGGGGGTCCGGAAGGACCTCCTGCCGTCCAATCGTGTTCGTCTATGGCCGCCGCCATTTTTCGGCGCCATTTTGGAAAATGGCGCCGGCTGAAGACAACAATATTCAGGAGCAGGAGCCCGTTCCGGACCGCTGCCGTTCTGGACCGCCGCTGGACCCGCAGGTTATTTAACTCATTTGGGGGGGGTTCGGGAGGGTGGGGGATTTAATTTAAAGGGTCGGGGGTGGGTTTTAGGGGGTTTTAGTGTGCCGGCTCACGATTCTAACGATTTATAACGATAAATCGTTAGAATCTCTATTGTATTGTGTTCCATAACGGTTTAAGACGATATTAAAATTATCGGACGATAATTTTAATCGTCCTAAAACGATTCACATCCCTAGTAAATAATTACTTTGAATATCCTGCTTTAATAGCATTTGCAAGTGTCAGATAGTCAACTGTCTGAAAAGGCTAATGTGCATTGTTACCTGTCTGATTTATTCTATCTATATAGCAGTTTCCCAAGTCTCTCCTGGAAGCACACCTAACCAGTCAGGCTTTCAGGATTACCACAATGGAAATGCATGAGAGAGATTTGCATATATTAGGTCTCCAATGAATGCATGTTTATTTCATGAATATTCATTACAGATATCATGAAAACCAGACTGGTTAGGTGTGCCTCCAAGAGAGGTTTAGGAAACACAGCTATATCAGACACTTTCTTTATGTTGTTCGTGGCTACTCTATACTGATGTAATCTGCATGCTTCTAAATCGGTTAAGATTTCTGCTGATGCTCAGCTTTCCAAAGCGGATGTTTAACTTCCTGCAAAGAAGAAGCATGCCACATAGTACTGATATTCTGACATTGAATAACTAACTTGATAGGCACAAATCTTCAGAGTGATAACCATGTTAGTCTGGTGTAGCAAAATGACATAAGGCAGGTGGCATTTTATAGAGTAACAAATTTATCGAGGCACGAGCTTTCGAGAACAGAATTCACTTTGTTGGATGCATGAAGTGTAGTACGGAGGAGAGTTAAATATATGGGGATGGAGGTGGGAGATATAGAACAAAGAAAAGGCATTAAATTAGGCAGGCAGGGTGTGGAAACAGAATGTTAATTGCATTATGGACAGGACTGCTGACAAATGAGGTAAGAATAAAAAGACAGAATGATCTGAGAACAATTAAGTTCATAGTGTGCCATGAAGCCATTGTCTCTGTTCAGACCCAGGGTGATGGTGTTAATTTTTTTGATGATCCCCAGTTCATGCTGGAGTGTTCTTTTGAAGTTCCTTTTGAGTATGGCAACTTTAAGGTTGAAATGTTCTGCTACTGATTTCTGAATGTTTCCATTTCTAATGTTAGATTTATGTCCATTTATTCTTTTCCTTAGGGATTGACCTGTTTGTCTTATGGATGTTGTAGTTGATATTGTTGGGTCCTGTGATGGTGTTGCCTGGGTTAATATGTGTATCTAGTTAGCATCTGGATTTCTGGCAGGTCTGGTTCTTCAGTTGGTGTCATTGTAAAATTTGTGGTTGCTGTTGACTATCTGTTTGAGGTTGGGGAGTTATCGGTAGGTCAGGATAGGCTTGCCACCCATGGCCTGTGAGAGGGTGGTATCATTGTCCAGGATGAGTTGTAAATCCTTGATATGTTTCAATGATTTCAACTGAGAGCTATAGTTAACAATCAGGGGTGTTCTTTTATTTTGTTTTTTGAGATGATCTTGTAGCAGAATGTTCCTGGCTCTGCTGATCTGTTTTCTTATCTCATTGGATGGGTATTGAAACATAGAAACATAGAAATGACGGCAGAAGAAGACCAAACGGCCCATCAAGTCTGCCCAGCAAGCTACGCACTTTATCCATTTTTTTCCCTTTTTCTCTCTCCCACATGTTACTATTGGATTCCAGTACCCTCCAGCCCTAATTCCCCTCCACCCTACCACCAATTTAGAGAGCAGCTCCGTATCTGCATCCACGTGACATCCAGCTCAATTAGGGGTAGCAACCGCTGTAACAAACAGGCCACCCCCTTGCCCCATACTCTTACCCACCCGTTTTTATTTTTTTGTTTGTTTTATTTATTTATTTATTTTTTGGAGATAGCAGCCCTCCATCCTTCCGCTCCGTGAAGGTGGAACACCAACTACTGGCCACTGGCATCCCGCTCCGTGAATGCCTCTGTGGCTACTGCCGCTCCGTGCAGTGTTCGAATGCCGCTGTGGCTACTGCCGCTCGATATTCCTCTCTCTATGCATCCCAGCATTCTTCTGGCTTTTGCTATTGCCTTGTTGCATTGTTTCGCAGACTTCATATCATTAGACACTATCACCCCAAGGTCTCTCTCCTGCTCCGTGCACATCAGCCTTTCCCCCCCCCCCCCCCATCGAATACAGTTCATTCAGATTTCCACTCCCCATATGCATAACTTTGCACTTCTTGGCATTGAATCTCAGCTGCCATATCTTCGACAACTCTTCCAGTTTCCTTAAATCCCGTCTCATTCTCTCCACTCCTTCCGGCGTGTCCACTCTGTTGCAGATCTTAGTGTCATCCGCAAAAAGACAAACTTTACCTTCTATCCCGTCCGCAATGTCGCTCACAAAGATATTGAACAGGACCGGTCCCAACACCGATCCTTGCGGTACACCACTTAAAACCGCTCTCTCTTCAGAGAAAGTTCCATTTACCATCACGCATTGTCTTCTGTCCATCAACCAGTTTTCAATCCAGGTCACCACCTCAGCACTCACTCCTAAGCTTCTCGCTTTATTCACCAGTCTCCTGTGCGGAACCGTATCAAAAGCTTTGCTGAAATCCAAGTAGATGACATCGAGTGCTCTTCCTCGATCCAATTCCTTTGTTACCCAGTCAAAAAAGTCAATCAGATTTGTCTGACAGGATCTTCCTCTGGTGAATCCATGCTGCCTCTGGTCCATCAATTCTCCGGACTGTAGATAGTTCACTATTCTCTCTTTCAACAGTGACTCCATTACTTTTCCCACCACCGAAGTGAGGCTAACCGGTCTGTAGTTACCAGCCTCCTCTCTGTTCCCACTCTTGTGAAGCGGGACCACCACCGCTCTTCTCCAATCACTCGGCACCACTCCCGTTTCTAGGGATCTATTGAACAGGTCGCACAGCGGTCCCGCCAGCACATCTCTGAGCTCCCTCAGTATCCTTGGATGAATCCCATCAGGCCCCATGGCTTTGTCCACTTTCAGATTCTTTAGCTCTTCCCATACATTATCTACTGTAAAAGGATTTTCATCTGTTCCATTTCCCTCCAGTTTCTTGTTGTGTAGAGATGGTCCTTCTCCAGGGTCTTCTCTAGTGAACACAGAGCTGAAGTATTCGTTTAATATTTCTGCCATTTCTTCGTCTCTCTCCACACATTGATCATTTCTACCTTTCAATTTCACTATACCACTTTGGACATTTCTCTTTTCGCTGATGTATCTGAAAAATGTTTTGTCACCATATTTTATCTCCTTGGCAATCCTCTCTTCCGCTTGACTTTTTGCCAACTTAATTTCTTCGTCTCCCTCAGTTGAATCAAATAAAATATTCTTCTTTGTGCGCCTCCCTTTGGGATCTTTTATATTTCTTGAATGCTGTTCTTTTAGCTTTAATTTTGTCAGCCACCTCCTTTGTGAACCAGATAGGTTTCATTTTTCTTTTGCTTTTCTTTACATTTCTAACATATAGAGCAGTTGCCTTAGCGATTGCTCCTTTTAGATTGGTCCACTGCTGATCCACATCTCTCTCATTTTCCCATCCATTTAGTTCTTCCTCTAGGTACTTCCCCATTTCCTCAAAGTCTGTGTTTTTGAACTGTAAAACTCTGGTATTTGTGCTTCTTTTCCATATTCTTTTAGTGATATTAAACCATACCGTTTAATTCCAAAAATGTCTATTGTAATTTTTCCAGATGGGAGTCCTTCTCTGACAGGTCAGAACAAATGTGATTGCACTGTAGGGCTTGGCTGTAGACAATGGACCTGTTGGTAGGGGGTATATGGAAGCTGGAGGCATGTAGGTATGTGTGGCAGTTGATGGGTTACCGGTATAAAGTGGTTCTTATGTGTCCCTCATTTAGTGGACAGTGGTGTCCAGAAAGTGGACTTGTTGTGTGGATTGTTCTAGGTTCAGATTGATGGTGGGGTGGACTTTGTTGAATTCTTGGTGGAATTCTATATGTGCTTCAAGTCTGTGGGTCCAGATGATGAAGATGTCATCAATGTACCTTAGGTAGAGCAGTGGCTTCTGGATGTAGGAGTTGAGGAAACATTGTTCTAAATCAGCCATGAAAATGTAAGCATGTTGTGAAGCCATACAGATACACATGACTGTGCATTGACTTGTAGATGCAAGTCTTTTACAAATCTGAAGTAGCTGTGTGTGAGGACATAATAGTAAATTTTATTGGCCAGATCAGCTGGGATGGCCTCTGGGATGATATTCCTAATAGTTTGCAATCCGTCTTTGTGAGGGATGTTGGTTTAAAGGGATTCAACATCCATAGTTGCCAGAATAGTGTTATCTGGGAAGTGGCCAATAGAATGGGGTTTATTCAGAAAATCTGTGATGTGGTGAAGATAGCTAGGAGTGCTGGTGGGTGACATAGGGTCTGAGGATGGAGTTCATGTAGCCAGACACTCATACTGTGAAGGTGTTGATGCTAGAAAAAATGGGGTGTCCAGGGTTCCCTTGGTTGTGTATTTTGGGTAAAAGGTAGAAAATACCCGGTTGAGGTTCCTGGGATGTGTCCTTGTCATTCTGTCTTTTCACATTTACCCCAGTTGTCAGTACCCTGGACTATAATGCAATTAACACTTTCTATCCGCACCCTGTCTGCCTAATTCAATGCCTTCTCTTTATTCTGTATCTAACCCCCCTCCCCCATCCCCATATATTTTACCAATCTCTGTACCACAATTCATGCACCTGATAAAGTGGACTCTTGTCCTTGAAAGTTCATGGTTAGTCTATAAGGTGCCACCCGCCTCCTGTCATTTTTGATAGGCGCAAGTTCCTTAACAGTACTTGGCAATCCCAGTCAGGATTAGTACTGCAAACAGCTTTGTGACTGTTTTGGAAGAAGTGGAATATCAAGACAAATAAAGATGGCACCATGTATAGCCCTCCTCTTTCCCCCATTGTAGGAACTTGGCCCAGCACTAGGGGGCTTTAGGACGGCACTATGAACTCCTTTCCCCATTTTCCTCTCCCCATTCCCCTCCTCCCATTGGAGGCATTCAGCACAGCATTAGGGGGATTTAGGATGGCACTGTGTGCCCTCTTCCCATCGTCCACCCTCTTCATTATAGGTACCCAGCCCAGCACTTAGGGAGCTCTAGGATGGCACTGGATATATATATCCCATTTTTACTTCCCTTCGATGTAGGTATTCAGCCCAGCACTATGAGACTTTGGGAGGGCTCTGTGTATCCCTTTTCCCAATTTCTTTCACCCATCCCACTCTTTGAGGATTTCAACACAGTGCTCTGAACTGACATTCTTTGCATTTATTTATTTAAACTTTTATATACCGATGTTTCTGTATAGGATACATATCACACCGGTTTACATGAAACTGAACTGTCGCCGAGGGGCGGATACAGCGAAACTTTACCCTGCTGCTGAAATTCTAATACAAGAGGTAAACAGTGATAAAAGGCCCTTTAAAAGGGAGATCATGGAGCAGAATAAGAGGGAAGGATAAACTCTGCTGTACCCAGCAGGTCACCGAGGGCCTCATCTCAATCATATCTCTTTAAAACTCTTCATATACTAATTACTCCAAAAAATGGTGGCTACAAGAGCTTCTTATTAGTTAAAATGGTGTCAAACTGACGTATGCCATAACACCATCAATTTCAGCATTCTCCGCCCTGATGATATCTTTCCTAAAAGCTTCAGCACTTAGCATTAGAGATTTTGGTTCCCTTTCTTCTGGCCATGGCTTTGGCCCCACTACTTCTGCATTTGCCCATGGGTGAGGAAGGGGCAGACCGGCAAGGCCCTCTTCCGTCAGCTTTCTTCCTTAAGAATTCTGTCTGCATCACTGAGGGTCCAAACAGAGGCGCAACCTGTCAGCTGTGCAGGATTCCTCAAATCCGTGGTCCTGGAGTTAAAGAACTAATCCCAGCAGTCTGATGCCCTGCTCATTGCCACCTTTATAGGCAAAGGCGGCGTGCGGGAGGCAGGCAAATCATCAGACATACGCTGTTTAAGAACAAGCAGAGACCGTCACCTTCATTTCATATGATAGCCTGGCCTGCGATTCCAGAGTTCCTCTCCATCTGAGAGGCAATAGGTTTCTACTACAAAGCTTTGGAGGACATCAATATCTGTTATTTCACTAGAAACTTGTGCTATTTAATAACTAAGCCACAGCTGGAATGGGGCAGCTGTGAGGATGAGAGAAACAGGTGGAGTACTACGTTTACTCCTGGGGGAATTCCGTGCAAAAACATTTAAAATTCTGCGCACACAAACTTAAAATTCTGCAAAATTCTGCAAACTTTATATTGGTCAAAATAACACAATTTACATGACAGTTTTTAAGTAATTACATTTTAAATTAATACAGAAAAAAAGCTATTACTTAAAGATGCAGAATTTTAAATATTTTGAGCAGAATTTCCCTAGAAATTCATTGTAAAAGTGTCCCTTCCACTTGTTCTCCCTACTCTCCTGGCCACTTTGCCCTCTCACGCCCCAACTCCTCCACCTGCAGTATCTCTCCCCTCCACCTCTAGGCTCAACCCCTTCCACTCTATTGCCAGTCCCAGAGTTTGACCCTATTCTCAGTACTGCCCCTCACACAGGCTCCCTCTGCCCCTCCCTCTCTCACACACATGCTCCCTCTCTCTATGTTGAAATGTTTTTATTAAATTTTCATAAATCACAACAAAACAACAATACTGTGAGGTGGGTACTCTGAACACCTCACAGAGCTAACCATATAACATTATGTAAAGCAGGAATATCTCCCCCCTCCCCAACCCTCCCAACCCCCCCCGAGTGAGTGTTCTCAACCATTATCCATTCAGTGTCAGCCAAGCTTCAAATAACAGATCTCAATGAACATCTGCTGGTGTGTCGGTGCTACCCCCTCTCGGTTACGCATTTAGGACCAAACTGCGGGCTTTGTGTGACAGTGACTGTATATACAACTCCCACTTAGCAAGAAATCTACGGCTTTCCTTTGGGGATGTTTAGGACGCCAACTTCTCCATAAGCATCATCTGATGCAACCCGTTCCTCCACGCCCAAAAAGAGGGGGGCTCCAAGGACCTCCACTGTAGGAGAATCATTTTTATCCCCACCAAGCAGGCCTTGCGTAGGAGCATGCGAGCGCCAGAATCATGGATGTGTATTGGGGAGATGCATCCAAAGAGTAACCACAGTGGGGAAATTGGGAATTCCATATCTATCAAATCCGCCATATAGTCTGCAATCCGTCGCCAATAGCGAAGAATCGACGGGCATGTCCAAAATGCATGGGACAACGTTCCCAGTCCCCGGCCACATCGGGGACACTGATGCGCGGACCCCGGTATAAAATGTGAAGCCACATGTGGAGATATGTAGGCTCGATTAAAAAACTTAAACTGCATCTCCCGATAATACATGCTATCCGTTGTTTTAGCTATTCGCTTAAAACATCTATGCAAAATGGAGGCCGTCACCTTGAAGTCCCCATCCCCATTCCAGCGGGTCTCCAACACTGTACAGTGATCGAACTCCAGACTTCTTCGCAATGATTTATAATACCAGGATAAGGACGGAGCCCCTTTGTCATTAAAACGAAACAAATTATCTAAGGTAAGAAATACCGCATCTCAAAAAAGATATAATTGTGATGGAGAAGGTACAGAGAAGGGCTACCAAAATGATAAGGGGAATGGAACAACTCCCCTATGAGGAAAGACTAAAGAGGTTAGGACTTTTCAGCTTGGAGAAGAGACGACTGAGGGGGGATATGATAGAGGTGTTTAAAATCATGAGAGGTCTAGAACGGGTAGATGTGAATCGGTTATTTACTCTTTCGGATAGTAGAAAGACTAGGGGACACTCCATGAAGTTAGCATGGGGCACATTTAAAACTAATCGGAGAAAGTTCTTTTTTACTCAACGCACAATTAAACTCTGGAATTTGTTGCCAGAGAATGTGGTTCGTGCAGTTAGTATAGCTGTGTTTAAAAAAGGATTGGATACGTTCTTGGAGGAGAAGTCCATTACCTGCTATTAAGTTCACTTAGAGAACAGCCACTGCCATTAGCAATGGTTACATGGAATAGACTTAGTTTTTGGGTACTTGCCAGGTTCTTATGGCCTGGATTGGCCACTGTTGGAGACAGGATGCTGGGCTTGGTGGACCTTTGGTCTGACCCAGTATGGTATTTTCTTATGTTCTTATGTTCTTATGACTTCGACTGTCTGCTGGCAAGGACTGTATATAATGGCGTATCTGGCGATAAGGAAAGGTGTGCGTGTGTCCAAACCCGTAAATTGTCATAAACTCTCGAAAGGGGAGTGGGGTCCCCTCCTCTGTCATCAAGTGACCCAAATATAGGACCCCCCGTTCCGTCCATTTACGAAAATAGGTGGAGGAGCTGCCCGGGCTAAAGTCAGCGTTCCCGACCACTGGAAGGAGATATGCGCACTGTGTTCGTATCTGCACTAATTTTATCACTCTTCGCCACGTCTGTCTCAAAGGCCGGATCAACACTGTTTGAGTAAGAAAAGGCGTTAACGGTGCCGAACTAGACTGCATCACATAAGGTGGTGCCATCGGGTACGTCACTGCTCCATCCGCCCTGAGTGGGGTATAGTCCGTCCTATGTAACAGCCAATCCCTAATAATTCTGAGATTACTGGCCAGATTATATGTCCCCAAATCTGGAAATCCCAGGCCCCCTTGACTCCAACAGGCGTACAACCAAGCCAGTGGCACCCTAGATCTTCCTCCCCTCCAGAGAAAGCACCTGACGACCCTTTCCAATTTCCGCACATCAGCCCTCTTCAATACTAAAGGCAGATTTTGGAGTACATAAAGCCATCTTGGTAAGATTGTCATCTTAAATAGGTTTACCCTATCGCTAAGAGAAAGTGGTAGCCCCCTCCAGCCCGCCAAGCTGTCAATCGTGCTTCGCATGAGATGTGGAATGTTGGCGCGATAGAGAAGTTCCAGATCTGCTGGGATGTGCACCCCCAAATAGCCCAATTCCTCTGAGGCCCATTGCAATGGGAAATCCTCCGGCCAAGTCTCCCTAAGTGTGGCCGGATAAGCTAATACCTGGGATTTGGACTCGTTCAATTTGAAACTCGAAAATACACCGAATGCCCAGATCACCTGCATTAAGGCTGGCAAGGAAGCCTGGGGAGACGTAATAAAGACCACCAAGTCGTCAGCAAACGCCACACTTTTAAAAATCTCCAAACCCATACGCACTCCTCTAATCTCCTGGGTCTGTTGGATGGCTAAAAGCAAGGGCTCCAATTGTAAAATAAATAATAGCGGTGATAAAGGGCACCCCTGCCTCGTACTGCGAGTCATCCCAAAAGGTTCAGACTGCGCTCCGTTGACCCAGATCACCATCTTAGGGTCTGTGTAAAGGAGTTGCAAAGCCCGCAAGTAGAACCCCTCAAACCCCATGCGGTTTAACAGGGCGAAAAGGTAGCTCCATTCGACCCTGTCGAACGCTTTCTCAGCGTCAAAACTTATGGTTAAATAAGGCTTATTCATTTGACAACACATAATCATGGCTGCTAGAACTTTACGTATATTGGCTAAGGCATATCGCCTACGAACGAACCCTACCTGATTCCCCCCTACTAGAGATGGTATAATTAAAGCCAATCTGTCTGCCAGCAATTTAGCTAGGAGTTTGACATCGGCGTTCAGCAGGGATATCAGGCGATAGGACCCCGGCAGTTGGGAATCCTTACCTCCCTTCGGGATGAGGGTAATCTGGGCCAGATTTCCATGGTCAGGAAACGCTCCCTGTTCAATCATAGCCGTATACCCAGCTGTGAGAGGACCCACTATTTGATCCACTAGTATCTTAAAAAATTCTGAGGTATACCCATCTGGACCCGGCGCCTTGAGTGGCTTAGCCTGTTGGATAGATTTCCTGACCTCCACCTCCGTGATAGGGCGATTCAGCCACTCTCTCTGCCCCTGCATCAGACTCAGAATCTGCAGCTTATCACAAAACTCCTTATAAGCCCCTGCGTTCTCCCCTCCCGAGGTATATAACGTAGTATAAAACTCCCTAAAGGTTCGTAATATGGAAGGGGTGTCCTTAAGGATTGAGTTATTGGTGCTTCTCAACACCGGGATATATCGATTGGGGCAATGCGAACGAATCAAATTGGACATCAGGCGCCCTGTTTTATTAGCGCATTGGTATAGCCTAAATTGGTAATAGAGGAAACTTTTCTTACCCCGTTCATGGAGTAGGGAGTTCAGGGCTGCTTGGGTGGAACGATATTCCTCTCTGGACTGGTCATTAGGACAAGAGCTTAACCGTACTCGAGCCTGGCGAAGCCTAACTGTTAAAGCTAAGATTCGTTTATTGATCATCTTATTCCTATAGGCTATGTAAGAGTTGATGGCACCTCTCAGTACCGCCTTAGCTGTATACCAATAAAGAACTGGCTGAGTACTATGCTCCTGATTGGAAAGAGCATAAGCCTGCCATTGTTCCCGTAGGAAACCCTGGAACCGGGCATCATGTGCCAAATAATATGGATATCGCCATAGTCTTGCACCAGGTTCGCCAGTCGTCAGCTGATATTCCACCCAAATCGGGGCATGATCGGAAATGACGATATTCCCGATGCCCGCATCCCGAAGCCTCAAAAAACTATGGCATTGGCTACTCACTAAAAAATAATCCAATCGTGAGTGGGATGAGTGTGCCCTAGAGATGTGGATGAAATCCCGCTCCTGTGGATGCAAGACTCTCCAGGTGTCCATCAAGTGTAGCTTATCTTCCAGAAACTGAGGGCCTTTGCCCAACCCTGGCTCTCGCCGCCGCGCAGGGGCTGCGTTCAGCTCCACATCGCGGACCGTATTAAAATCTCCCCCTATTATCAAGGTTTCAGAGATATACGGAAGAAGGTGAGCATAGATACCCCGATAAAAACTGGGCTGATAAACATTGTGAGCATAGATATTACAGAACACTATCTTGTGACCTAACAGGTTCGCTACTAGGATCAGATACCGTCCCTGGGGGTCCCCAATCTCATCCTCAATTTTTAGAGGCAGATTCTTATGGATAAGAATCGCCACCCCCGCAGACCGCTTAGTAGCTGCAGCCGAGCGGACCTCCCCAACCCAGTCACGTCTTAGCTTAGCGTGTTCGTGGTCCGTAAGATGCGTCTCCTGTAAAAATGCTATTTGAGCCTTCTGCTTCTTCAACCAGGAGAGAACTGTAGAGCGTTTAATAGGAGAGTGCAACCCACACACATTCCAGGAAACTACCTTTGTGGCGCTACTCATCTGCCAACCCTAAGGGGAATGATTGTCCGCACCACCACACCCAACCAATTCAATCAGGGAGCCCCCCCCCCAGCTAGGAATCTCCCGACATCTCCCTCAGCTCCACCACCGGAACACTCACACCAGCACCGTCGCGTTTCTCGGCTGACCCACTGCCCGAACCACTGACTCCCAACCCCCCTTTGGCCCACCATAATCCCCTACCCCCCCACCCCTCCCCCCCCACGGTCAAGAGCCCTCGACCCGTCTACCCCCCCAATACCCCACCTCTAGCTGCCTCCAGCTCCACCAGATCACGCTTTTAATGCCTCCAGAACTACCCCCCCCCCCCCCCCCCGGTTAAACAGATAGCAACCTATAAACAACCCCCTGTTACCTTCCAAATCCCACCTACTTCTACCAGGAGCCCCTAATTTCCCAACACCCCATCTCGGGCGCTAACCGCCGCCTTATATGCTTGAGTGGGTAGAGACAACAAAAAGAAAGGGAGGAATGACAACGAAAGCAGCAAAACACTGCAAACCCCAGCGCTCCCCCGCCATTACCCAAAGTCCATTTAAGTCCTTTGGTTGGGAATGTCCAGTTTCGTTCTGCAGCATCCATCAGGCAACCGGTTTCCTTAGACGAGCCTGGTGTTGTGGCATTGCGTCGCGCTCGCCGAGCCATTCCCCTGCTATATACCAGTCCTCCGGCTCCAAACCTAAACTAGGCCCCAAACTTAAAACGTACGAGTGGGGTCTACTCCCCGTCATCCAGGTGACCCCACTTGTTGTAACACTGTCAGATCCCAACACGTCAGGTGTCCCGAATCCAACTTACGGCACCAGCCAGAACTCAATTATAAACTCTGAGGTGATAAGCAAGTACTTAAAGGAAAGTTCACCAATGTCACAGCCCGCCGACTCCCCTGCTGTGATCAGTGAAACCGCAGTTGGTGGCTCTGAATATTCCTGCGAGGTTTATTATCCAGGACTGACCTGCCGGATCTACCGTGGATTCTCAAGTGCCCAGGGTGTTAAGAAAATCCTTCGCCTTGTCTGCTGATTCGAAGGTAAATACCTTCGCTGCGTGCCATACTCGCAGGCGGCCGGGTATAGCAATGCAAACTTCAGCCCTCTGGAGTGAAGAGTCGAGCAAACAGTTGAAAACCCTCTTCGCGCTGCTGACACAGAGGCTGAAAAGTCCTGAAATATGCGAATGGCATGCGTTTGGTAGGTCAAATCCGCTTTCGCCCGAGAGGCTCTCCATAATTCCGCTTTATGCGCGGAGTTCAAGATTTTGGCTATGACCAAGCGTGGCCGACCTGAGGCCTGCATCTTTGTGCCGAGACGATGGGCCCGCTCCACAACCAGACGGCCCTGGAGGTGGGGAAGCGCCAGCGCCTCAGGTAGCCAGGATTCCAAAAGAGACCGCAACTCCCCTTCTTCTATGGACTCGGGGAAACCTAGAAAGCGGAGATTGTCCCGGCGGGCCCTATTTTCTAGGTCTTCTATCTTATTATGCAACTCACGAAGCTCCTTCTCCTGTGCCGCCATTTTAGATGCACTCACCGCCCCTGCATCCTCGAGATCAGAAATCCGTGTTTCAGCCGCCTCTAGCCTCGGGGGAAGCGCCGCCAGGGAGTCGCGAACCTCACCTAGTTGTTCTGTCAGCACTGTCCATTTTTCATCCAAGGCCTCGAGGGGGAGGGGGGCCCGCTGTTCGTTGCGGTGGCCATTTTCGCTGCAGGCATCTTAACTTTGTCACGCTCCTTTCTTCCCGGTTTCGCCGTCATCCGCCCCGCTTAAGGCTCCTCAGGGGTCACCGGCGATTCTCCCCAACCTCCATGTGCCTCCATTTAGGGGTATTGTTTCAGGTCTGCGCTGGTTATGCTCGCGCTGGGGGAGGGAGCCCGGAGCCGAGAAGAAACACGTCCTTCCCCGCTACTGCATCACGTGACCCCCTGCTCCCTCTCTCTAATACACATACACACACCCTCATACAGGCTCCCTCACTCTCTCGCGCATACACACATACCCTTTTTCTTACACACGAGCTCCCAATCTCTCACACACATACACACTCCTTCACAATCTCCTCATATAGGCTCCCTCTCTCTGAAACCCACACTCAAGCATCCCCCCCCCGCTCTCTTACCTCCCATACTCTCTCTCACATCCTCCTGCTCTCTCTCACCTTCCCCTCCCCCCTCACACACACACACACACACACACACACACACACACACATTCTCTCTCACTGGGGCCTTACATCTTCGCCACGAGCGGAGCACACTCCATTTGCGGGACACAGGGGCCTTCTTTCTTTGCCGCGAGTGGAGCACACTCCATTCGCTGGGCGCCGGGGCATTCATCTTCGCCGCGAATGGAGCGCATCCCGCGGCAGACGCGGGATGTGCTCCATTCTCGGCATGCCGGGGTCTCCTGTGCTATTTCTTGCGCAGGAGGGGGGGAATTCTGTGCAAATTCTGCGCTCCACAGTGGCTCAGAATTTCCCCAGTACTACAAGTTGGAAGAGAGAGACACTAGGAGAAAAGGTGTCCTGGAGCAGAGCAGGGACTCGGGGGTGGGGGTTGGGGCATGGGGGGGGGGGGGGGTTTGAGGGCATGGCTGGGTGTCAAGCCCAAGGGGGCATCATCAAGGTTCATTTTACTCATGGGCATAAGCACACAAGGCTCTGCCCCAATGACTCTACTGGCTAGTGCCCCAATTCTCAGGCAACAGAGATCAGCCCTCTGCTTCCCCCCTCCCCTCCCACCCTCCCACTCCCCTCCCAAGCAGCATGCAAGGAACTGGATGGGGTGAATGTGAGTTTGGAGTAGACAGAACGCAGTGCAAAGCAAAGAAGAACCCTCATTAATCCAGCCCCTTCTTCTTTTGTGTTCCCCCCCCCCTCCTCCTAGCTGCAGGGAACAGAAAGGGTAGAGGAGGGGGCTGGAGAGAAGAGCAGAACAAAGAAGAATTCAGTTTTTATCTGCATTTTTCTTTTTCTATTTTGTGATCCCTTATTCTGTATTTGGTGAGGGTCTGTCTGTGTTGTATATGTGGGATGGAGGTGAAGTATTCTGCTAGTGTGTAGGTTCTGTGTAGGGATCTGCAGGTCCAGTGCAAGGGTAGTAGGCACCCTAGACACCTTCTGTCTTGTGCCCGTCCACCCCCGGGGTCGAGACTCACCACCCCACCCTGCCCCACGCCACCCTCCTGGGTTGTGCCGCCCCCACCATGCCCTGACTCCTACCTCATTTGTGTGCTTCTCAGGGCCACGAGCAGCATGTGCTGCTTGCGGCCTGATGAATCTCTACTCCTCTTTGCCACGAGACATGGCTGCTCTTCAGCACCCCCTAAGTGTCAGGCGCCATAGGTGACTGCCTATTTCGCCTAATGGACACGCCGGCCCTGGGGATCTGCAGTAGTTTAGCTTGTTCTGTTTTCCCACCAGAAGGTGTATTGGGGTTTTAGGCCCAGGTGGAATATTTGCAGTATTGCCTTTTCATGCAGGGTTGTTGCTATTTGAGTATGACAGACTTGCTATGTTGATTTAGAGTGACTTTTTGCAGGTTTTGCATGTTACTTCACATAGTGTCTGATAGGGCTGACAACGTTTCCATGGAGCAGAACCAGACATGTTTGGGGGGGGGGGGGGGCAGGGGACCGGCTGGCTGCAGCCCCCCCCCCTTTTCCCTATCAAATCAAGCATTGATTTTTTTCCTAGGCAGATTCTGCCTGCTGTCATTGGGGCTCAGTTCCATTCTCCTCATCCTCTGCGACTCCCAGAAGGACAGCACGAAGCTGCAACAAGTGCAGCACAGCTGTGGGAGAAGCAGAGGAGGGGGAGGGTCAAACCGAGCCCCGAAAACAGGCAGGTGATTGGAGCACTGCCAGGCTGCCACCACTGATTGGCCTTTGGTCTTGCCTTGCCTGGTTCTACGGGGTCTGGGGTCTGGTTCTACGGGGTCTGGTTACCCTTGTACCTGGACACTGTACCAACAGGCTGGAAAACTGGGCTATCCGGTCCAAAACCGGGCAGCTGGTCACCCTAGTGCCTGGTAATGGAGGGACCTTGTGTCACTGTAACTGAAGTGACAACATAATTTGAATGTTTTTCCTGTGGTGAGTAGTTGCAGTAGAGGAGGACTGGAAGGCTCATCTGCATACTGCTCCTAGCATCCCCTGGGAGAGGTGTTCAGAGGTCACCGCAAGCGATCTAGGAATTGAATTCCACAGCCCCAGCTTCTAGAGGCCCCGCACCCTTTGCAGTTGAGGAAGAACGGAAGCACGCGCCTAACCTCAAACCCTTCAATTAACTGAGTGTAGATTAATTTAATGGTGGTTAGAGAGAATTGGTTAAGTATAGTTTTTGGAAATCTTTGGACTTATAAAAGTTTGGTGAAAGGTGAAATAGAGGGATATATTCTTTAGAGTTTGTGTGTGTCTGAAGTAATAAGCAAGCCAGAGATAGATAATTCTAGGGTCTGTCTTTCCCACCCACTCAACTCTTGATTTTTAGGCACTTTCTCATTAAAAATCAATCAAGGTCATCTAAATCATACTATTGTACCAGCTCTTATTGAAAGTTTAATCATCCCCTTGTAGGACACTAGCTGATTAATTAGTAAATTCACCTGTAAATTTAAACTACTCTCATTCCAACTCCCTTAGTATCCTAAAATTAAATAGCAGATTCATTAGTAAATATTCCTGTAAATTTAAAGTACTCTAATTGCAATTCCCATAGTATCCTAAACTTAACTAGGAACTCAATAAAACGAAGATGAAGGCAGCAGTCCAGCAGCAAGAGTGTCACATGTATGATTTTTTACCCACCAGTTAGAGATTGTATGTGTGCGCTTGGTGCAAAGAGCTCCTGGCTCTCAGGGAACGAGTTTGATCTCTGGAGGCTAGAGTAGCAGACTTGGAGGAGCTGAGGCAGACAGAGAGGTACATTGATGAGACCTTCAGGGACATAGTAGCCATAGTATGCCAAGTCCCAGTAGCAGATCATCACCCTGGTGTAGCAGGAAGTGATCATGTAGCAAGGATCTGCTCTCCAGGTGATGTATGTCTTCTCGCACTGAGGACAAGTCTCCCAGGGTTACTGCCCAGGAGGGAAGGGTTAGGCAGTCCATTATAGTTGGTGATTCAATTATTAGAAATGTAATAGCAGGGTGGCTGGTGGACGTGAGGACCGCCTGGTAACTTGCCTGCCTGGTGTGAAGGTGGCAGACCTCACAAGTCACCTAGATAGGATTATAGACAGTGCTGGGGACATAGGAAATGTGGGAGAGAGATTCTGGAAGCCAAATTTAGGATTTTAGGTAGAAAGCTGAAATCCAGAACGTCCAGGGTGGCATTCTCTGAAATGCTTCCTGTTCCATGTGCAGGTTCCCAGAGGCAGGCAGAGCTCCAGAGTTTCAATGCGTGGATGAGATGCTGGGGCAGGGAAGAGGGATTCAGTAAGGAACTGGGGAAACATTTGGGGAAGGGGGAGACTTTTCTGAAAGGATGGGCTCCACCTTAACCAGAGTGGAACCAAGCTGCTGGCACTAACTTTTAAAAAGGAGAAAGAGCAGCTTTTAAACTAGAACAAGGGGGAAAGCCGACATTCACTCAGCAGTGCATGGTTCAGAGAAATGTATCCTTGAAGGATACTAATGAAACAGGAGAGTTAGGGCATCCCAACAGAGAGATTCCAATAAAAGCAAATGTAGTCTATGTGCCTATATGTAAAAAATCACAGAAGCTAATGATTTCCAAATTATCCCTAACAACTGAAAAGCAGGTTGATAATACAAAAAAAACCAAACCCCACACTTTGAAATGTCTGTATGCCAATGCCAGAAGTCTAAGAAGCAAGATGGGAGAGTTAGAGTGTATAACAGAAAATGATGAGATTGACATAATTGGCATCACAGAGACTTGGTGGAAGGAGGATAACCAATAGGACAGTGCTATATCAGGGTACAAAATATATATCGCAATGATAGGGAGGATCAATTTGGTGGGGGTATGGCACTTTATGTTCAGGAGGGTATAGAGTCCAACAGGATAAAGATCATACAAGAGACTAAATGCTCAGTAGAATCTATATAGGAACTGGGGAACCTTTTGGGGAAGGAGGAGTCTATTCCGAAGGGATGGGCTCCACCTTAACCAGGGTGGAACCAGACTGCTGGTGCTATCCTTTAAAAAGGTGATAGATCAGCTTTTAAACTAGAACAAAGTGGAAAGCCGACAGTGCATGGTTCGGAGAGAGGTATCTTCAAAGGATACTAATGATGCATTAGAATTAGGCATCCTGACAGTGAGGTTCCAATAATAAGAAAAGTAGTCCAAGTGCCTGTAACTAAAAACTCACCTGAGCTAAAAAAAATTCTAACTTATCCCTATCAATTAAAAAGCAGAATGAAAATACAAACAAAAAACAAACTTTGAAATGTCTGTATGCTAATACCAGAAGTCTAAGAAGTAAGATGGGAGAATTAGAATGTATAGCAGTGATTGTGAATGATGACATAGACATAATTGGCATCTCAGAGACATGGTGGAAGGAGGACAACCAATGGGACAGTGCTATACCGGGTACAAATTATATCTCAATGACAGAGAGGAGCACCCGGGAGGCGGTGTGGCGCTTTATGTCCGGGATGGCATAGGGTCCAACAGGATAAACATCCTGCATGAGACTAAATGCACAATTGAATCTTTATGGGCAGAAATCCCTTGTGTGTCGGGGAAGATTATAGTGATAGGAGTATACTACCGTCCACCTGGCCAAGATGGTGAGACTGACAGTGAAATGCTAAGAGAAATTAGGGAAGCTAACCAAATTGGTAGTGCAGTAATAATGGGAGACTCCAATTACTCCAATATTGACTGGGTAAATGTATCATTGGTACATGATAGAGATATAAAGTTCCTGGATGGAATAAATTACATTTTTATGGAGCAATTGGTTCAGGAACCGACAAGAGAGGGAGCAATTTAGATCTAATTCTCAGTGGAGCACAGGATTTAGTGAGAGAGCTAATGGTGGAGAGGCCGCTTGGCAATAGTGATCATAATATGATCAAATTTGATTTAATGACTGGAAGGGGGGCAGTAAGCAAATCCACGGCTCTCGTGCTAAACTTTCAAAAGGGAAACTTTGATAAAATGAGAAAAATTGTTAGAAAAAAAACTGAAAGGAGCAGCTACAAATGAAAATGTGTGCAAGAGACATGGTCATTGTTAAAAAATACCATCCAAGAAGCACAGTCCAGATGTATTCCACACATTAAAAAAGGTGGAAAGAAGGCAAAACGATTACCAGCATGGTTAAAAGGGGAGGTGAAAGAAGCTATTTTAGCCAAAAGATCTTCATTCAAAAATTGGAAGAAGGATCCAACAGAAGAAAATAGGATAATGCATAAGCGTTGGCAAGTTAAATGTAAGACATTAATAAAACAGACTAAGAGAGAATTTGAAAAGAAGTTGGCCGTAGAGGCAAAAACTCACAGTAAAAACTTTTAAAAATATATCCGAAGCAGAAAACCTGTGAGAGAGTCAGTTGGACCGTTAGATGATCGAGGGGTTAAAGGGGCACTTAGAAAAGATAATGCCATCACGGAAAGATTAAATTATATCTTTGCTTCGGTGTTTACTGAAGAGGTTGTTGGAGAGGTACCCGTACTGGAGAAGGTTTCATGGGGAATGATTCAGATGGACTGAACCAAATCACGGTGAATCTAGATGTGGTAGGCCTGATTGACAAACTGAAGAGTAGTAAATCACCTGGACTGGATGGTATACACCCCAGAGTTCTAAAGGAACTAAAAAAATGAAATTTCAGACGTATTAGTAAAAATTTGTAACCTATCTTTAAAATCATCCATTGCACCTGAAGACTAGAGGATAGCTAATGTAACCCCAATATTTAAAAAGGGCTCCAGGGGCGATCCGGAAAACTACAGACCGGTTAGCCTGACTTCAGTGCCAGGAAAAATAGTGGAAAGTGTTCTAAACATCAGAATCACAGAACATATAGAAAGACATGGTTTAATGGAACAAAGTCAGCATGGCTTTACCCAAGGCTAGTCTTGCTCACAAATCTGCTTCACTTTATTGAAGCAGTTAATAAACATGTGGATAAAGGTGAACCGGTAGATGTAGTGTACTTGGATTTTCTAGGTTTACCGTGATTTGATTCAGTCCATCTGAATCATTGCCCATGAAAACCTTCTCCGGTACGGGTACCTCCCCAACATCCTCGTCAGTAAACACTGAAGCAAAGAAATCATTTAATCTTTCCGCAATGGCCTTATCTTCTCTAAGTGCCCCTTTAACCCCTCGATCATCTAACGGTCCAACTGACTCCTTCACAGGCTTTCTGCTTCGGATATATTTTAAAAAGGTTTTACTGTGAATTTTTGCCTCTACGGCCAACTTCTTTTCAAATGCTCTCTTAGCCTGCCTTATCAATGTCTTACATTTAACTTGCCAATGTTTATGCATTATCCTATTTTCTTCTGTTGGATCCTTCTTCCAATTTTTGAATGAAGATCTTTTGGCTAAAATAGCTTCTTTCACCTCCCCTTTTAACCATGCCGGTAATCGTTTTGCCTTCTTTCCACCTTTCTTAATGTGTGGAATACATCTGGACTGTGCTTCTAGAATGGTCATGGCTAAAAGGTGAGGTAAAAGAGGCTATTTTAGCCAAAAAGAGGCTATTTTAGCCAAAAAAAAAATCATTCAAAAATTGGAAGAAGGATCTATCTGAAGAGAATAGACTAAAACATAAGCATTGTCAAATTAAGTGTAAACATTGATAAAACATTGATAAGAGAGAATTTGAAATGAAGTTGGTCATAGAGACAAAAACTCATTAAAAAAAACTTTAAAAAATATATCCGAAGCAAGAAACTTGTGAGGGAGTCGGTTGGACCATTAGATGACTGAGGGGTTAAAGGGGCTCTTAGGGAAGATAAGGCCATTGCAGATAGACTAAATTAATTCTTTGCTTCCGTGTTTACTAATGAGGATGTTGGGGAGATACCAGCTCCGGAGATGGTTTTTGAGGGGGTGATGAGTCAGACGAACTGAACGAAATCACTGTGAACCTGGAAGCTGTAGTAGGCCAGATTGACAAACTAAAGAATAGCAAATCATCTGGACTGGATGGTATGCATCCTAGGGTACTGAAGGAACTCAAAAATGAAATTTCTGACCTATTAGTTAAAATTTGTAACCTATCATTAAAATCATCCATTGTACCTGAAGACTGGAGGGTGACCAATGTAACCCTAATATTTAAAAATGGCTCCAGGCGTGGTCGAGGCATGTGCTGACTGGGACAGCGCCATTAGGCAAAAAAAGGAAAGGTAGTCAGCAGGGCTTTAGGGGTCGGGGCGTATAGGTAAAAGGGAGGCAGTTTAGGTAGGAGGTTAAGGAAGTTTCATGGGGGAAAGGCCTATTGCATTGCTGAGTGCATCTACTAAATTACCCCCTACTTACGTGTGCGATATGGCATTCGGGCGCACATGCTCGTGCTGATATAAAATTGTGCGCACACGTGCACGAGCAGCAGCTTTTATAACGTCTGCACGTCAACGCGCGCATGTTATAAAATCGGCGTGCTCATGTTCGCGCCGACAACCGTGTACACATGGATGCCGCATGAAGTTTGAAAGTTACCGTCTTACGGGTAGATTTTCAAAGGGGAACGTGCGTAGGATACGCGCATACCCCCAAAAAACCTACCCCAAACCCCCCCTGCGCATGCCGAGCCTATTTTGCATAGGCTCGGTGGCGCGCGCAAGCCCCGGGACGCGCGTAAATCCCGGGGCTTGCATGGAGGGTGTGTCGGGGGCGTGCCGGCAGTGACGCGGCGTTTTGGGGGCGGCGCCGCGGGCGTGGTTTTGGCCCAGGGGCGTTCCGGGGGAGTGGCCGCGGCCTCCGGACCAGCCCCCGGGACCGGAACTCGGAGCGGGGCAGCCGGCCGGCGCGCGCAAAGTTACGCCTGCTTCCAGCAGACGTAACTTTGCCGACAAAGGTAGGGGGGGTTTAGATAGGGCCGGGGGGGGGGGGGGGGGTTAGGTAGGGGAAGGGAAGGGAAGGGAATGTGCGGGGGTGGAAGGAAAGTTCCCTCCGAGGCCGCTCCGATTTCAAAGCGGTCTCGGAGGGAACGGAGGCAGGCTGCGCAGCTCGGCGCGCGCAGGCTGCTGATTTTGGGCAGCTTTGCCTGCGCCGACCCTGGATTTTAATGGATACGCGCAACTATGCGCGTATCTATTAAAATCCCGCGTACTCTTGTTCGCACCTGGTGAGCGAACAAAAGTACGCGATCACGCTAATTTATAAAATCCGGCCCTTAGTGTTTAAATCTGTGCGCGTGATTTAAAATACACCTACTATGCATATGAGTACCCCTAATTTGAAGCAGTTGCTTGAGCAAACGATTTGTGCGTATCTTCCTTAGGACTTTGTTGGCTTTATTGTGCAGGTAAACAAATTTTAGAACATGCTCGCATGAGGGTCATTCCCAGTTTTACCGATTAGTCTGTTAGTTTGCCCAGTCCATCTTGAGGTCATCTAGAGCCCTAACCCAGTCAATTTAGGCCTAAATAAGAGATTCATACAGACTTATACCGCATGAAGAGCAGAAGCAAACATGCATGGCTAACAGCCCGCTGCCCGCTGTAGCCACCAGATTTAAAATACAGATTTATTCTATAGAGAAATATACACACTTAAGGGAAAGCACACCATCATCTGAGCCATGAAGGACTGCCTTCACCCCCATGGAAAGAATCCACCGCTTGTGACCTGCAGGATCTGCCTGAGAAAACAGCCCTAGATAATAAATATTTATATAGTCCCAGAAAAAAAGGGTTACACTAGATTAAATAGTTCTTAGTTGAAACCATCAGCAAAGCTGTCAGCTAATCCTGCTTTAAAAGAATTTCTAAATTTCTGGGCTTTGCTGTCTTTCATTTTGTACTGACAGAAGAACATGTGCACATATATTGGAGATACAGTAACACAGGCCAATACAGGCATAATAAGTTTCAGTGTGTGACCTGGAGTGAATTCCTGGGGCTGGAGTCATTTGTTTTATGAACACTTCTCTTCATTTACCTGTCCTGTAAGGCATGGACGAAAAGCTGCTTTGACCTTGATTGCCTTCCCCCCTACAGGGAGGGTGAGTCAGGGAGCAAAACAAATGTAAAAATTAAGACTAACAGCTGTTTTAGGTTAGAACATTCCAAGTTTTCCTTTTCAGTCACTAAATGTTTAATATTCAAAGCGCATTCAGCACTATTTAGCCGGAGAAGCAGGATTTAGGTGGCTAAGTAGTGGCCACTGAGTATGCGTGCATGTTCAGCGGCTGCCACTTAGCTTTTCAAGTCTCTTATATGGCTAAAACGGGCATCCAAAAAAAAGTGGGTGTGTATACTGTGCGGATTGGGGGCAGAGCGAGTTAGATATATAACATACACCTAATTACCGACATTCGGAGTTAGGCATATCAGTGTCGTGCTGCTGAATAGACATCACAACTTAATTGCATAAGTTCTATCCGGCTAAGTTACTGAAACGGCCAGCTCGGCATATTGACCTCTAAATGTTTACAGCATGAATACCTGAAGAAGGTAGGGAAGGAGATCAGAGAAAGAAAAAGGAGAGGGGGGGGCTGGAAGTGTACTAAATTTGACCTAAACAACTTCTTTAACACTTTTATGCATGGTCTCCAGGTACTTCATTCATAAATCCATATAAAACATAAAACGCAATAGTTAATGGAACCTGACCAGCAGAGCTCTTGGCTGAGGATATATTACAAACACATTTACAGGCAAACAAACGACGTGGATTTCACTCCAAAACTGATTAATGTGGAAGTGTCTTTGGGTTACATTTATGTTTCAAAGGGAAGAGAAAGACATATTGTGAAAATGCTGCATTTCTACTCATGGAAGCGCACATGATTTGTCCAAGGATTTCATTTCCTGCAATTTCTGGAAGGGAAAACATCCAAGGCTCTTTATTTTCAGTTTTTAGCCTATTTTGCAAAGGGACAAAGGCTTATGAGTCACCTATCCTTGTGTGTTAGTTCTGTAAGGGATTCATAATTTTCTGGAAATTCATTAGTGTTTATTACAACACAAACAGGAGGAAATCAGTGTAAAGAACGACTCCTCGTTTCTCTGGATAAAGGGGCTTTACTGTGCTGGGGAAAGGCGTGATGAGACGATGCTCAGTCTCTTCTCCCGCAGCAGGGGCCCAGCATCCTCTCCGGTTTGAGGTGGAAGAGCCTGGTTCAGTTACAAATTCTGTGGAACCAAAAGGGTCAAATCAGTACAAACTGAATAGTTTTTTCTTTAAATTCTGGTATTTCAAGATAGCCAGCCAGGTGAAGTGAGGCGGCTGGTGATGAGCACTGCCTTTGTTTCAGGAGCCATTCTGAGCGGACATTTTGGCTTTCTGCAGGCCTTTCTCTGTTACAATCCATACTAACAACAAGATTCACCTAGTTATTAGTGTGTGGGCACCCATAAAGTTACCTACTTCTAGGAGTTGCTATCTCAAACAAAAGTGATTATTTAAAATTTATAAATTTTTTACATTACTTAAACAGTGGCTTCCGCAAAGAAAATGGAAGCCGTTATAGCAGCTTCAATTTGAGGAGTTGGAGCGGCTTTCGGCCGAGAAGACCATCGGCAAAAATTTTCAAGATAAGTTTCTATCAGCCAATAAGACATTTGGTTTAAGTCATTAGAAATTGTTGGAACGTGGAAGTCGGGATACGAGAGGCTAATTTGCCCCTTTTGAACAGGTTACTGTCTGTACTCTGTCGGGCGGCACCATTGAATACTGCAGTTGTTTTTGAGCAGAAGAACAGAAGCCGGCAGGCTCTAAATTCAAGCTAAATACAAAAAATTCATTTCAACTACTGCAGTTGTTTGGTTACAACATTAGAAGCCCGTCAGGCTCTGATTGATTTATAACATTGGAAATCAAGAGTTGTTCATCTGGAAAACTATCATTAGGCTCTGATGGAGTCACAATATTAGAAATTAAGAGTTATAAAGACAAAAATTTTAAAATAAATTCAGAATAAAATTGAGGTAGCAGACCAGTGATTGTACCAACTCGGCTTTGCAATCATTTAATCACTGTTTTGTTAACAGAATGATTGAGCCGGTGCTGAGGTCTACTCCTTTTCATTAAAAATTTCACTAAATTACATGGCTGTTTAAGTAATGTAAAAAATTTATAAATTTTAAATAATCACTTTTGTTTGAGATAGCAACTCCTAGAAGTAGGTAACTTTATGGGTGCCCACACACTAATAACTAGGTGAATCTTGTTGTTTTGATATTATACTAGTTATATTCCCTTAATTTCATTTGACAATCCATACTAAGCCTGGAGGTAGGGGTACTTTAGGGTTTCCAGAAAAAGACGGGATTTGGGGACCCCTATGGCGCCACCCATAGTAATTTAGACTATTTTCGGGTTCCTATCTGCACAGTCTCAACATTTAATTGTTGCCCCAAGAGTCGCGTGCCTGTGCGTTCGGAGGCCCTGCAGTGGTCTTGTCTCTCTTTTGTTAGGGCTGGGGCCTGACAAGGGCGTGCACTCTTGGGCCCCGCAGCTGGCGCGAGGAGGGGGCAGGGCCAGTGAACGTGCACCTGTGCCAGGCCCCGCCCTCAGCGCAGGGCCTTTAAATGCGCAAGCACGCTGCTTTTCTTGCCTGTTGATGGAGGCAGGTCCAGGTTGCTTCACCGTCAGTTCTGCATTCTGTGACGAGAGTTATGCCACACCCTCGGCCGGGGGGAGGGAGGCCACGAACCATGGCTCCCTTTGGGACATAGGGCATGCAGTCAAAATCCCAGCTATAGTGCCGCTGCAATGGCTGGGACTCCCCGCCCGAGGACTGTGAGTGTTACCCGTGCCCACAGAATCCCCAGCTCCAGTCGGCTCTGGAGCCCAGAGGCAAAGTCTCCCATTGCACAGCCCCAGGGTAAGTATTTGGATGTCCTGCCACCTGAGGAATGAATTTTAAGAAGCGTTACTCACATTAAAAGGCCCAGATACGAGCGTAGCATGCATTTAGAAAGCTGCAAATTACACGTGTATATGTGCGTGTGTAAACTGAAAAAAAAAAAGGTGGAGTTGAGGAATATTGGGGCTTTTTTAAGGCGGGGCCAAGAGTTGGCCCCGCCTTAAAAAAGCCCCAATATACCTCAGTGACTGAAAAGGAAAACTTGGAATGTTCTAACCTAAAACAGCTGTTAGTCTTAATTTTTACATTTGTTTTGCTCCCTGACTCACCCTCCCTGTAGGGGGGAAGGCAATCAAGGTCAAAGCAGCTTTTCGTCCATGCCTTACAGGACAGGTAAATGAAGAAAAGTGTTCATAAAACAAATGACTCCAGCCCCAGGAATTCACTCCAGGTCACACACTGAAACTTATTATGCCTGTATTGGCCTGTGTTACTGTATCTCCAATATATGTGCACATGTTCTTCTGTCAGTACAAAATGAAAGACAGCAAAGCCCAGAAATTTAGAAATTCTTTTAAAGCAGGATTAGCTGACAGCTTTGCTGATGGTTTCAACTAAGAACTATTTAATCTAGTGTAACCCTTTTTTTCTGGGACTATATAAATATTTATTATCTAGGGCTGTTTTCTCAGGCAGATCCTGCAGGTCACAAGCGGTGGATTCTTTCCATGGGGGTGAAGGCAGTCCTTCATGGCTCAGATGATGGTGTGCTTTCCCTTAAGTGTGTATATTTCTCTATAGATGACTGTACTGCTGGGACAAACAGGCTGGGCACAGACTGCGTGTTCAAATAAAATTTACTGATTATCTCAAAAACTTCCATCAATGTCCATTAAAGTCTCCACAAATGAAACTGTACAATGGGAATACAGTAAGGGGCGGATTTTAAAAGCCCTGCTCGCGTAAATCCAGGCGGATTTACGCGAGCAGGGCCTTGTGCGCCGGCGCGCCTATTTTCCATAGGCCGCCGGCGCGCGCAGAGCCCCGGGACGAAGGGGGCATGTCGGGCGCATGTCGGGGGGGCGGGACCAGATGACGCGGCGTTTCGGGGGCGGGGCGTGGCGTTTCGGGGGCGGGGAGTGGCGTTTCGGGGGCGGGGCTGGGGGCGTGGTTTCGGCCCGGGGCGTTTCGGGGGCGTGGCCGCGCCCTCCGGAACCGCCCCCGGGTCGAGTCTCGGCGAGCAGCCCGCTGGCGCGCGTGGATTTACGTCTCCCTCTGGGAGGCGTAAATCCGTGGATAAAGGTAGGGGGGGGTTAGATAGGGCCGGGGGGGTGGGTTAGGTAGGGGAAGGCAGGGGAAGATGAGGAGAGGGCGAAAGAAAGTTCCCTCCGAGGCCGCTCCGATTTCGGAGCGGCCTCGGAGGGAACGGTGACAGGCTGCGCGGCTTGGCGCGTGCCAGCTGCCCAAAATCGGCAGCCTTGCGCATGCCGATCCAGGATTTTAGAAGATACGCGCGGCTACGCGCGTTTCTTATAAAATCCAGCGTACTTTTGTTTGCGCCTGGTGCGCAAACAAAAGTACGCGAACGCACTTTTTTAAAAAATCTACCCCTAAGCGTTCAGCGTTTCATACCAGTCACCAACTATTCCAATCTTTATTTCAAAAAATGAGGCAGACCCTCTCAGGCAAGGAGTACACTGCTAAGGAATCTCCTCTGAACAGAAAAACACTAATAGTTGAGCTAGTAGGCCCAACCCAGTAGGGAAAGCACCAAAAATCAGCTTCTCATGCTCCAAAGGCTAACTCAATTAACTTTTTACTTTAACCAGTTCCTTCACTGTGGTGAAATGTGATTATTCTCCTAAATATGTGCTGTTGAGCCTGCCCAATGCCACAGGCTTTGCAAGTGATGCAGCTTCTCATCCAACCAATATTCCTTGTGGCTTGATGTGAAGTAGTCTTCTGTTGGAAGCAGAGTGTCACCCCAATGATGGAGACCGTTCAGCAATGCTTGGAACGAGTGTTCCATTTGAACCATCTCACAGTCATTAAACATAAGACTACAGACACATTTGAAAAGATTTGGTCTCCATACGTTGTCTGGCTAATTTCCCAAGGTTGCCAGAGAGTTCGAGCTGAGATCACAAACGGGCCGATACAGTAAAAATCACAGGAAAGCGGGCGAGCACCTGCTCTCCCGGCATGCGCACAGACCCCTCTCCTGTGCACGTGATTCAGTAAGTTAATTTATTTAAATTAGGGCCTGCGGTAAAAAGAGGTGCTAGGGACACTAGCGTGTCCCTAGCGCCTCTTTTTGGACAGGAGCGGCGGCTGTCAGCAAGTTTGACAGCCGACGCTCAACTTTGCCAGCGTCGGTTCTCAAACCCGCTGACAGCCAAGTGTTCGGAAACCGGACACCGGCAAAATTGAGTGTCCGTTTTTCAACCCGCGAGCCACGGGCCCATTTAAAATTTTATTTTTTTATTTTTAACTTTTTTAAACTTTTGGGACCTCCGACTTAATATCGCCATGATATTAAGTCGGAGGGTGCACAGAAAAGCAGTTTTTACTGCATTTCTGTGCACGTCCCTGGAGCCGACAGAAATTAATGCCTACCTTTGGGTAGGTGCTAATTTCTTAAAGTAAAATGTGCGGCTTGGCTGCACATTTTACTTACTGTATTGTGCGGGAATGACTAATAGGGCCATCAACATGCATTTGCATGTTGCGGGCGCTATTAGTCTCAGGGGGGTTGGACACGCGTTTTCAACACACTATTACCCCTTACTGAATAAGGGGTAAAGCTAGCACGTCGAAAACGTGCGTCCAAATGCCGGTTAACAGTGCGCTCCACTGGAGCACACTCTACTGTATTGGCCTGATAGTAAGAAGCAGTAGGCAAAGAAAGCAAAAAGGAAGAAAAAAGCTTAGTGGGTTCTGAGCTGGTAGTGGATGAGATGAGGATGCTGCTCCCGCTTACCATCAGCCTGATATCTGCTGGATACACTGCACAGGCTCCAGTTTTGTGTGCCAAAAAGATGTTTTGTGCACACAAAACAATTTCCAAATTATAATTCACGATTATAAATGATAATTTGCTCCATCTCCATCCCATCCTGGTTCGGCGATGGAATGAATTAAATTTACTCCACCTCTGACCAGGAGTTACATTTCCAGCATAAAAAAAAAACCGTTAAGTTATAACAGGGCTTTCACTCTTCTCTCTGCATTGGGGAGTAATAGCTAATGCTTTCATTAGCCTGGGATTTGCATGCATGGTCACTTGTAGGGATGTGAATCGTTTTTTGACGATTTAAAATATCGTCCGATATATTTTAAATCGTCAAAAATCGTTAGGGCCACGATACAATACCAATTCCCCCGATTTATCGTTAAAAAATCGTAAATCGGGGGAAGGGGGAGGGCAGGAAAACCGGCACACTAAAACCCCCTAAAACCCACCCCGACCCTTTAAATTAAATCCCCCACCCTCCCGAACCCCCCCCCAAATGCTTTAAATTACCTGGGGATCCAGCGGTGGTCCAGAATGGCGGCGGTCCGGAACGGCCCCCTCAATTGAATCCTTTTGTCTTCAGCCGGCGCCATTTTGCAAAATGGCCGCCGCAAAATGGCGGCGGCCATAGACAAAAACAATTCGACGCAGGAGGTCGTTCCGGACCCCCGCTGGACTTTTGGCAAGTCTTGTGGGGGTCAGGAGGCCCCCCCCAGCTGGCCAAAAGTTTCTGGGAGTCCAGCGGGGTTCAGGAAGCGATTTCTTGCCGCGAATCGTTTTCCGTACGGAAAATGGCGCCGGCAGGAGATCGACTGCAGGAGGTCGTTCAGTGGGGGTTCCGGACCGCCGCTGAATGACCTCCTGCAGTCGATCTCCTGCCGGCGCCATTTTCCGTACGGAAAACGATTCGCGGCAAGAAATCGCTTCCTGAACCCCGCTGGACTCCCAGAAACTTTTGGCCAGCTTGGGGGGGCCTCCTGACCCCCACAAGACTTGCCAAAAGTCCAGCGGGGGTCCGGAACGACCTCCTGCGTCGAATTGTTTTTGTCTATGGCCGCCGCCATTTTGCGGCGGCCATTTTGCAAAATGGTGCCGGCTGAAGACAAAAGGATTCAATTGAGGGGGCCGTTCCGGACCGCCGCCGTTCTGGACCACCGCTGGATCCCCAGGTAATTTAAAGCATTTGGGGGGGGTTCGGGAGGGTGGGGGATTTAATTTAAAGGGTCAGGGGTGGGTTTTAGGGGGTTGGCTCACGATTTTAACGATTTTTCACGATATTTTTAAAACCCAAACGGCAACAATACGATTCCCTCCCCCTCCCAGCCGAAATCGATCGTTAAGATGATCGAGGACACGATTCACATCTCTAGTCACTTGTGATATGGTTAGTAAAGTCTGCACATCAGAGCGGCCTCCTTGAGTTTACAGCCTGATTCCTGACAAGTCCCTTTCTCAGCCTGGGACCTGGGTTACTGAAGAGACGTAACCTTGGATTCTGCCCTTTTCCAGCTGCATGTTCTGCATCTTTGTGAGGGCCATGCCTGAGTTTTGCCTGCGTACATATTTGAGGCTCTCAAATGCTGTAGCCCCATGGGTCCCACACTCACTGTCCCCAAGCTGAGCCCTGCTCACTACTTCAGCCCCATGGGTCCCGCACATTTTGTGAACAAGCTGAACTCTCTCCAGCTTTACAATTTTATTTGCAGATATTTTCTAGTCTGTTTAACTATATAATTGTGAAATCCTATTTTAATTTGAAGTATCATAAAAGTTAAAAACGCGGTATCACAAAAGAACAGACTGCCACATTGTAGTCTGGTTTGAATCTATGATGTATTGAAGAGAAGAAGCACCAACCAAAAGAAGTCTCTCAACTCAGGCAAAAAGCACTAAAGGGTGAGAGTGTGGTAGAGAGCGTGCCAAAGGGGTAACTAAAACAGCTGATCTTGGTAAAGGGATGCAACTACGAGGATCAAAACAGTGGCACTGTGAAGACTAGTGAAGGAGCTCTGATAAAGCCAGATAGTGATAGCAGTGATGTTACAGCAGAGGTACAGTATCTGATCTGTTCCTTGTAATCCTGTGTTTCTATGGAAGGTAAGGAAAACCAAGAACAGGCTTTTTTGAGCAGGAAATTAGAAAAACAGTGGCAATGGAGTTACAGTAGCAACTCGTTTCCTGATTCACTAAGGATTTTTCCCATAGACATAGAATGGGAGAAAAGTCTTAATAAATCTGGCCCCATGTTAGTTGCTAGAAGGATTTGGTGTAGTTTGGTGATTTTCTGTCACAGGTGCTAGTATCAGTGTTTACACATTTGAATCCATGAAGCTCTCATAGACTTTGTAACTCTAGTCACTTTCACAATCAGAAACAGGAACTGACATTTTAACAGACATAGAAATGATACTCTGATTTCTGATACTTTGTGACAAAATGGAGAAACCTCCCTAAAACCTCTAATAGGATATACTTATCTGTTATCTGGTGGAAGATGGGTGTGAACAATGTATGGTGATGCAGCTAAACTGAACTTGTTCCGCAGTATTATGCATGGTTCAGGTCTATGAACTGCAGTTAGGAAGGTAGAGCCAAGTAACACGAGCAGAAAAGAGAAGGAATAAAATAGCATTTTATATTAGAAGCCAAGAAAAAGTACAGTTGACTAAGTATTCTGTGTATTTAATCAGTGCCATTTGATAAATGAATCATCACTGTTCTGAGATATCCAGCAGAAAAGGGGGATCCACAGGTGAGACAGGGAAGCAACTGCTTTTATCCTGGGTGTTACTGTACATTCTTTTAATTGGATCTCCTTCAGTCCTAGTTGACAACAGAAAGGAGGCAGATGTTGGGCAGATACTACAGAGAGAGGCAGGACTTTTCCCATCGATGTTCTGAGACTACAGATATTGTAATCTGCCAGTAGGAAACAGTGGCAAGAATTGAACCATCATTCCTGGGTAGTAAATTGTCCAACAAAATGAAAAATTAGATGTTTCTAGAAATGCCTCTTACTGGGTTATCTCTGTGCCATGCTTTATATTTTCTTTGAAAAGCAGAGGAAGGCCCAGTAGAAGGAATGTTGTAAAGTTTTGTGGGAAATTATTTTAAGCAGTTATTTAGTTTACGTGAAGAATTTTGTACTGCGATAGAAATTAGTGCAGCAGAGAATCACTAATATTACTAATGTAATTATTTGATATAAGGCCTATAAGTTCTGAGAATAAATATGCCATTTTTCTGAGCTTGCTTGTAACAAGAAACAAGTCATGAGATCAGATATATTAAAGAGCAATTACTCTGGAACTAACAGTGCAGATATCAGAGGAAAACAGGACAGTAGCCACTTGGTCACACCTAACTGTTTGCTGATATGATAGGGACAGACAGTTGGGGCTTCAAGAACACATGGGAATAGCCCAGAGAAGAAACTAGAGCAAAGGTCAGAAGAATTAACTTAAAAAGAGCAAAATGAGACAAACCATTTGAAATAATAGAAAAAAACAGATCAGAAGAAAAGCTTGTTGGACATTACAGTGGTTAATGAAGTGCCTGATGAACTGTTCCTGGTTTTCTAGTTCTGTGTTTCTATCTTTTCAAAGACATAGACTCACATTGGAAATTGAGGGGAAGTATTTTTGTATATATTCCTTAATACAAAACTCTAATCTTGTATACTTTTATTACTTATTCTCAGACTTAAGTAAACTTCTATACTTCTAAATAAGTATGTTGTGTATTCTGTGACATATAACTTACCAGTCAGCCACCTTTTACAAGTCTGGGCTTTGTAACAAACAGAGAACAGAAAAAAAATATTGCTGTATAGGTATAATTGTTATAAAGAGCTACCATGCAAAAAGCAAAGTAAATTAGAAGCTTGCTGAATTATAGTTGCATACATAGGTCCTTCAGAAAATAAAATGGGTCCATTTCAACACACAGAAAAAGAGACTGTGACAGCATATAAAAAACATCAGGTCCATCTAATCAGCTGCTGTGAAATTGCAGCGCCTGCTTTACTTCTGGCTTTGCCCCAAGTCCAGAAAGTAAGGATCCTTGGTGCTTATCTCAGGCTTTCTTGAATCTTGCTACCATTTTTGCCCCCACCAATAACCCAAGGAGGTAGCTCTATGCATTCTCCACCTTTATTTTTTTTTGTTTACCTCCTTGGAGTGATATTGTGACCCCCCTTCTGGTTTACTCATGATATAGGAATACTGATGGAGAGTCCATCTCCACTGTCATTGCAGTTATCAGCACCACCTATTGTATGACTAGAGACTCAATTCTGTATTCAGTCATCTCGTTCTCATTTTATGACAAGTCAACAGATGTATGAACCTCTTGAAGGCTATTATTAGTAACAGATAAGAACATACAAAGTTGCCATACTGGGTCAGATTGAGGGTTCATCAAGCCCAGCATCTTGTTTCCAATCCAGGATACAAGTATCTGGCAAGTACCAAAACATTAAATAGATCCCATGCTACTAATGCCAGTAATAAGCAGTTGCTATTCCCTAAGCCAACTTTACTAATAGCAATTTATGATCTTCTCATCCAGGAACTTGTCCAAACCTTTATAAACCACATCCTTTGGTAACAAATTCTAGAACTTTATTTTGCATTGAGTGAAAAATATTTTTTTCTGATTTGTTTTAAAAGTGCTACTTGCTAACTTCTTCGAATGCCCCCTAGTCCTTCTGTTGTCTGAAAGAGTAAACAACCAATTTACATTTACCTGTTCTAGTTCTCTCATGATTTTATAGACCTCTATCATATCCCCCCTCAGCCATCTCTTCTCCAAGCTGAACAGTCCTAACCTCTGTTATTTACTCTTTCAGATAATAGAAAGACTAGGGGGCACTCCATGAAGTTAGCATGTGGCACATTTAAAACTAATCGGAGAAAGTTCTTCTTCACTCAACGCACAATTAAACTCTGGAATTTGTTGCCAGAGGATGTGGTTAGTGCAGTTAGTACAGCTGTTTTTAAAAAAGGATTGGATAAGTTCTTGGAGGAGAAGTCCATTACCAGGTATTAATTAAGTTGACTTAGAAAATAGCCACTGCTATTACTAGCAACGTTAACATGAAATAGACTTAGTTTTTGGGTCCTTGCCAGGTTCTTATGGCCTGGATTGGCCACTGTTGGAAACAGGATGCTGGGCTTGATGGACCCTTGGTCTGACCCAGTATGGCATGCTCTTTTGTTCTTATAAAAATAAATTATAGCATTCATTTGTAATCAACTGATCAATGCTTGAACGAAATCTAGAAAGTCCCAAAATCCCTTGCTCCCAGCTCGCCTCACAAGGCAGAAACATTCATTCCTCCAATTATCAGTTTTGTCTTCTCATTCCCAACTGTTTGTAAATTAGAAGAATATATCTAATGGAGGCTTTTCTCATGAAAGCTTATAATTCGTTCAGAGACAAATAAAAATATTGCATTTTTATCAAATCATTCAACTTACACTAACTGCCCAGCTTCATGTTACTCTATGAAAGAAAGTGAAGCTCCTGAAGACAGAAAAACAAGTGAAGCACACCCATGTTGTCCCGAATCCCCTGCTCCTACATGTTAGCAGGCTCAGTCTACAATTTGCTTTGGGTGGGTCTTGACCAATGCAATAGTAAGGAGCTGAGATCACTGATATAGAAATATGACAGCAGAAAGTCCATATGGCCTGTCTAGTCTGCACAGCCACATCAACTATTCGGTTTTACAATCCCTAACACTCCCTCTGGGATTTTCTGTGTTTATCCCAGGCTTAAGAACATAAGATTTGCAATACTGGATCAGACCAAAGGTTCATCAAGCCCAGTATCCTGTTTCCAACAGAGGCCAATCCAGGTCACCAGTACCTGGCAGGATCCCAAGGGATAGATAAATTCCAAGCTGCTTATCCCATGAATAAGCAGTGGATTTCTGTAACTCTATCTTAATAATGGTTAATGGACTTTTCCTCCAAGAACTTGTCCAAACCTTTTTTAAACACAGCTGCACTAATAGCTTTCACCACATCTTTTGGCAATGAATTCCAGAACTTAATTATGTGTTGAGTAAAAAATATTTTCTCTTATTAGTTTAAATATATTACCTAGTAACTTCATTGTGTGTCCCCTGGTCTTTGTACTTTTCAAGAGTAAATAAATGATTAATGTTTACTTGTTCATCAGTTCTTTACTCTTTCGAAAATTCAGGCTGCTGGCTTTCTTGAATTCAGTTATTGTCCTTGGGTCCACCACCTCCATAGGGAGGGCATTCCATGCATCCACTACTCTCTCTGTAAAGAAACCTTTGGTTGAAAGAGTTCCACCTCCTGCATATAAATATCTCTGAGATATTTAAATGTCTCTACATATTTCTCCTATTCCACCTTTCCTCTGAAGTCTGTCAGATGAAGCAGAAGTCCAGGGCTGGAGAGAAGCAACGGAGTAGTCAGGCAATGCAGAGGTTTGAGGTTGGAGAGAGGCAATGGAGTAGTCAGGCAATGCAGAGGTACGCAGTTGGAGAGAAGCAACGGAGTAGTCAGGCAATGCAGAGGTCCGGGGCTGGAGAGAGGCAACAGAGTAGTCAGACAATGCAGAGGTCAAATCAGGTTAGCAATCCGAAGGAGAGATGAAGGAACAGGAACTCAGGAACTCAGGAAAAAGGAAACAGGAAGGAAGGCAATCAGGATCAGGAACCAGGAACAGAAGAAGCAACAAGCACTCGACTAGAGAGGGGACCTGTTGCAAAGGCAATTTGAGACAGCGGAGCCCAGGGTTATATACTGGAGCTCTGCCGACATCATCATCCGGAGCTGCGGCCAGGTTCCCGCCATGGGCCCTATGAAACGATCAGCTGTGTGCGCGCGCGTCTAGGGAGGGGCGCAGTGCTGGTCTGGACGGCGTCTCTCCGTGGGCCACGCGGAGAGGCCCAACCTGGAAATCAGGAACTGTAGCAGAGCCGGAGGCCCCAGGGGTGGCCCAAGGATGGAGCCGGTGGCCCACAGCCAACAGAGACGAGGGACCAGGTGCTGGATCACTTTGAAAGAGGTGAGAGGGCTGAGTCACGGGTCTGCTGCGGCCAGCGCACATAACATGCACTTATCCACATTAAAATTCATCTGCCATTTGGATGCCCAATTTTCCAGGTTCACAAGGTCCTCCTGCAGTTTATTACAATCCACATTTGATAAAACAGGCTAAGAGAAAATTTGAAAAGAAGTTGGCCGTAGAGGCAAAAACTCACAGTAAAACCTTTTTTAAATATATCCGAAGCAGAAAGCCTGTGAGGGAGTCAGTTGGACCGTTAGATGATCGAGGGGTTAAAGGGGCACTTAGAGAAGATAAAGCCATCGTGGAAAGATTAAATTATTTCTTTGCTTCAGTGTCTACTGAAGAGGATGTTGGGGAGGTACCCATAATAGAGAAGGTTTTCATGGGTAATGATTCAGATGGACTCAACCAAATCACTTGTAGGGATGTGAATCGTTTTAGGACGATTAAAATTATCGTCCGATAATTTTAATATCGTCTTAAACCGTTATGGAACACAATACAATACAGATTCTAACGATTTATCGTTATAAATCGTTAGAATCGTGAGCCGGCACACTAAAACCCCCTAAAACCCACCCCCGACCCTTTAAATTAAATCCCCCACCCTCCCGAACCCCCCCCAAATAACTTAAATAACCTGCGGGTCCAGCGGCGGTCCGGAACGGCAGCGGTCCGGAACGGGCTCCTGCTCCTGCATCTTGTCGTCTTCGGCCGGCGCCATTTTCCAAAATGGCGCCGAAAAATGGCGGCGGCCATAGACGAAAAAGATTGGACGGCAGGAGGTCCTTCCGGACCCCCGCTGGACTTTTGGCAAGTCTCGTGGGGGTCAGGAGGCCACCCACAAGCTGGCCAAAAGTTCCTGGAGGTCCAGCGGGGGTCAGGGAGCGATTTCCCGCCGCGAATCATTTTCGTACGGAAAATGGCGCCGGCAGGAGATCGACTGCAGGAGGTCGTTCAGCGAGGCGCCGGAACCCTCGCTGAACGACCTCCTGCAGTCGATCTCCTGCCGGCGCCATTTTCCGTACGAAAACGATTCGCGGCGGGAAATCGCTCCCTGACCCCCGCTGGACCTCCAGGAACTTTTGGCCAGCTTGTGGGGGGCCTCCTGACCCCCACGAGACTTGCCAAAAGTCCAGCGGGGGTCCGGAAGGACCTCCTGCCGTCCAATCTTTTTCGTCTATGGCCGCCGCCATTTTTCGGCGCCATTTTGGAAAATGGCGCCGGCCGAAGACGACAAGATGCAGGAGCAGGAGCCCGTTCCGGACCGCTGCCGTTCCGGACCGCCGCTGGACCCGCAGGTTATTTAAGTTATTTGGGGGTGGGGGATTTAATTTAAAGGGTCGGGGGTGGGTTTTAGGGGGTTTTAATGTGCCGGTTTTTCGATTTTTCGATTTTTTAACGATTTTCACGATTTTTCACGATATTTTACCCCCCCAAACGGCAACAATACGATTCCCTCCCCCTCCCAGCCGAAATCGATCGTTAAGACGATCGAGGACACGATTCACATCCCTAATCACTTGTCGTATTCCTTTCCAGATCATTTATAAATATATTGAAAAGCACGGATCCTAGAGGCACTTCACTGTATACCCTTCTCCACTGAGAAAATTGTCCATTTAATCCTACTCTCTGTTTCCTGTCTTTTAACCAGTTTGTAATCCACGAAAGGACATCACCTCTCATGAGGAACTTTGTCAAACGCCTTCTGAAAATCCAAGTACACTACATCTACCGGTTCAACTTTATCTACATGTTTATTAACTCCTTCAAAAAAGTGAAGCAGATTTGTGGGACAAGACTTGCCTTGGGTAAAGCCATGCTGACTTTGTTCCATTAAACCATGTCTTTCTATATGTTTTATGATTTTGATGTTTATTACACTTTCCACTATTTTTCCTGGCACTGAAGTCAGGCTAACCGGTCTGTAGTTTCCCGGATCGCCCCTGGAGCCCTTTTTAAATATTGGAGTTACATTAGCTATCCTCCAGTCTTCAGGTACAATGGATGATTTTAAAGATAGGTTACAAATTTTTACTAATAGGTCTGAAATTTCATTTTTTAGTTCCTTCAGAACTCTGGGGTGTATACCATCTGGTCCAGGTGATTTACTACTCTTCAGTTTGTCAATCAGGCTTACCTCATCTTCTAGGATCACCGTGATTTGGTTGAGTCCATCTGAATCATTACCCATGAAAACCTTCTCTATTATGGGTACCTCCCCAACATCCTCTTCAGTAGACACTGAAGCAAAGAAATAATTTAATCTTTCCACGATGGCTTTATCTTCTCTAAGTGCCCCTTTAACCCCTCGATCATCTAACGGTCCAACTGACTCCCTCACAGGCTTTCTGCTTCGGATATATTTAAAAAAGGTTTTACTGTGAGTTTTTGCCTCTACGGCCAACTTCTTTTCAAATTTTCTCTTAGCCTGTTTTATCAATTTAACTTGCCAATGCTTATGCATTATCCTATTTTCTTCTGTTAGATCCTTCTTCCAATTTTTGAATGAAGATCTTTTGGCTAAAATAGCTTCTTTCACCTCCCCTTTTAACCATGCTGGTAATCATTTTGCCTTCTTTCCACCTTTTTTAATGTGTGGAATACATCTGGACTTTGCTTCTATGATGGTTTTTTTTTTTTTTTTTTTTTTTTTTTAATGTTCAATATATTTTATTGAGGAAGTGGACCTTAGTGAAACAATACACAGTGATCCAGAAAGAAGGTAGCAACCAAAACTACAACAATGCAAATTACAAACAACAATACAGCACCGGTGCTCCCTTGTCTAGTCCATGAAGGGAACACTATCCAGTTTTATCCTAATAAGAGGCAAACCCAACCAAACATCATAGTATCCGGGAGCCCCTATTCTTCCCTCTCCCTATCGACCCCCACCCCCACCACTTATCCAGTAACATGCCTCTCTGTAATTTCCCCCCCCCTCCCCCAAACCCCCCCTAGAGATCCCTAGCCACAAACCCCACTGTTCAGGGTCCGCTCAAACTTGACCAGTTAATTGTTGAGTACCAAACTCCTAGCTCGGTGAGGCAAACTTTGGATGTAAGCGTCCCAAATCTGAAGAAATTTCCGGCGAGCCGCCCCAGACGATCGAGACGCCAAATTCTCAAACTGCATCAGACGATGAAAATGTATCCTCCATGTCCAAAAGGAGGGCCCCGTCTGCTCTTTCCAATGGAGAAGGATGATTTTCTTCCCAACAAGGCCAGCTTTTATCAGCAAAGTCCGAGATTCCAGCCTAGGGATCAAATGTTGGGTTACACAGTGAAATAACCACAAATACGGAGAGAGGGGCAAACGCACCCCCACCAGCCCTGTAAGATACGTCCCCAATCGTTGCCAAAACTTTTGAGCGTTCGGGCAGGACCAGAAAACATGTTCTAGTGTGCCCCTCTCCCCCCCACAACGCGGGCAGTGAGCATCAGCCGTTAATCCCGATTTAAAAGCTATAAGAGGAGAAATATATGCTCTATGTAAAAATTTTAAATGCATCTCCCGAAAATACATGTTACTTGTAACCGGGAAAACCCTCCTCACACTGCCAGCAAAAATGCGAGCTGTCATTACAAACCCTCCATCTTTATTCCAACGCGCCACCGGGATGGTACAGGCCTCCCCGAGGGTTCTCCGGGCTAGCCCCTTGTAGTACATGGCTAGAGAGGGCTCCTTAGGAGCGTCAAAATGAAAGAACCCATTTAGCGCCTTGAAGGTCGCCAAACACTGGGCCGGCTGCCCCAAAGATTTGACATAATGATGTAGTTGTACATAGCCAAACCAATGTCGACTAGGGAGGCCATACAGCTCCCGCAAGGTCTCAAAAGACATAAAGTGTCCCTCCTCATCGAACACATGTCCCAAATACTCCACCCCCCGGGTCTGCCAATGAAGAAACGGGACAGTAGATAAACCGGGGGGGAAATCAGGGTTACCCCTCAAGGCCGTGAGATACTCACATTGTCGAGGTATCCCTAGCAGTTTAGTGAGATGCACCCAAGTCTGCCGTATAGGAAGTATCAAGGGATGTTGAGCCAACAGAGGTGGGAGTTTGTTTCCACATCCCATCAACACATGGCTTAAAGCCAGAGGTCTGATGAGGGTCCGTTCCGCCAAAAGATTGACAAAGGGAGATTTCCCAAATAACCACCCACGGATTAAACGCAAGTTTGCCGCCATGCCATAGTGTTGGAGGCGAGGCACCCCCATCCCCCCTCCCGCCCAGGGCTGCTTCAACCAAGTCAAGGAAATTCGGGCTTTACCCCCCCTCCAAAGAAAGTGACGTATTAGCTGGTCCACGCGACGAAGATCCTTGGATAACAACAACATAGGGTAGTTTTGGAAAACATACAACCACTTAGGTAATATTACCATTTTAAATAGGGCAGTTCTCCCACTCAAGGAAAGTGGCAGATGACGCCAGGCAGCTAACCTCTCCCGCGTGAGCTGCAGCAGGGGGAGAATATTAAGCGAATAAATATTCTTTAAAGTAGGGGTGATATAAATACCCAAATATTTAATAGATCCCGTGGCCCACTGTAAAGGAAAGGCGCCCTGCCAACAATCCTTAAGGGACTCCGGGAAAGCCAATGCCTCTGATTTATTCCAATTAATGCGCATACCTGACAGCGCCGAGTATTGGCCATATATATCTAGCGTAATTGCCAAGGATCGAGCGGGTGATGTAAGAAATAACAGGATATCGTCCGCATAAGCCGCATATTTAAACAGCTCCTTTTGTTTCCCCTCCGAAAACTGCAGCCCCCCGAACGCCGGGATGGGCTTGTATGGCCAGGAGAAAGGGCTCCAAGGTAAGTAAGAAAAGGAGAGGTGAGAGCGGGCACCCCTGCCTCGTTCCCCTGCCCACCTGAAAGGGTTCCGTCAACCCCCCATTCACCTGGAGGCAAGCCACCGGGTTGTTGTAAATAAGTTCCACCGCCTGATAAAAGAACCCACCAAACCCCATTAATGTTAAAATATGGTACATGAAACCCCATTCCACCCGGTCGAAGGCCTTCTCAGCATCGAGACTAATGACCAAATAAGGCGCAGCCACCCGAGTACACAGCGCCATCGCCGTGACCACCTGCCGAATGTTGCGCAATGCGTACCTCTGTTTGACAAAACCCACCTGTCCAGGCTGTATGAGCGAAGGCAGCACATTCGCCAGGCGCTCCGCCAGCACTTTAGTCAATATTTTGTGATCTACATTTAGTAAAGAGATGGGCCGATACGATTCTGGGAGCAAGGGGTCTTTACCCGGCTTAGGGATCAAGGTAACATAAGCTTGGTTACCTCCCAGTGGAAAGGTACCCTGTGCAATAAGAGCATTAAATACCTTAGACAACAGTCCCGACAGTGGATCCCGCAAACAGTGATAAAACTCAGCACTGTAGCCATCGGGACCGGGAGATTTCAATTTGTGCATCGATCCAATGACTTGGGAAACTTCCTCCTCTGAAATAGGGGAATTAAGATAGCGACTAAACTCTAGTGTCAGCGCAGGAAGCTGAATCGCGTCCCCAAACTCCTCCCATTTAGAGCTGTCCCATCCCTCCGATTTATACAATGTGGAATAGTAGGTGTGAAATACCCGACGAATACTTTCAGTATCTGTTACCAACTGCCATTTAGCATTCCGGAGAGCAGGGATATGCCGCGACCCCTTAGCAGATTTAATTAAGTTAGCCAGCATTTTACCTGATTTTTGCCCGAATTGGAAAAACTTATATTGGTAAAAAAGGAGGCTTTTCTTCGCCCGAGCATGCAGCAATGTATTAATAGCCGTTTGCAGCGCCAAGTATTGCTCTCTACGCCCCTTAGAGGGCCCCAAAATAAGCTCCCTCTTCGCTTTTTGCAGTTGGGCCGTCAGCGACAGGAGTTGTTTATCAAGAGACTTTTTCCTGTGCGCAACATAAGATATAATTTCACCACGCATCACTGCCTTAGCAGTGTTCCAAAAGAGTATGGGATCATCTTTATGTTGAGCATTAGACACCTCAAAAGCCGCCCAACTGTCCCGCAAATGTGTCTGAAAGGCTACATCCTCCGCCAAGTAAAAGGGATACTTCCACAGAAATGTGCTGGAAGGCCGGAGGGAATGGGACAGCTCCACCCACACCGGAGCATGATCAGAAATAATCACATCGTCTATCCCAGCCTCAACCACCTTAGAGAGGCAGTGAGAACTCAGCAGAAAATAATCTAATCGCGCATGCGAGCCGTGAGCCCTAGAAATGTGGGTGAATTCCTTGTCCATCGGGTGTAATACCCTCCAGACATCCAAAAGGTGAAGAGAAGCCTCCAACACCTGGATCCCCTTACTAGGACCCCCCGGAATTCGTGCCTTCGAGTCTTTATCAAGTGTAGGGTCATGAACAGCATTGAAATCTCCTCCGATCACTATCATCTCATCTATATAAGGTAACAAATGGACAAGTAACTCTTGAAAAAAGGAGGCTCTGTAGACATTGGGAGCATAGATATTACATAATACAATCGGAGCATTATTATATGTGCCCTCCAATATCAAATATCGCCCTCCTGGATCCTTAATGACGCGTAAAATCTGAAGGGGTAAGGACCTGCGCACTAAGATGGCGACCCCTGCTGAGTGTGACGTCCCGGAAGCTGCATGGTATTTTTTTAACAATGACCACGCCTCTTGCACACTTTTTACCTTTGTAGCTGCTCTTTTCAGTTTTTTTCTAACAATTTTTCTCATTTTCTTAAAGTTTCCCTTTTGAAAGTTTAGCACGAGAGCCGTGGATTTGCTTACTGTCCCCCTTCCAGTCATTAAATCAAATTTGATTATATTATGATCACTATTGCCAAGCGGCCCCACCACCGTTACCTCTCTCACCAAATTCTGTGCTCCACTGAGAATTAGATTTAAAATTGCTCCCTCTTTTGTCAGTTCCTGAACCAATTGCCTCAAAAAAATGTCATTTATTCCATCCTTGAACTTTATATCTCTAGCATGTACCGATGATACATTTACCCCGTCAATATTGGGGTAATTGAAGTCTACCAATTTGGTTAGCTTCCCTAATTTCTCTTAGCATTTCACTGTCAGTCTCACCATCTTGACCAGGTGGATGGTAGTATACTCCTATCACTATAGTCTTCCCCGACACACAAGGTATTTCTACCCATAAAGATTCAATTGTGCATTTAGTCTCATGCAGGATGTTTATCGAAGCGTGTGAAGGCGTTGTGGATTTTGAGGGAGGATGGTGAGCGGGGTTGGTAGTAGGTCACTGCTCCCAGATGCCGGAGAACGGGGCGCATGCCTCATAGATGGCTCCCTCAGCTGGATAAAGTGAGTGCTGAGCCAGACCTTCTGTCCTGGTCAGTATTGGGGGGCAAGTTGATGGTGGCAATCGGCCAATTTCTTGGCCAAGCTGCCCGCCTTTAGAAGCATCTTGCGTTCTTGAGAACACAGGCTCTTCAAACTCTCGGCAGTCATCTGGGCGGCGGGAGAAGGAACAGAGAGAGCAGAGGCGACTAGGGAAATGGTTGCCTGCTGTAGACAATCTGGAACAGAGAGACCCCCGTGGCCATGCAGGAATGTGTTCATTACCGGAGCGCTGCCATTACTCTGGGATTTCAAAGGATGGGGCAGAAGGCCTGCCCTTCTGTAATAACTCACATCTTCTTATCTTAATGGATAATCTTTATTAGTAAAATGCAAGAAATGAATATATAATTAATTTGTCTTAGAAGCATAGTGTACCTAACCTGTCCTGCTTTCTCTTTTCTCCTTCTACTCCTTATACAAGAAACAAGGTACATTATATACATGTATGGCTGACAGCGTTTTTTTCTTTTTTTTTTCCTCTTTTGTTTTTGGATAACTTCCATATTTGGAGTGCAGAATTACTTAACCTTTACCTAAACTAATGATGTAAAAGTACCGTTATCTTGGTATGCTAGGCCTTGAGCTGGCTCCACACAAACTGCTTGCGTCTCTCATGCAAAGCCTGTTTAAAACAAAACACATTCCTTTCCCTTGTGCAAAACTGTTCCACTAATTTCATTATTTAGTTATTTAATCCAGGTTATCTTCAAATGACAGTTGTGAGAGAACTCGGCCAAGGGAACAAATCCGCCGAGTCGTCCTGGCGAGCGTTGACATACATCCGAAGGAATTGTTTGAGAGACTGGTTGGTCCGTTCTGCTTGACCATTCATTTGCAGGTGGTAGGCTGAGGTAAAGTACAAGATAATGAGGAAAGTTTTGCAAAGACTCTGCCAATACTTGGCAGTAAATTGAGGACCATGATTGGTAGTGATATGCCGTGAAAGTCCATGATGTTGGAAGACATGCTGAGTGAAGAACTGTGTTAGTCGGGGAGCCGAAGGAAGGCTGGGAAGAATGACAAAGTGGGCCATTTTTGAAAAGCGATCAATGGTAACCCAAATGACAGTATTCCCTTCAGAGGGCGGTAGATCCACAAGGAAGTCTGTTTAGAGATGTGTCCAGGGTTCGCTGGGAGGTGGTAGATGTTGCAGCAGACCCCAAGGTTTGCCCATAGGCAACTTTTGCTGGGCACAAGTTGGGCAGGAGGCAACGTATGCATTGACATCCTGGCACATACTGGGCCACAAATAGTACTCCAGCAATTGCGCCAGGGTTCTTGCCTGCCCCGGGTGTCCAGCAGAAGGGGAATCATGCCCCCATGTCAGAACTCGATTTCGGAGTCTGTGTGGTACCACCGTCTTACCTGGTGGGACTGTCTGTGTCGCCGTGATGATAACTAATGCAGGATCGATTATGTGTCTCGCCGGTTCAGGTTGGTTTTTAGAAGAAAACGAACGAGAGGCATCTGCGTGCTGGTTTTTGGATGCTGGACAGTAGCATAGCTCAAAATCGAATCGTGTGAAGAAGAGGGCCCAGCAGACCTGGCGGAGATTGAGGCGTTGAGCTTGCTGCAGATGCTCTAAGTTCTTATGGTCTGTGCAGACCGTTATGCGGTGCTGAGCACCCTCCAGCCACTGGCACCATTCTTCAAATGCCAGCTTTACAGCCAGGAGTTCTTGGTCACCAATGGTGTAGCTCCATTGGGCTGGAGTGAGTTTTCTAGATAGGAATGCACATGGACGCAAGGACTCAGCCAGGTCAAATTGACTCAGGACCGTTCCAACTCCTTCAGAGGAGGCGTCCACTTCTACAATGAAGGGAAGCTGGGGTTCCGGGTGGCGAAGTCAGGAAAGATGTAGGAAGGCATATTGTAAACCGGCATGATGTACCCATGAATGTCGGTATAAAAAAGCAAATAAATAAATAAATAAAGGTGTGTTTTAAGGCCTGGAAGGCATCCTCAGCTTCAGCTGGCCAGGCCTTTACGAGAGCCACCTTACATGTCAAGGCGGTCAATGGGGCAGCCAGTAGGAAGTAATTTCTGATGAAGCTCTGATTGCAATTGGCGAACCCCAAGAATCGTTGGAGACCATGTAACCCTGTCAGTCGTGGCCAGTTCAGGATACACTTGTGTTTGGTAGGGTCCATGCTAAACCCACAATTGGACACTATGTATCCCAGAAAGGGCAGTGAAGCCTTCTCGAAAAGGCATTTTTCCAGTTTGGCATACAGGATGTTCTCTCTTAGGAGTTGCAATACTCGGCAGACGTCTTGGTGATGGGTTTGCAGATTCTTAGAGTAGATCAGGATGTCATCTAGGTATACGACTACACAAACATATAGGAGGTCACGAAGGATCTTGTTCATTAGGCTCTGGAAGATGGCAGGTGCGTTACAGAGGCCAAATGGCATGACTAGATATTCATAATGGCCATCCCTGGTGTTGAACGCCGTCTTCCCTTTGTTGCCTTTCTTGATCCAGACAAGATTATATGCTCCTCAAAGGTCCAATTTAGAGAAGACATGGGACCCCTGAAAGTGGTTGAATAGCTCTGTTATCAGAGGTAGTGGGCATCAATCCTTGACTGTAATGGCGTTTAGGCCCCAGTAGTCAATGCATGGCTGGAGAGAGCTGTCCTTCTTCCCCAAGCCCCTGCTGGGGAGTAGGAATGGCGGATGAAGCCCTTCTGTAGGTTCTCCCGGATATAGTTGGCCATAGCTTGAGTGTCAGGTGCAGACAGAGGGTACACCCTCCCATGCGGAGGGGTAGAACCTGGAATCAAGTTAATCATGCAGTCAGACTGCTGGTGAGGAGGCACGATTTTGGCCGCCTTCTTAGAGAATACATCAGAGTATTGGGCATATTGTGGAGGAAGTCCCTCAGGAGTTTCAGAGCTGATGCTGGTGGGGATCTCTGTGGAGGCCAGAATGCATGTTTGGTAACAGGAGGGCCCCCAGTGGTCAAGTCGTAAGGATATCCAGTTAAAGTGCGGGTTATGCTGCTGCAAACAAGGAATACCCAGGACCACTGGGTGAATGGCCCTTTGAATGATGTTAAAAAGCGATTCGTTCTTGATGACCAGGTTCAATGTGAAATTCCAGGGGAACAGTCATGTGTGTGTGATCCACCCTGGTAGAGGGTCCCTGTGGATTGAGGAAAGAACAAGCGGGTCTAGACAAGGCCAAGTTGGGATTGACAACTGGTCTGAAATCTCCTGCATGAGGAGATTGAGCTGGATGTTCACTAGGATGGCGCTGCTCTCTGCATTGGTGGAGGGGTGGAAGGGAATTGGGGCCGGAGGGTGCTGGAAGCCAATAGAGACGGGTGGGAGGGAGAAAAAAGGGGGGAAAAAAAAATGGATAAACTGCGTAGCTTGCTGGGCAGACTGGATGGGCCGTTGGTCTTCTTCTGCGTCACTTCTATGTTTCTATGTTTCTATTTTGAATCTACTAGCGCCAAGGTTGGGAAGTCGCGGCCTTGTATGACTAGAGTCACCAGCAAGGTTAGTGGAGGGACTGGAGAAGTCAGGCCTAGAGTCACTCCCCCGGTGAACCTTAGGCCCTGGAGTTTGATGGGCACTGGGCCACGAGGTACCTGGAAGTTCCGCAATATAGGCAGAGACCTGCCTGCCGATGTCTTTGGTGTTCTTCGGGAGATAGTGGCCCTTGGCCCAACTGCATGGGCTCCTCAGTCAGAGCTTCTGCCAGAGACTGCGGGCGAGAGCCGGGCAAGGAGGGGCGCAGCTGACCGGGCCCGCTGGAGTGTCATCTGGCACCCGCTATTTCGAGGGACCTTTTCTGGAGGTGGTGGTTGATCCTTCCTGCTAAATCAATCAATGCGTCCAGGGACCCCGGAAGATCGCGGGCTGCCAACTCATCTTTAATTTTAGGCAAGAGGCCGTCCAGGAAGATGGCTTGAAGGCATGGTTCCTCCCAATGGAACTCTTTGGACAGCGCGCGAAATTCCAGGATGTAGTCCATTAAAGAGCGTCCACCCTGCCGGATGTGTAAAAGCTCCGTGTTGACTTGGATCTGCCGGCTGGGAGTCTCGAAAATGGCTCGGAAGCATTCCAGGAACCCTGGGAGGTCCTGAAGAAGTGGGTCCGATCGCTCCCATAGAGGCAGGTTATATGGTGTCTTGGCTACTACATTAGGAAAGTAAGTTGGTTGTAGCGAGAAGTGCATACAGCACTGGCTGAGAAAACCCCTACACAACAGGGAATCTCCTGAGAAGTGAGTGGGGGCTGGTAAAGGTACTGCAGTTTGTACAGAAACCACTTGCAGTGAAGCATCTTAATCAGGCATTGTAGAAATGCTCAGTCGGGAATTCAACTGATTAAAATCATTAGCCAATGTCTCTAAGGTCCTCTGTTGTTCAGCAATACGTTGGGCCAGGCCAGGGATGGCCTACAGGGCTGAGACCTGAGCTGGGTCCATGGAGTTGGCAATCTGTTATATTCTGCTATGCTTGTGGACCCTGGATCGTAGTGAGAGCTGTCTCCACCCACAGGGAGGAGCCCTGTGGGGACTCACCACGATAGGTGTGGCCTCAGCTGAGACGGACACAGATAGTAACGAGACTTTATTAGACTGAAACGCAGGTGAAGTACCCACCGAGTGGGAAGGAAGACACAGTCCAGAGTAGTAAGGTTGCTCAGTGATGATATCCCTGGTAGTGGCCCGCAGAGCGGGGTATGCCTGGGAACTCCTCCTCCAATGATACACTTCTCAGGGTAGATCCGGTAGTGGCCCGCAGTGTGGGGTACGCCGAGTATAAGCACTGTCGTTGGTAAGAGAAGTGCAGGAGGACAGCAGAGCTGGGTAGATGATGGTACTCACTCTGAAGTGAAAAGAATGGTTTGCTGAGGCGAGCACGATAGTGGCCCGAGATACAGGGTACACCGGAGGTTCTGTCAGCAAGATGGTATCAAAAGTGAAGTGTACTCACAAGGCTGAACAGGGCTGGTCCCAATCAAGAGTAGATGGATTCTCCAGGCAGGAAGGCCTTCCGAGGAGCGGATAGCCAGAACACGACAAGGCCCCCGAGAAGCAGGTACCTATAGCGTCTAAGTCCCGAAGTTCAGGCACAGTTCAAAGTAGCGAATCGCGAAGCGTCTCCAAGTGGATTGGAACTCAGCAGGAAGGAAGTCCTTGCTAACTCGTAGGAAGCATAGCCTGGATAACTTAAATACAATGGCAGGTGACATTATGCGGAGGGGATGCCCCCGAGGTTCCCGCCATGATGTGTATAAGACACAAGATGGCAGATGGGATCACCCATGCCATCCCGGGGATGCCGGGGAAGGCAGCGTTTGCAAGTGGAGGCTGCCATTCTTCCAAGAATCGCTGATGCAGGGAAAAGAGAGGTGAGCAACAGAGGTCGCAGCCGTCTGCAACCGACGGGCGCAACACCAGCATTTGTGCTGATGGAGGAAAGCACGACTGACCTAGGGTTGCCTCCCTAACCATCCCTAGACCTGAAAGTTTTCCAACTTCTTGGGACATTGCATGGTGTAGTGACCTGATCTGGTGCAACAGATACAAGAAGTTAAAGAGTCCAGTGCCTTTATTTCTTTTCTTCCATGATCTTGGCTCTTCTGAGCTGCATAGGTTCCTCAGGTGAGAGGTGGGCCACGGACTCCCAGGGTGGTGTCATCAGTAGTCATTGAAATCATGGTGCCAATCATAGGTATTTTTGGGAGGATTCCCTCTCCTGATCTTGCTCCTGAAATCTCATATCGATCTTGGTGCAGAGGATAACAGGTTGTCTAAACACATGGGTATGTCCTTTCTGGCCAATTCATCTTTTATACGGTCGGTAAGAACCTGCCAGAAGATGGTTAAGAACATAAGAAATTTCTATATTGGGTCAGACCAAGGGTCCATCAAGCCAAAAAAAATCCTTCAAAAATTGGAAGAAGGATCCATCTGAAGAAAATAGGATAAAACATAAGCATTGTCAAGTTAAGTGTAAAATATTGATAAGATAGGCGAAGAGAGAATTTGAAATGAAGTTGGCCATAGAGGCAAAAACTCATAATAAAAACTTTTTAAAATATATCCAAAGCAAGAAACCTGTGAGGGAGTTGGTTGGACCATTAGATGACAGAGGGGTTAAAAGGGCTCTTAGGGAAGATAAGGCCATTATAGAAAGACTAAATTAATTCTTTGCCTCTGTGTTTACTAATGAGGATGTTGGGGAAGATACCAGTTCCGGAGATGGTTTTCAGGGGTGATGAGTCAGACAAACTGAACGAAATCTGGAAGATGTAGTAGGCCAGATTGACAAACTAAAGAGTAGCAAATCACCTGGACCAGATGGTATGCATCCTAGGGTTCTGAAGGAACTCAAAAATGACATTTCTGATCTATTAGTTAAAATTTGTAACCTATCATTAAAATCATCCATTGTACCTGAAGACTGGAGGGTGGCCAGTGTAACCCCAATATTTAAAAAAGGCTCCAGGGGCGATCCGGGTAACTATAGACCAGTGAGCCTGACCTCAGTGCCGGGAAAAATAGTGGAAACTATTCTCAAGATCAAAATCGTAGAGCATATAGAAAGACATGATTTAATGGAACACAGTCAACATGGATTTACCCAAGGGAAGTCGTGCCTAACAAATCTGCTTTATTTTTTGAAGGGGTTAATAAACATGTGGATAAAGGTGAACCGGTAGATGTAGTGTATTTGGATTTTCAGAAGGCGTTTGACAAAGTCCCTCATGAAAGGCTTCTACGAAAACTAAAATGTCATGGGATAGGAGGCGATGTCCTTTCGTGGATTACAAACTGGTTAAAAGACAGGAAACAGAGAGTAGGATTAAATGGTCAATTTTCTCACTGGAAAAGGGTAAACAGTGGAGTGCCACAGGGACCGGTGCTTTTCAATATATATATAAATGATCTGGAAAGGAATACGATGAGTAAGGTTATCAAATTTGTGATGATACAAAATTATTCAGAGTAGTTAAATCACAAGCAGACTGTGATACATTACAGAAGGACCTTGCAAGACTGGAAGATTGGGCATCCAAATGGCAGATGAAATTTAATGTGGACAAGTGCAAGGTGTTGCATATAGGGAAAAATAACCCTTGCTGTAGTTACACGATGTTAGGAGCTACCACCCAGGAAAAAGATCTAGGCATCATAGTAGATAATATTTTAAAATCGTCGGCTCGGTGTGCTGCAGTAGTCAAAAAAGCAAATAGAATATTAAGAATTATTAGGAAGGGAATGGTTAATAGAACGGAAAATGTCATAATGCCTCTATATCGCTCCATGGTGAGACCGCACCTTGAATACTATGTATAATTCTGGTCGCCACATCTCAAAAAAGATATAGTTGCGATGGAGAAGGTATAGAGAAGGGCAACCAAAATGATAAAGGGGATGGAACAGCTCCCCTATGAGGAAAGGCTGAAGAGGTTAGGGCTGTTCAGCTTGGAGAAGAGACAGCTGAGGGGGGATAAGATAGAGGTCTTTAAGACTATGAGAGGTCTTGAACGAGTAGATGTGACTCGGTATTTTTTACACGTTCAAATAATAGAAGGACTATAGGGCATTCCATGTAGTTAGCAAGTAGCACATTTAAGACTAATCGAAGAAAATTATTTTTCACTCAACGCACAATAAAGCTCTGGAATTTGTTGCCAGAGGATGTGGTTAGTGCAGTTAGTGTAGCTGGGTTCAAAAAAGGTTTGGATAAGTTCTTGGAGGAGAAGTCCATTAATGGCTATTAATCAATTTTACTTAGGGAATAGCCACTGCTATTAATTGCATCAATAGCATGGGATCTTCTTAGTGTTTGTGTAATTGCCAGGTTCTTGTGGCCTGGTTTTGGCCTCTGTTGGAAACAGGATGCTGGGCTTGATGGACCCTTGGTCTGACCCAGCATGGCAATTTCTTATGTTCTTATGTTTCCAAAGGGCTTGCCGTGAGTTCAAATGTTGAACTTGTGAAAGATATGCTAGGTTCTTATGATCCATATAAATTGTTACAGTATACTTGGCCCCCTCCAATATGTGTTGCCATTCTTCGAGAGTGGATTTAATTGCTAGGAGTTCTCGATCCCCAATGGCATAACTCTTTTCCACAGGAGAAAAGTTTCTAGAAAAGTAGGAGTAGGTAAGTAATCTCCCTGAGTCCAAAGGTTGCAGAAGAATTGCCCCTACTCCTAGGGCTGAGGCATTGACCTCCATAATGAAGGATTTAGTAAGATCAGGATGTTATAGACAGGGGTCTTTAATGAATTCTTCCTTTAAACGCTGAAATGCATGAATGGCCTCGGGAGACCACTTCTGAACCTTGGCCCCTTTCTTAGTCATGGCCGTAAGAGGGGCTATCAGGGAGGAGTATCCTGCAATAAACTGACGATAATAATTGGAGAAACCCAAAAAGCGTTATAAGGCCTTAAGACCCCTGGGTTAGGGCCAATCTACAATGGCCTTGAGCTTCTCTGGATCCATGCGTAGACCAGTCCAGGAGACAATGTACCCCAGAAGGTAATTCTTCCTTATGAAACAGGCATTTTTCTAACTTAGCATATAATCTGTTTTCTCGGAGATGCTGGAGAACTTGCTATACATGAACCTGATGTTGGTTCTCTGTTCTGGAAAAAATAAGGATGTCGTCCAAGTAAACCAGAACATGAGAATAAAGAAGGTCCTGAAAGATGTCATTGATCATAACTTGAAATACTGCCAGGGTATTGCAGAGTCTGAATGGCATTACCTGATACTCATAATGTCCATCTCGGGGTTTGAAGGCAGTTTTCAACTCATCACTCTCCCAAATTCGTATTAAATTATAGGCCCCATGGAGGTCGAGTTTCATGAAGATTTGTGCGCCTTTCAATTGGTCGAAGAATTCAAAAATAAGGGGAATAGGATACCGATTTTTCTTAGTAATTGCATTTAATCCTTTTTATAATCAATGCATGGTCGAAGGAAACCATCTTTCTTCTTGACAAAAAAGAATCCGGCCCCTGCTGGAGAGGAGGAGGGTCTAATAAATCCTCGAGCCAGATTCTTTTGAATATACTGGGTCATGGCCTCTGACTCGGGTCCTGATAGTGGGTAAACTCTACCTCTGGGAGGAGATCTTTCTGGAAGTAATTCTATTCCATAGTAATAGGCCCAATGTGGGGGTAAGACCTCTGCCTTTTGCTTGGTGAAAACGTCCACGAATTCGGTATACTGGTGAGATAACCCAGAGGTAATAATTGCTGAACAGGAAATGTGAGGCTTGGGTGGTTTCACCAGAAGCAGGCAGTTTTGATGATAGTAGGAATTCCAACTTGCTAACTGCAGTGATCCCCATTCCAGGCGAGGTTGATGTAATCTTAACCAGGGTAATCTCAGAATCACCTGATTAACAGCAGAGGGAAGCACGTAGAATTGAATAGCCTCTTGGTGAAGCAGCCCCGTTGTCATTTTAATAGGCTTGGTGATAAGCACAATTTTATTCCCCAGGGGTTGTCCATATACCGAAGAGACTGTAAGACGGGTATTCAAGAGCTCTGTGGGGAGTTGGTATTGACAAACAAGACTTCCCTCTATGAAGTTACCAGCAGCACTGGAATCCAAGAATGCCTGGAGATGACTGGAACCTCCGGCCGTGGGTAAGGTTAATGGAATCAAGATTTGCGGAGAGGACGTAGCATGACTCAGGGAGACCTCTCCCACCAGTCTTAGGTCTGGCAGTTTCCCGACTTGATAGGGCATTTATTGGCAAAATAACCTGTTCCGGCACAATAATAGCAGAGATTATTCTATCTTTGACGGTGCCGCTCTTCAGGTGAGATCCGGAATAATCGGTCGATCTGCATAGGTTCATCCATACTGAGCACAGTCTCCGGAGTTTTGGGCCCCACAAGCGGCTGCTGAAAGGTTGGTGTGAGCCAAATTGGTTGTCGAAGAGCTGCCGCTCCCGGGACCTCTCCTGAAAACGAAGGTCCAGACAAATAGCTAAGCGTATCAATTCTTCTAGGGATTCTGGTGGTTCTCGAGCAGCTAACTCATCCTTAATGGCTTCTGACAGCCCTTGATGAAAGATTGCTGTGAGGCAATTGTCACCCCAGCGGAGTATGGTGGCAAGAGTCCAAAACTGGATAGCATATTCCCCCACAGAGCGGGACCCTTGTCAGATCTGAAGTAGGTCTGAAGTTGCGGAGGCTGATCGGCCGGGATCATCGAAAATTAATCGAATGTCTTTCAGGAAATGGTCCAGATTACTTAATAGGGGATCATCTCATTCCCAGAGGGTCAATGCCCATGCCAAGGCTGGTCCCTCCAATAGTGATAAGATGAATGTGATTTTGGTTTTATCTGCGGGGAACAGTGAAGACTGGAGAGAGAAATGCATGCGACATTGATTTATGAACCCCTGGCACTGCTGGGGATTTCCATCGAAACGTGGAGGAGGTGGAAGCCATATGTTACGCCCGTCAGTCGCAGATGGCTGCGACCACTAATGCTCACCTCTTTTTATGCAGCCCTGACATCATTGGAGAAAGTGGCATTCTCCGCCAGCTACCGCCGACCTCCCTGGCGTTCCCAGGACAGCGTGGGCGCTGCTGACCGCCATCTTGCTCATGGGATCACTTAGACTCGCGTGCACACGGGCTAGTATTAAGCACGTCATGGCGGGAACTTCGGGAGCGTCCCCTCCGGATGACGCCTACACTCTGCTGTACTTAAGCTGCCTGGCCCTGCCTATCAACGAGTTAGCAAGGAGTTCTCTCATTGCTGAATCCGCTTCTCTTGTATGGACTTCCTGTTCCAGTTCCTGCACTTCGGCGTGAGATGCTCTGGGTCCCCGCTCCTCGGGGGCCCTTCCTCATCTCTGGCTATCCGCTCCTCGGAGGGCCTTCTGCCTTGGACTGTGGTCTGTTCACGTACCCCGGGACCTCTCCTGGAACCATCACTCTGAGTACCTTGACGCCACGGACTACTTCTGAACCAGCTTTATTGTGAGATCCTCTCCGGTGTACCCCATACCTCAGGCCACTACCATGCCAACACTAGTGAAGAGCCATCTTGGTGTACCTTGCACTGAAGGCCATTGCCACGTCTTCACTACAGAAACCTCTCCGGTGTATCCTGGGTCTCAGGCCAATACCGTGCGAACTCTAGTGAGGAACCGCCTCAGTGTACCCTGCACTGCAGGTCATTGCCATGTCATCGCTACATGCCCTTCACTGGTGTACCCGTACCCGGACCACTACAACATCATCTCTGAGTGAGGAATCCCTTGGTGTACCCTGCGCTGCAGGCCACTACCGCATCATCACATCAAAGAGACTTCGTCGTTGTACCCCACTCTGAAGACCATTACCGGATATTCACGTCTGAGGCATTACCTCTGGGTGTACCCCTTCTCAGACCTTATCTCCTCCTCCTGCACCCCTGCTCCGTGGGCTGTGCCTTTTCTACTTTTATAATAAAGACTCTATTCCACAGCTGTGTCTGACCTCCACTGAGACCGTGCCTCCCCGACAGTGAGGCCCACAGGACTCCTCCCTGTGGGCAGTACCATCTCTCACCTCGGTCCAGGGCCCACACACCTACAAGCCATAATACATTGCTAACTCCATGGACCCGGCACAGGTCTCAGTTGTTCAGGTCATCCCTGGTCTGGCCCAGCGAATTTCAGACAGCAAAATGTATTAGAGACTTTGGCGAATGCCATCAATCAATTAAGCACTCGGCTGGACTCTGCCTCGATGCCTGCGAAGCCAAGTCCTGCTTCACCTGCACCGCCTTGTCGGTCTCCTGTGCCCTTGCTGGCACCCCCTCACTTCGCAGGTGACCCCTTGTTATACAGGGGCTTTTTAAACCAGTGCAGCATGCACTTCTCTTTGCAGCCTGCATATTTTCCTGACGTAGTGTCCAAAACTACGTACATCCAAGGAGCGGATAGCCAGAGACGAGGAAGGGCCCCCGAGGAGCGGGGACATTACCCAGTCCAGAGTAAGACTGTACCATCTCTCACCTGCTGTCTCTGGGTTGAATCAACTTCTACTGCAGCGACATACAGCGGCCCACCTAAGTCCTGCAGGCCCCGGCACTCAAAGGCACTCAAAGGCTCAACCCACGGGGAACAAGGGCTGGTATAGATGAAGCTCCAGCAGTCTCTGTCTATCAGCCCACTCCACCTGCTGATGGTGGGGACCCGTAGGTCCTTACCTATGGGTTGTGTCAAACCCACCTCGGCCCAAGGGTCCACCTCTGACTCAACATAAATAGTCCCTGTTCCCACGCTAGCTCGGGGACTTCCGGGAAAGACGATGACGTGCTGCAGTGGGAGGAGCCATGATGTGGCGTGTGTCGGACCGCGTTGCAGCAGGGGAATGCTGCCGAGAGACGTGGCTGCCGGCCCTGAAGGAAGCAGCAGATGCAGGAGGGCGCCGAACGGTAAGATTGTCAATGACACCAAAGTGTTAAATCATAAGAGGATTGTGAGAAATTGCAAGAGGACCTTGCAAAACTGAGAGACTGGGCATGCAAATGGCAAATGAAATTTATTATGGACAAGTGCAAAGTGATGCACTTAGGGAAGAATAACCCAAAATAAAATATAGCTACACATTGCAAGGTTCCACATTCGGATTCTCCATTCAGGAAAATGGATCCAGGGGTAATTGCTGGTAACATGTTGAAATCTGCGTGGTGTGTAGCAGCAGCCAAAAAAGGAAATAGAATTCTAGGGATTATTAGGAAAAGAATAGAGAATAAAACAGAGAATATCATAATGCTTCTGTATGTGTGGTTCTGGTCATTACATCTCAAAAATATATAGCAGAATTAGAATAGGTACAGAGAAGCGCAACCAAAATGATAAAGGGGATGGAATGATTCTCCTATGAAGAAAGGCTAAAGAGGTTATGACTTCTGCTTGGAAAACAGACAGCTAAGGGGAGATATGATAGAGATCTATAAAATAATTTTCACTATTTCAAAAAGTACAAAGACTAGGGAACACACATTGAAGTTACTAAGATGCATATTTAAGACTAATAAGAGAAAATACTTTTTACTCAATGCATAATTAAGCTCTGGAATTCCTTGCCAGAGGATGTGGTGAAAGCTGTAAGTGCAGCTGCATTTAAAAAAGGTTTGGACAAGTTCCTGGAAGAAAAGTCCATAAACCATTATTAAGGTGGAGTAGCAGAAATCCACAGCTTATCATTTGGATGTGCAGCATGGAATCTATTTATCCTTTTGGGATCTTGCTAGGTACTTGTGACCTCGATTGACCACTGTTGGAAACAGGATACTGGGCTTGATGGACACTCAGTTTGACCCAATATGGCAATCTTATGTTCTTATAGTCAGTTAAAGTATAAAATTGAAATGGACTGAAAGGTCTCAATTTAAAATTATTCCCCTAGACTCTGGATTACTGCAGCTGCTTCATTGGATGATCGGGGCTTAGGTAGTTTTAACTCCTCCTCTATGATTCTGATTTACTAAACCATGCCTGTGGATTAAAGGAATCCCCACTTTCTGTAAAACAATGAAAATACTAGACATGACTTTTATAAGTTTTGTTCTTATCATTATATATTACAGTAACAGGAATAAAGACATTTTTTCTTTCTCTGTATCTTTCCCTGCATGATCTCTCTTATTCCAACATTCATACTTGGATGATGACCTCACCACTTCCAGTTCAGCTTTCACTAGTGAGCCATCATACACTGTCTTTCTCTATTACTACTTCCCATAAGGGTGCCACCATGTACGTCTCTAAGTATTCCTCTCACTAGAAAGGAGATATGCTGTAGTATTTTTTTCTCACTGTTATCTAGTTAGTTCTCATCAGGAAGCCATCATACACAGTCTCTCTCTGTATGTAATAGGGACTATCATTGCATGCAGCCTGCTTTCTTATACCTTCCTGTCAATCTGACTTCAGAAATCAATGATTTGGGATTTAGATTTTGGATTTAATTATACCTAATGTCCTTCCTGCCACAGCCTATCCCATATATAGGCCACATGTAATAAGACACTGAATTATCTGTTCCCTGTCTCATGTTTTAGGGATGGACAGAAGTACAAAACATAATTTGCAGTGTTACCTCTGGAGGTTGCTGCTTTAATTTGTGTGTTAATGTGTTTGTGACTAATCTCTCCCACCAAAAGCTCCTCTTCCACACAGTGTGAGTGGCAGAAATCCAATGCTTGCTACTTCATTATCGCCTTACCTCACTGTTCTGTACAGAAGACCTGGCCTACTGCCCCTCTAGCTCTCTTGGGCAATCTAACTTATGTCCCAAGTCCTTGTTAAAGATCAGGACCTCCAGGGCCATCAGCACCAGGCGTGGTGCTTTAATATACTGTCAGAGAAAGCCTACATGTCACTTCTCATTCAACACTAGGAAACAAGTCGCATCCTTAAAATGCAATCTGTGCCAGTTAATTGGGTTTAGAGTGCAGATTATCAGATGCTTCTGCCCATTAGGTTCTGGGCCTCATCTAGGGTGGATTACATGCAGCCAGTGCAGAGCCCGTATGAGCAGCAGGCATTCTCCATGGTGCACTGCCTTACCATTAGACCATGGCTCATCCCCGCACTTCCCCTTAATATACACACACCCCTCTGATAGTCCTGAAGTAAAACCACCTTAAAATAAATTATTTGGAGATAACTAACAATCTGTGCACATTTAGGTCCTCATTTTCTAAGCATTTTTCCCCATAGACACAAAATGGCAGAAGAGCCTTAGTAAACCAGGCCCTTAGATTGTGAGCCCTCTGGTGATAGGGAAATACATTCAGTACCTGAACGTAATCCGCTCTGAAGTGCTGAAAGCTAGGACATAAATAAAATCAGGTGGATGGTGTGCATTGCACAGTCAGCTGACAAGTACTGGATACACCCTTTCTTTTCCACATCTGTCTTTCTGCCTGTCTCTTTAATTCACTCCTCTCTTTGGCTCCTGTTGGGGTCAGTCATTTACTGACTGCAATCTTGAATAAATCAAGGCTAGGGAAAAGACTGAGAAATAGAATGGAAGAGATCGAGATAGAGAGAGAACGAAAAGGAAAATAATTAGAGAGAGAGAGAGAAAAAAGAGGCAGTCAGTATCTTTGATCAATATCTTCACAAATCCAAAAAGTCCCAAGATCCCAAAAGGTTAATTCTAGGAAGGAAAGTTGTTGAGCTGTTAAAACAAGCTAATGTCTTTATTGACGGTCAGAGTTTTAAATCCCTCAGAAATTAATATGTTTGACTGGCAGTGACTAGAATAGCATATGGGGGGAACTGTGTGTCAAAAGTTGAGATCTCGAAAGAATAATCCGCATTCCTGTTGTATTGGTTTTGTGGGGAAGAGCAAAGCTGTGGGGTAGAGACTCTGGAAAAGAAGGAACTATATTGAGAACGAAGTGTTTAAAATGATGCTTCTACAGAGAAGGAATTTGAAAGTAACTCAGGTCCTTGCTCTTAGTGGCTCCCTACAGTTGGAAATTGCCTCTCTTTGCAGGTTTTGACTCTGTTTTAAAAGGTGTAACCCTTCTTTCATGGATTCTGAGGCTCCATAAACTATTTTGTCTCTCAGGGCTATCTCCTCAGTCACGTTTCCTATCTTCATTTCCTAAGGGGTGGGTCCTTTTTGCTGGGGAGAAGGAGAATCTTTTAGGCCATATATGAACCCCACTGTGTGTGCGTGTGATGCCATTGCTCTTCAAGACAGGCACACTTACAAATCAGGCTGGACTCGCCGGATGGGTGTTCAAATTAAAATTTACAGTGACTGAGCTCCAAAAAATGTATTGGTGCAAAAAATAACGAAGTGAATTTTAAAAGCTGGACACATGCCGAAATTGGGAGATGGGCGAGCATCTAGCACTAGTGCATGTCTACTCTATTTTATAAAGCAGGAAGATGCGCACGCATCTAGCTCCGTAAGAAACAGGGGTGGGGTTTCGGCATTCTGGGACAGGGTCAAGAAATATGTGCGCAAGTACTCACATGCATTGGCTCGTGCCCAAGTCCAGTGCCACATAACTTTACTTCTGCTATGGAGGAGGTACAAGTTAAAAGAAATACAGGCATCTGTGAGGGGTTTGAGGGGTCAGAGGTAACTGGGGAGTGTGAAGGCTGTATAACCAGGGGTTACACATTGGGCAAACTGGTGGATGAATTAGTGAAACTGGTCCTTGGCTGGACGCGTGCCTGTTATAAAATACCCTCAGTTGCACATCTGTAAGCCGATTTGTGCTGATGGGTGTGCGCAAGCTTAAAATTAGGTGCACACAAACGCGTGCCTAGGCTATTTTATAATATGTGCATGACAACACGCACACATGTATATGTGTGCACACGTACCTGTTTGAAAGTTACCGTCACAGTGTCCAAGTGCATCCAGGGTCCTCAGAATTACAAGAGCCAGGATATATAGTATCTCTACCTCTGTGGATGTGTCCCTCCAGGAAGGGGCTTGAAATCTGCTTATCCTCCATGAGGTGGAATGATAATAATTCCAAGTGGGCTGGAGTGTCTTAACCATGACTGGGTCCCTTCCACAGTGCCTGAAGTTCAGGGAGAATCCCAAATTCCAACCTGGCAGTGTCCTGTGTCCCAGGGGTAGAAACTCTGTTGGGTGTCTCCACATGACTCTATCCTCTTCTCTTCAGAGGAATAGCTGAAAGGCTTCTACTTATCAATGTAGTATTGGGTAAGGAAGGGGGCAGAATAATTACTTCCTTCCCTCTACACTGTTACCTCCTCTTGGTCTTGGCAAAGAGATACACAGCTTCCTTATGACAACATGAGAAAGGGGTACAGACTGCCAGGTTGTCACAAGTCAAAACTGCAAAAAGTTCAGAAAAACTGAAAAAATCCTTCTGTCTCTGTCTCTCTCTCCCCCATCCAGTCCTATCTGAGGCAGGGCAGTGTCTCTCCCTTCTGGTGCTAAGTGGGGGCCTAACTTGGAGAACATACCAACACAGTTCATTCTTTTTTTTAAATCAATACTACATTGCCACACTCTAACCTAGGCTGCCCCCACCCCTGAGCCTCAGGGGTCCTCCATTCCAGACATCCTCTGGGGGAGGTGCTGTATCAAGTGATTTGCAATGTTTAACAAGTGCTGGGAACTAGGGCCATCTGGTGGAGACCCCAGGAGGTCTGTACAAAAGATTTCTCAGTTAACAGTGAACGTCATAGCAAACAGTTAAATTCCTATTATATTTTCATGCGTTTATGTATTTCTGTTATTTTGGTTTTATGTTACTTACTATGTACATCACTTAGTACATTATTAGGTGATTAGGAAATTTAAATAAAGATAAAGAACTTCTGCCTCTTTATAATGGTTTCTGTATGAGTTAGATACAGGCAATACCACAAACATGGAGAATATACCCGATAATACTTTTTTCTTTGGAAACATAGTTTTGCTTGTCTCTTTGTGAAATACCTATCCCAAACCTATCCCAAACTTCCTTCTCAATGCTTCAAAAACCCAAAGTACTTCCAGGCAAGTCATTCATGAAAGCCAACCAAGAGACTCATTCATTTCTGCTATTTTGATCTTTCAGAGCCTAGGCTGATATAAGAGTTGGAGTTGCCCACTGTTTCCTTTTGGCAGCATCTCATTTTACAAAATTAATCTTTACAGTTAAATATATCCAATTTAACTTATCTGGATAAAGTTACCTTAATAGTCAGTATGTAGAGCATAGTCAGATAAGTGTTCCATTATATACACCATTTAAGTTCTCTGGATAAAGTTGCTGAATATTCAGCAGAGTATAACTAGTTAAGTTTTCCTATTATATTGTTAGGATTAGTCAGTATGTGGACCCTTTGGCCGAGGTGAGAGGTGGTACCACTCAGGGGAGGAGCCCCACTGAGCCTCACCGTCGGGAGGTGGAGTCTCAGCTGCGGGATGATATACAGCAGAGATATAGATAGAGAAAGCGAGAGTGACCCTAGGAGGTGGGCCACTGAGCAACAGTGCAGATGCTGACGTAGGACTCAGCTCGGATGAGTAGAGTCAGGCAATAGCTGCGGCATTACCCGAGGAGTGGGCGTGCCGAGAGATAAATACAGTCACTGTAGTTACACTGGGTCTGTAGAGATGGTACACTGGAGGGTTCCTTGATGGGAAATCACGGTAGTGGTCCACAGCGTGGGGTACACCGGTGAGGGTTCCTCCATATCATCATGGCATGGATCTGCAGAGTAGGGTAGACCCGGAGGCAGCTCCTCTGATGAATCATGGCAATGATCCGCAGAGCGGGGTATACCAGAGAGGTTTCACCTGTGGATATCACAACAGGGGTCCACAGTGTGATACTCTCAGAGACTTGAAGACAAGTAGTAGTTCCGGAGGAAGCCTCGGGAAGAGAGGCAGGCAGAAGTCCAGGTGAAGGCCTTCTGAGGAGCAGATAGCCGAGAGACAAAGGAGGGCCCCCGAGGAGCAGGTACCCGATAGTCACACATCACGGAAGCAAGAACCGGAATAACGCTGAAGTGAGAGTAGTAGACACAGCAAGTGAACTCATTGCCAAACTGCCTGGGCTGGCAAGCTTAAGTATCGTTAAGACGATCGATCACACGATTCACATCCCTAGAAATTAATGGTTAGCAGAAAAAGGGAGGTGGTATTACCCCTGGCTAAGTCTCTGGTGCGACCTCATTTCAAATACTGTGTAAGGGACCTTTGATTATCCCAAAATAAAGGAGTGTACCATTAATCTGATGAGGTTCAAAGGCATCATGAAAGGTGAGGATGCAGAGAGGGACAACTGATTTTTAGAGTCAGGACAATAGACCCCCTGGTCAGGGAAAGCCTCATACTTTGCAAACCAGTAGCCCAGTATAACCTCAGAAAAGTGGGTTCTGTCCATTGTCCATCAGGGGTACCAATTGGACATAATGGGCATCTTGCCAAATTGCCTTCCACGCCTGTTTTGAGGGCTGGTAGTGCATCAGGAAGTACTATTGGCGGAGCTCTCCTCCCTCTTAATGGCCAAGGTTTAACCCGAACCACCAGGGCAAAGAGGGCAGGGATTCTACTTCAAGTACATCCTGATTCCAAAGAGAACAAGAGGACTCCATCCCATCCTAGACCTAAGGGCCTTGAACAAGTTTCTAAAAAAGAAAAGTTCAAGATGGTTTCCCTGGGCATCTTGATCCCCCTTTTACAAAAAGGGGACTGGCTATGCTTCCTCTATCTAAAGGATGCTTATACTCATATCAAAATATTCCTCGGTCATAGGAAGTATCTCAGATTTGTGGTGGGAAAACCACAATTCCAGTACTGGGTGTTGCCTTTCAGGCTTGCATCAACCCCATGACTCCACAAAATGCTTGGCCATGGTGGCAGCACACCTCCGTAGGCCCGGAGTGCATGCTTTCTGTTATCTGGACGATTGGCTGGACAAGAGCACATCTCAGGCGGGAGCTACCAGGTCCATGCACTTGACCATCCGGGTGTTAGTCACTAAAGTCCGTCATCAACTACCCAAAGTCCCATCTCAGCCCTTCACTTCAATTGGACATAGAAACCATGCTAGACACGGCTCAGGCCTCATCAAAGGGCCATCACCTTGACGATCATCATGGCAGAGATTCAGTGGAGCCAGCAGGTGTCAGCTTGGCACATGTTGAGGATGTTGGATCACATGGCTGCAACTGCCCTTGTCACTTCCTTGGCACGTTTACACATGCGCAGAGCCCAGTGGACCTTGAGGTCACAGTGGCGCCAGGCCACTCAGAGCCTTCAGGACTGCACCTGAGTCACCCCGTCTCTCCAGGACTCATTGTTCTAGTGGCGGCTACTTTCAAATCTGGAACGGGTGATCTCTTTTCGAAGTCTCCCTACCCAAATTGTCCTAACTATGGATGCGTCCACCCTGGGGTGGGGAGCTCATGTAGATGGGAATGCTCAAGAACTATATTGTCAAATCAACTTCTTGGAGCTTCGGAAGATCAAGACTGTGCTGTGGGCTTTCAGAGATCAGCTATCCAACAAAGTTGTCCTGATCCAAACTGTTAACCAGGTAGCCATGTGGTATGGTATGACCTCCTGTGTCAGGAAGCAGACCAGATCTGGTCATGGGCCCTGACCCACGGGATGGTGTTCAGGGCTATTTACCTGGCCAGGAAGGAGACAGGTAGTGGACAGGCTGAGTCAAGCCTTCAGATCCCACAAGTGGTCCTTGGATTAGGGAGGGTAGCAAATTGGATAGTCTGCCTCTGGGGGAGCCCAGACTTAGATCTGTTCACATCCCCTTGCAATAGGAAGGTGCCTCGGTTCTGCTTCCTGAACAGGTCAAACCAGCCTTGGATGCCCTTGTCCATCATTGGGGCAAGGTTCTTCTGTACTCATATCCTCCGATTTCCTTAATGGCGAAGACTCTCTTGAAGCTTTGCATTGGTCAAGACAGGTCTGGTTTCCACTCCTAAGGGAGTTGTCCATCTGGTGACCGATCAGTCTAGGGACTTCCCCAGATTTTATCACACAAAATCGAGGCAGGTTGCGGCATCCCAACCTGCAGACCATCACTCACAGCCTGGATGTTGAGAGGTTAATCTTACAACTGCTTGATCTTTCAGAGGATGTGTCTAGGGTCCTGATGGCCTCTAGAAAGCCTTCCACTAGAAAGTTCTATGGACTGAAGAGGAGGAGGTTTTCCACAAAAACTGAATGATTACCTTCTACACCTATCGGAAACTGTCTTAAAAACCAACTCTGTTAGAGTTGGCTGTACAGAGATGGTATGCCCCCCATCTCTGTACAGCCTATAGTTGTATGATTCATGCGGGGCCTGCTTCAATTGAAGCCTCCCCTAAGGCCTCCTGCTGTGTTAGCTCAGCTGGTGAAAGTTCCTTTTGAGCTGCTACACACCTGTATCCTGAAGTACCTGACCTGGAAGGTAATATTTTGGTGGTGGTCACTTCAGCATGCAGGATCAGTTAGCTCCAGGCCTTAGTGACTTATCCACCTTACACTATGTTTTATCATGCAGGGTGGTCTTCCGTTTGCACCCTAATTCCTGCCTAAGGTGGTGATAGACTTTCATCTTAATCAGTCCATCATCCTGCCAATATTCTTTCCCAGGTCCCATTCACACCAAGGTGTTGCGACCGTCACTGCCCAACGTCTCCACTCCGCCCACCTTACCTCTTTGGCGACTCCCTCCTTGGTTGATGGAAGTATGGCTGCCGCGGCAGCCATACTTCCATCAACCATCCAGACCTCCAGACCTCCAACCTCCAGACCTACGGCTAGAACACTGCCCGGTTACTTTTAAGAAAAGACTCAAAACCTGGTTGTTTAATCAGGCATTTCCCTATTCAGATAATCCTCTGAATTAAAACCTGCCCGTTTTTGAGTAGTAATTTAGTCTCTTTCTATCATTTACATCGCCTTAGTCATAAATCTCATGTCCAGATTTGGCTCCTCCACTTGTTCTCTAAGGTTCATTCATCTAACCCTCTAGCCTTGAATTATTTTGTACAGTGACACCCTTATTTGCCTTTTGCTCCATGACAATAGTTTTGTGCATTCCATTTTTGTATCAACCCCTTCTTCTTCTGCTTCGTAGTCCAAGATCTTAGCCTCAGCTATCACGTGCGTATTATATTTTTCCTCTCCGAAACACTGTTTCATTATAAATTTTAAAAAGTTTTAAATGTCATCTGCTTGTTCATTGGTTAATAATATATTATTCTGTTTCGAATCCAGAGTTCTCTGTAATTGTTCTCAATTGTTCTTTTTGAAATTCTGTTAATGTTCATTGTAATTGCTTGCACTTTTGAAGCACTGTTTTTGTTCAATGTAAACCGAACTGATTTGTACCCCCTACAAGAATTTCGGTATATAAAACTGCTAAATAAATAAATAAAAAATCTTGCCGACCTCCTCCGGCGTTCCAGGTGAATTTTAAAAGCCTGGTGCATGCTAAAATCAGGAGATGCATGCACCTGTAGGGCTTATATGTGCTTGCTGTATTTTAAAAGCTGCCCAGATGTGCGTGCATCTCCCACTGCATGCACATCTCACTCGGATTCAAAAAGGGGCATAGTGTGTGGGAGGTGCCCAGTTCTAGTGCCGTGTAACTTTACTTCTGCTGTTGAGGAGGTGTACGTTTAACAAACAAACAAAAAAAGCCATTCCTGAGGGTTTGAAAGGGCCTGGGGCAACTGCAGGGAGTGCAGGAAGACCTAGCTCTACATTGGGTGAACTCGTGGACAATTTTGTGAAACTGGTCTTGGCATGGACACATGCTCATTATAAAATTCTCTGACTTATGCAGCCAAAACCCGATTTTTGCGGTTGGGCAAGCCTACTTGAAAAATTAGGATCCCACGTACGTGCACTAACTATAGAAGACCATTATGTGCTATTAATCAAGTTGACTTAGAAAATAGCCACTGCTACTACTAGCATCAGTAGCATGGGATATACTTAGTTTTTGGGTACTTGCCAGGTACTTGTAGCCTTGATTGGCCACTATTGGAAACAGGATGCTGGGCTTGATGGATCCTTGATCTGACCCAGTACAGCAATTTCTTATGTTCTTATGTTCTTAGGTGCCCCAAAATGCTTGTCTTTCCATAAAACAGCATTGAAAGTGCAGAAGACATCATGCCTACTACATGATACCTCTGGGAGTAGTTGGTCTATATATTTTGCACAGTAGCAGGCTTCAGAAAGAGGCTTGATGTTGGTACATGAGGTCATTAGCTGGCAAAACCTTTTCTAGCCTTAATGCTATGCACAGAGATGATGAGTGAGAGTCTATCACCCACCTACTTTGGTCATGGTATCCACAAAGAAAAAAATGTGCAAATACTCACAGGACACACATCCTATAGGACAGCAACTCTGTTAGGCTGGCCACAAGTCATCACAGTCATGTGGACCAGCAAGGGCCTCAAACCTGAAAAGACCTGAAAGGTTACATCTTTGCTTGAAAAATGAGCATTCTGCTAGTTTGTCTCCCCTGGAGCCCTCAGCCTATGTGCTTTAAGAGTGGGCACAGATAGGATGAGGACTGTAGCTGCTACTAGTAATCAGATCAGACTACTCTGCAGATTTTCTATGTACCTACATAAAGTGGGACAACATGACTAGCCTTGATCTGGACAGGCAAAGATCCTTGCTGCACCCTCACATCTCAGCATTTCCCGATGGCTACCTGTGACATGTCAGGCTAGGTTAATAGCTTCTAATACAGTAGGGATGTGAATCGTTTTAGGACGATTAAAATTATCGTCCGATAATTTTAATATCGTCTTAAACCGTTATGGAACACAATACAATACAGATTCTAACGATTTATCGTTATAAATCGTTAGAATCGTGAGCCGGCACACTAAAACCCCCTAAAACCCACCCCCGACCCTTTAAATTAAATCCCCCACCCTCCCGAACCCCCCCCCAAATAACTTAAATAACCTGTGGGTCCAGCGGCGGTCCGGAACGGCAGCGGTCCGGAACGGGCTCCTGCTCTGAATCTTGTCGTCTTCAGCCGGCGCCATTTTCCAAAATGGCGCCGAAAAATGGCGGCGGCCATAGACGAAAAAGATTGGACGGCAGGAGGTCCTTCCGGACCCCCGCTGGACTTTTGGCAAGTCTCGTGGGGGTCAGGAGGCCCCCCACAAGCTGGCCAAAAGTTCCTGGAGGTCCAGCGGGGGTCAGGGAGCGATTTCCCGCCGCGAATCGTTTTCGTACGGAAAATGGCGCCGGCAGGAGATCGACTGCAGGAGGTCGTTCAGCGAGGGTTCCGGCGCCTCGCTGAACGACCTCCTGCAGTCGATCTCCTGCCGGCGCCATTTTCCGTACGAAAACGATTCGCGGCGGGAAATCGCTCCCTGACCCCCACTGGACCTCCAGGAACTTTTGGCCAGCTTGTGGGGGGCCTCCTGACCCCCACGAGACTTGCCAAAAGTCCAGCGGGGGTCCGGAAGGACCTCCTGCCATCCAATCTTTTTCGTCTATGGCCGCCGCCATTTTTCGGCGCCATTTTGGAAAATGGCGCCGGCTGAAGACGACAAGATTCAGAGCAGGAGCCCGTTCCGGACCGCTGCCGTTCCGGACCGCCGCTGGACCCGCAGGTTATTTAAGTTATTTGGGGGGGGGGGTTCGGGAGGGTGGGGGATTTAATTTAAAGGGTCGGGGGTGGGTTTTAGGGGGTTTTAATGTGCCGGTTTTTCGATTTTTTCGATTTTTTCGATTTTTCACGATTTTTAACGATTTTTCACGATATTTTACCCCCCCAAACGGCAACAATACGATTCCCTCCCCCTCCCAGCCGAAATCGATCGTTAAGACGATCGAGGACACGATTCACATCCCTATAATACAGCTTTGCTTTGGGTTCAATCAGGTGAACCTTTTGTAATGTGACATGTGGGTGCTGTTATTGCCATTACAATTTAAACTCTGACCTGTACATTTCAGAGGTGACTTTCAACAACATGTGAAAGCATGACAACATCCTTTTCCCAATACAGCCTTTACATACTCAGACCAATATCCTTGTGTAACCTTCCCGAGCAGCTAACATAACCAACACGACAGCCCAAGGGCCAAGGCCCTCACCATCTATACCTGAGAGTTGACTGTTATCTGTGTAGCAGGGCCCAGCTGTGCATGGTGGTGTACATCCCCTATGAGATATGCTAGCTTGAGATGACTTGTGAGAAGTTTGGGATTGCCACGCTATAATGACATATACTTCTCAAAAGAATGTAAGTGAAAGCCTGCTATGTGAGCACTCCTATGTGAGCACTGCCTCAGAAACAGCTGAGGCAGTGCTGACCCCTGTGTCTTTGCAGGCCCATGTGACACTATGCTTCTGATATACTTGTGGTTATATTCAGATGCATATGGAGGTCAGCTAGGGAATCTTGCTGTAACATGTTGAGTCTGTGACTGATGATTGTAACTGTCAATTTGTACCTTCAGACTATGCCTTTAAGCAGTTGAAGCATTTGTGATTTCTATCACTAGCACTTGGCTTCATGTCCTAGGCCCTGCTGGAGTTCCATCATATATATGCCACTATCTCACCAACATATGAGTGTTAGGACAGAGTCCAAGGCGTAGCCCAGGCAAGCAAAAAGGCAAAAGCTATGACAAGCTATGTGCACTGTGTTGGCAGTCCTACATGAATGCTATGGTGGGATATGACTCTTTTGGACTCACAATCACTATGAATATTTATTTATTTATTTTTATATACCGTCATTCAATTAGTATATTATGGTTTACAATCAATTAAAAGAATAAATCATATATCATAAAATACAATATAGATAAAAATTAAACAGAAACATAAGAAAATTATAAAATAAGTGCAAAATGAATACATCTACATTTCCATATTGGGTCAGACCAAGGGTCCATCAAGCCCAGCATCTTTTTCCAACAGTGGCCACTCCAGGCTACAAGTACCTGGCAAATACCCCAAAACTAAGTAAATCCCATGTTACTGATGCTAGTAATAGGGATGTGAATTGTTTTTTAACGATTTAAATTATCATCCGATATTTTTAATATCGTCATTAATCGTTAGAGTGTGATACAATAGAAATTCCCCCGATTTATTGTAAAAAAATCATTAATCGGGTTAGGGCGCACTAACGGAAATGCTACAATGATACAATTTGACACTTTTCAGAAAATGATACAATTTGACACTTTTCAGGTCAGTTAGGAATGAATATGTATTCCTATTGGCTGCCCTCTTATTTATTGATGTTACCAAGGTTCCCACTGAGGTGATGGTTTAATATATGGGGGATGGGAAATGGAAACGGTTGGTAGCTTGACAAAGGGAAGGGAAAGGGGGAGATGAAGGGCCAAGTAGTCCCACTCCCTGGTCTCTGAAGGACAGATCTCTTCAGAAAATCAGAGCTGCTGAATGCAGGGGCTGTCTCCCCCTTCACATCCCTCTCCCCCCCCCCCCCCCCATTCACTGTGCTCATGTTTGCAGTTCCTGTGTTAAACTAAACTTCTTTTTTTTCACTAGAGTAGAATAAAATAAAATGAAGTACTTTGTGTATTAAACTAAAGAAACTTTATAAAACATGAAATTAAGTACTTCTCTATATTCTACTTTAGTGAAACAAAACATTTAATAAAGAAACTTGCAACCTGAGCTTCAAAACATTATACAGTGGTTAAATTTAAAGAGCAGGCTGAGGTTAGAGTGGCTACTGGCTAGTGGCTACTGCTGGCACTGTCACTGCTGCAGCCTGCTGCCACTTTTTTTCTCTTTCTGGCTAGTGCGTGCTATATCTGGTAGCAAAATGGCCACGGGGGACAGCACCAAGCATGTGCGGCTTAGTGTGCACCTCTAGCTAATGAACATTTCCTCAAATGTTACTTTTAAACCATTAAGTAACAATTTTTTGATAGTGCGCACTAACTCGCGTTAGTGCGCACTATTCAGAAAAACGATTTTTTTGCAAAAGAATCATGCCGATCAGATTTTTTTCTCCCCCCAGCCAATTCAGATCGTTAAAATGATCGGGCACACGATTTGCATCCCTAGCTAGTAATAGCAGTGGCTATTTTCTAAGTGAACTTGATTAATAGCACGTAATGGTCTTCTCCTCCAAGAAATTATCCAAACCTTTTTTAAACCCAGCTACACTAACTGCACTAACCACATGCCCTGGCAACAAATTCCAGAGTTTAATTGTGCGTTGAGTGAAAAAGAATTTTCTCTGATTAGTCCATCCATGAATTCTCAACACAACCACGAAACCTACAATAGTCATTCAAGAACATTTTCCTACATATAATAACTAACCCTACTATTACTTCCACCAATGTTACCTAACTTTTTTTCAACTATAATACTCTCTTTAAAACCCTAATGTTTCTTTGTCCTCATATATTTTTCCTGTAAACCATTGTGATGGAAAAACCAAATGACGGTATACAAAACATGTTAAATAAATAAATTAAATAAATAAATAAATGAAAGGGCCCATGTCTGTAACAAGGACAAATCAGTGAGCATATATACTTCCAACAGATGCAGATCAGGCTGCCAGGTGTAGACAATCTTCTGCGAGGAGTAACATTAGCAGGTAGGGACAAGCTTGGAGGTAGTCTCTAAACAATAATGTCCTAACTGATGTATGTGTCTGGTTGAGTGACATTCTGTTTTGGCCTCTGTTTATATCTGAATATGGAAGAGATGTTCAGCTCATAGTTATCTTCCTTACCATACCAATGCATACACTGTGTGTGCACCCAGTTATCACAAACTGCTTTGGACACATAGAGATCAGCCTTAGCTAGTAGGTATGTACAGATTACCAACCCAAGGCAGAAAATGGGTGAGAGGCAGTCTGTTGAAGTCTGCCTGGTCCCATCACTGTCTGTTCTTAGCCAGTGGGGAATCTCTATCCTCCACATCTCTGTGACTCATCCAAATTGTCACACAGCAGCCGACAATGAGCTTTTAATTGAGGCCACTTTCTGAGATGATACATTCTTCTAGCAGGCTGCAAATAGATGACATCTTTTTTAAACGGTCATACCTAAAAAAAGTTTTTTTAATGGCATGCTTTTTAAGTGGAGTGAGGTCATAAAGTAAGGAGCCCTAAGTACTTTCTTGTGGAGTGATTAATGTCACAGCAAGATTTACATGTACACTATGTATTCTCTGGGTCTGAAACCTGCAGCTACACATTTCTGCTCCTTAGAGATGAACAATACCTAGTGTTTTATGTATTTGTCAAGTATGCTTCTGACTAAAGACTTATGTGATGACAGCATTCAGTGTTAGACCCAGAGAGAAGACCCATTGTTTGGTCAGAGGTGATAGATCTTTACTATGGAAGAGGCCAATGGTTATTATAGCTGCACTGTAATATTCACATAGCTATACAACCTATTGGTCACAACAGAGTGAAGATATTGCTATAACACCTCTAGCCAAGCATTTCTACACCTCTTCCACTGGACAGCGTATGGATGTAAACACTAGCTAGATAGTGCCCATCTCACATACATGACCATTTATCCAAGAGCTAGCTAAGAGTATGCTCTCTAGAGAAGGCAGCATGAGCTACTTGTGAAGCTCCACAGTAAGGAGTTTCATGTTTTGTCCTTGCTGTCTTCCTTGGGCACATACAAGGAACTTTCTGCTTTAGGGTCTAAGCCATATGGTCTTGCATATGAGAAATGTGCCTAGTTGGAATGGCCAATGGCATTCTAGCATGCAAGGTCATATGGGTCCAAAATTGTTTCCTAGTCAAACTTTAAGACAAAAACCACACAATGAAAAGGCACAACCAGAGAGTGAAGTTTCAAAGCATGTGACCACTTTATTAAACAACAATTGTAGTCACCAGATTCAAAGCAAGTCAACATCTTTGGTAATCACATTTTTAAGATATAAAATAGCACATGACAGTGTAACTGAAATGACCAGCACATTTAGTCAAGACATGTATATACATTGTTACAAATGCCAACATGACAAATACAATATTTTGATCTTATCCTTTGGCAAAATCATGATTACTGCAAAGAACCTAGAAAGTTAAAGTGTCAACCCAATAGTTACACAACAGCTGTAATGTTAGAGCTGATGCCAGAACAGCTTTGTGATAGCAAGCAAAGGCACAGACAGTCCATGTTGAAAGATTACACTCAAATGGGACAGCCTAAGGGCCATGGCAGCAAAGTTCAAGAGAAGGCCCGACAGTCCATGTTGAAAGAGTGCGCTCAAATAGGAAAGACTAAGGGCCATGGCAACAAAGTTCAAGTAGAAGGCAGCAGGACCAGTGAACAGGTACACATTGATGCATCTACGCATGCACAGGGTTGTGGCCATTTTATAATATAAGTGTACATACGTGTGTATGGTATATCATAGCCTGGGCATGCATATGCATGAGATAGATTTGCTTGCACTGCCTCCATTGTATGTAAATCCATCACATGCATGTTCATTTGGATATCCTGAAATCTGGAGTTAGCCAGGAGTTAGCCACCCCTGACCCAGACCCTTAAAACCCCTCGGGGATGGCTGTTTTTTCTTTTTTAACTTACACCTCCTCCACTGCAGAAGTAAAGTTACGCGGCAGTGGACCTGGGCATGCACCCAGGCGCATAAGTACTTGTGTGCACTTCTTTTGGCCCTGCCCTGGAATGCTAATGCCCCATCCTCAGCACACCCCTTTATCATTCCAAGTGAGATATTTGCATATCAGGAGATGTGCGTGCATGTAGGTGGCTTTTAAAACTGGGTAGACATGCACATGTCCTACATGCACGCATATCTCCTGATTCTGGCGCACACCCAACTTTTAAAAATTCACCTTTTAGTGAGGAACAGGGAATGGTGAATAAAACGGAAAATATCATAATGCCTTTGTATCGCTCCATGGTGAGACCGCACCTTGAATACTGTGTACAATTCCGGTCACCGCATCTCAAAAAAGATATAATTGCAATGGAGAAGGAACAGAGAAGGGTGACCAAAATGATAAGGGGAATGGAACAGGTCCCCTATGAGGAAAGACTAAAGAGGTTAGGACTTTTCAGCTTGGAGAAGAGATGGCTGAGGGGGGATATGATAGAGGTGTTTAAAATCATAAGAGGTCTAGAACGGGTAGATGTGAATCGGTTGTTTACTCTTTCAGATACTTGAAAGACTAGGGGGCACTCCATCAGCATGTGGCATATTTAACACTAATCGGAGAAAGTTCTTTTTCACTCAACGCACAATTAAACTCTGGAATTTGTTGCCAGAGGATGTGGTTAGTGCAGTTAATATAGCTGTGTTTAAAAAAGGACTGGATACGTTCTTGGAGGAGAAGTCCATTACCTGCTATTAATTAAGTTGACTTAGAAAATAGCCACTTCTATTACTAGCAATGGTAACATGGAATAGACTTAGTTTTTGGGTACTTGCCAGGTTCTTATAGCCTGGATTGGCCACTGTTGGAAACAGGATGCTGGGCTTGATGGACCCTTGGTCTGACCCAGTATGGCATGTTCTTATGTTCTTAATGTCATCAGTATAAACATGGAAATGAATCCCAAACTTCTGATCAACTCCCTGGAGTCTCAAAAAGATGCTAAATAACATAAGAGATAAAAATAACTCCTGAAGAATTAGGGACACCACTGAAAACTTACCACAAAAGATTTAGGATGAAATACAGCAGCTACTGGTGAAAAAAAAGAGCCAATGCACCACAGCTACAGGTGCCCCACTGCAGTGCCTTCAATGTCATATTGCATGTTCAACCACCTGTTATACTTCCTATGTAATATTTCCCACGTAATACATCCTGACATTGAGCTCTATCAATTTTCCAGATTTAAATATTTAAAAATTTTAGAGGTTCATAATCAGAGGCATTTAATCAGCTAAATGCCAACACTTGAATATTTCCCCAAGTATCTGACTAATCTGTAGCCAGATATCTCATTATCCGGCTAAAATCTAGCCAGATAATGTAAGAGCATTCTGGGGGTGTTGGATTCGTGGACCCTTGAGCCGATTGGAACCGAAAGGTGAACTGCTGCAAGGTAGCAGCAGAGGCCCCGACCGGGAGGCGGCAAGGACGGAGATGTGGCTGGACCGAAGAAGACCCTGGGACGCCCTAGCGACCAAGGGCTAGGCAAGGAAGAAGGGAACGGATGGAGCTGACACAGTGGTGAGGAAGTCTTCGCCCTGGAAGCCGAACCTCCCCCGAGAGGAGCTCATAGGAGTCCGGCCGCTGGGACTTAGGAGATTCACCCTGGAAGCCGGAGTCCCCCCAGGAGGAGCCCGTAGGGACCCGGCCGCTGGGACTTAGGAGCGCCCGCGGGGGCGGAGTCAGACGGGATCCAAGGTCGAGTGCCAGAGGGTCGTTGCTCACCAGTCTGGAGTCAAGTGCCAGAGGGTCGCCGCTTGCCAGTCCAGAGTCGAGTGCCTGAGAGTCGTCGCTTGCCAGTCCAAAGTCAGAAGCCAGGGGATCGCCGTGAGCCAAACCGGGGTCAGAAGCCAGGGAATCGTAGTAAGCCAGTCCAAAGTCAAGAGCCAGGGAATACCATCAGCCAATCCGGGATCAGGAATCAGGAAGACCAGGAGAACACAGGATGCAGCAACTGGAGACAGGAAACCTGGGAACCTCGTTGCAAGGCAAAGTCTTAGTCAGACTGCAGGGTTTAAATACCCTGCAGCGTCTGACGTCATCAGAGGGTGTCCCCCATCTTCTCCCGCGCTGGCCCCTTTAAATCTGGGCCTGAGCCGCGCGCGCGCGTCTAGGGGGCGGGGCCTACTGCCGAGGAACGCCGGCTGCTCCGGTGCGGCGAGGAGGCAGAGGCAGAGGAAGCTGCAGGCCCGGGCGAGATGGGAGGACGCCGGGCCTGCGGCGGCAGAGGTCCCTGGAGGCCCGGGGAGCGCGGAACCCGGCCAGAACCCCGACGGGGTAGGTGGCGATTCCGGGGCCGACCCGGAATCGCAACAGTACCCCCCTCCTACGCCCCCTCCCGGGGGGCCGCAGCTTGTCCGGATGAGCCTCATGAAAGTGGCGAAGGAGATCTTTATCCAGGATGTGGGCGGAGGGCTCCTATGAGTTTTCCTCCGGACCGTATCCTTCCCAGGAGAGAAGATACTCCCAGCGATGACGACGAAACCGAACATCCAGGACCTCTTTCACCGTGTACGTGGAACCAGGATCCGAAGCGACCGTAGAGGGCTCTGGAGACAGAGGTCGGAAGCGAGAGAGGACCACTGGCTTGAGGAGGGAAACATGGAAGACGTCGTGTATCCGAAGGGTAGATGGAAGACGTAAGCGGTAGGACACCGCGCCCACACGTTCGGCTACTTGGAAGGGTCCAATGTAGCGAGGCGCAAGCCTCATGGAAGGAATCCAGAGCTGGATGTTCTTAGTACTGAGCCATACCCTAGATCCGGGCAGAAACACTGGAGTGGGTCACCGAGATTTGTCTGCGTAAGCCTTGAACCGGGCGGCGGTGCGGTGGAGCTTCTCTTGAGTGGCGTGCCAAAGCTGATGAATCTGGTTGGCTGTCAGTTGTGCCACTGGCGAGGAGGTGGATACTGGTAACGGTAGTGGAGTTTTGGGAACCTTCCCATAAACCAGCTGGAAGGGAGACTGTAGCGTGGCGGAGTGTCGATGGCGATTGTAAGAGAACTCGGCTCACGGGAGAAGAGCAACCCAGTTGTCCTGTTGCTCCCCTACAAAGGCACGGAGGAACACTTTCAGAGTTCGATTCGTGCGTTCAACTTGGCCATTGCCCTGGGGATGGAACGCCGTGGTTAAGTCCAGCTGAACCCCAAATTTCCTGCAGAGTGCCTGCCAGTATTTTGCCGTGAATTGGGGCCCTCGGTCCGAGGCAATATGTAGAGGCAAACCATGCAGTCGGAAGATATGCTGGATGAATAGTTCAGCTAACTCAGGAGCCGTAGGTAACTTGGCAAGTGGCACAAAATGAGCCATTTCTAGAAGCGGTCAATAGTGACCCAAACCACAGTCTTCCCCTGGGACGGGGGCAGCTCAACGATAAAATCCGTGGAGATGTGCGTCCACGGCTCCGTGGGTACAGGTAGTGGCTGGAGGAGTCCCCAGGGACGACCAGGCGGGGTTTTCTGCTGCGCGCACGTGGGACATGATTGTACGTACAGGCGGACATCCTCCTTCACCCGTGGCCACCAATAGAACTCCGTCAGTAATTGAAGAGTCCGGGCGATCCCGGGGTGACCCGCCGTCAGGGAGTCGTGTGCCCATGCTAGGACCTTCCTTCTAGCACGTACCGGGACTACCACCCTCCCCGCCGGTGCAAGTTCGGTGGCTGCCAGTCGGACTTTAGCCGGGTCCAAAATGTATTGAGGGGGTTCGGAGGCGTCTTCAATTTCAGTAGTGCGTGAGAGGGCGTCAGCCCTAGTGTTCTTGGCCGCTGGTCGATACCGAAGGGTGAAATCGAACCGGCTGAAAAAGAGGGACCAGCGTGCCTGCCGGGGATTAAGTCTCTGCGCCTGGGACAAGAACTCTAAATTTTTGTGGTCCGTGTAAACTATGATCGGATGTTGGGCCCCCTCCAACCACTGGCGCCACGCTTCAAAGGCCAACTTAATGGCCAGTAGCTCCTTGTCTCCGATGCCGTAGTTTTTCTCGGCAGGCAAGAACTTGCGGGAGAAGTATTTATTTAGCTTTTTTTTTTTTTTTTTTTTATATACCGAACATGGCCGAGTTTTACCGTACTTGGAAGTCTGGGACAGGACGGCCCCCACGGCTACATTGGAGGCATCCACTTCCACAATGAACGGGCATAGGGGGTCCGGGTGTCGGAGGCAGGTGTCCTGGAGGAAGGCCTCTTTAAGATCGTGGAAGGCCTGTACCGCGGTGGGAGGCCAATTCCGGGCATCGGCACCCTTGCGGGTGAGAGCTGTTAAAGGCGCCACTAAGGAGGAGTAATGCGGGATAAAGTGGCGGTAAAAGTTGGCGAAGCCTAGAAAACGCTGGAGCGCCTTAACTCCCGCAGGTTGTGGCCAGTTCTGGATAGCAGCGACCTTATCGGGATCCATGCAGAAGCCGGTAGAGGAGATGATGTAGCCCAAAAAGGGCAAAGCTTCCTCCTCAAACTGGCATTTTTCCAGTTTAGCATATAATTGGTTCTCTCTTAACTTTAGCAAAACCTGGCGCACATGTTGACAGTGTTCCTCAAGGTCCCGGGAATAAATCAATACATCGTCGAGGTAGACAATAACGGAGGTATACAGGAAGTCGCGAAGCACCTCGTTCATTAGGTTTTGGAACACGGCTGGGGCGTTGCAGAGACCGAATGGCATGACGAGGTACTCATAATGACCGTCCCTGGTGTTAAAGGCGGTCTTCCACTCGTCTCCCGGCCGAATCCGTACGAGGTTATACGCCCCTCTAAGATCCAGTTTGGTAAAGATGCGGGCCCCCTGCAGGCGATCCAGGAGCTCCGGAATCAGAGGCAACGGATAACGGTCTCGTCGGGTGATCTGGTTCAGGCCCCGGTAATCGATACAGGGCCGAAGAGACCCATCCTTCTTGGCGACAAAGAAGAAGCCGGCTCCTGCCGGGGACTTGGATGGTCTTATAAAGCCTCGGTCTAGATTCTCCTTGATGTAGGCAGACATGGCCTGGGTCTCCGGCAGCGACAGAGGATAAACTCTACCGCGAGGAGGCGTGGTGTCTGGTAGCAAGTCAATCGCACAATCAAAGGGACGATGCTCAGGTAGTAATTCTGCCTTCTCCTTAGAGAAGACATCCCGGAAGGCCTGGTACTGGGGTGGCACCGCCAGCGGAGCTGCCAGAAGCGGAAGTGTCTGAAGCGGGCGAGCAGGAAGGCAGCGACGGGCGCAGCCTGGTCCCCAAGATGTGATCTGAAGCGAGTCCCAGTTGATTACTGGGGAATGTTTCCTGAGCCAGGGGAGTCCTAAAACAAGTGGATGAATGGATTTCTCCAGGATGAGAAAAGAGATCTCCTCTTTATGAAGCAGTCCAACCTGAAGCTGGAGTAGTTGTGTACGAGTGGTAATGGTCCCTGGGAGAGGGATCCCCTGGATGGACGATACCCGCAAGGGTGGTTCTTGAGGCACGACTTCAAGCTGCAGTTGTTGTACCAGATCTCGGAGGATGAAATTCCCCCCGGACCCGGAGTCGATTAGTGCCAAGGTATCGAATCCCCCTCCTGGGAAACAGAGTCTCGTTGGAACAGTACATGGGGAGTTCGGAGAGGTAATGCCTAGAGTCAGCTCCCCACTAGACTCTAGGTTCGGCCGTTTCCCGGACGCTCAGTACAGCGAGCCAGAAAGTGCCCCTTACCACCGCAATAGAGACATAACCCCTGCGAGCGTCTATGCCTCCGTTCTTCGGCCGAGAGAGGACCCCGGCCCAATTGCATAGGTTCTTCAGGCGGAAGGGCAGGTGCCGCAGGAGGCGAAGCTCGGGCCCGAGGTGGCGTGGTTCGACGAGCGGCCGGCCCCTGGATGGGCCTTTGCTCCCGGAAGCAGCGCTGGATGCGTCGGTCCACTCGTCCAGCCAGTTCTATGAGCTCTTGGAGGTCATCCGGAAGGTCCCGAGCAGCGAGTTCATCCTGGAGCCGTGGGGAAAGACCCTCCAGGAATATCCCATGCAAGCTGTCCTCTCCCCAGGCCAATTCGGTGGCAAGGGTCTGGAACTCCATCGCGTATTCCTCTAGGGGGCGATTACCTTGTCTCAGCTGGAGGAGTTCCGAGGCAGCAGTAGAGGCACGAGATGGTTCGTCGAAAATCCTCCGGAAGGCCTTGACGAACTGTACTAGGTTATTTAGTCGGGAGTCTTGGCGCTCCCAAAGGGAAGAAGCCCAAGCCAGGGGTCTCCCGTCCAGGAGAGAAATAATGTAGGTCGTCTTGACCCGGTCTGTAGAGAACTGCGCAGGCAGAAGGTTAAAGCGGATGTAGCATTGGTTGAGGAATCCCCGACACGCCTTCGGATCTCCAGAGTACCGTGGCGGGGATGGCATCTGTACCGGGACAGGGGAACCCACGTTGACCTGAGACGAGGATGCGGAGGGACGAGCAGCGGAGGCCCCTTCCACACGATCCGCCAGGCGTTGAACGGCCGACATCAAGGTATCAAGACAGGACTGTTGTTGTTGCAGCTTCTGGGCTATGCCTGGAATAGCCTTGAGGCCGGCAAGGTCCGCCGGGTCCATGGCCTTGCAATCTGTTGGATTCGTGGACCCTTGAGCCGATCGGAACCGAAAGGTGAACTGCTGCAAGGTAGCAGCAGAGGCCCCGACCGGGAGGCGGCAAGGACGGAGATGTGGCTGGACCGAAGAAGACCCTGGGACGCCCTAGCGACCAAGGGCTAGGCAAGGAAGAAGGGAACGGATGGAGCTGACACAGTGGTGAGGAAGTCTTCGCCCTGGAAGCCGAACCTCCCCCGAGAGGAGCTCGTAGGAGTCCGGCCGCTGGGACTTAGGAGATTCACCCTGGAAGCCGGAGTCCCCCCAGGAGGAGCCCATAGGGACCCGGCCGCTGGGACTTAGGAGCGCCCGCGGGGGCGGAGTCAGACGGGATCCAAGGTCGAGTGCCAGAGGGTCGTTGCTCACCAGTCCGGAGTCAAGTGCCAGAGGGTCGCCGCTTGCCAGTCCAGAGTCGAGTGCCTGAGAGTCGTCGCTTGCCAGTCCAAAGTCAGAAGCCAGGGGATCGCCGTGAGCCAAACCGGGGTCATAAGCCAGGGAATCGTCGTAAGCCAGTCCAGAGTCAAGAGCCAGGGAATACTGTCAGCCAATCCGGGATCAGGAATCAGGAAGACCAGGAGAACACAGGATGCAGCAACTGGAGACAGGAAACCTGGGAACCTCGTTGCAAGGCAAAGTCCTAGTCAGACTGCAGGGTTTAAATACCCTGCAGCATCTGACGTCATCAGAGGGTGTCCCCCATCTTCTCCCGCGCTAGCCCCTTTAAATCTGGGCCTGAGCCGCGCGCGCGTGTCTAGGGGGTGGGGCCTACCGCCGAGGAACGCCGGCTGCTCCGGCGCGGCGAGGAGGCAGAGGCAGAGGAAGCTTCAGGCCCGGGCGAGATGGGAGGACGCCGGGCCTGCGGCGGCAGAGGTCCCTGGAGGCCCGAGGAGCGCGGAACCCGGCCAGAACCCCGACGGGGTAGGAGGCAATTCCGGGGCCGACCCGGAATCGCAACAGGGGGCATTTCTGGAAGGAGTTAGTTTAACCGGTTTTAAAGGCCTGATTCATCAAGGTCTTTTCCCATAGACACAGAATTGGAGAAAAGCTTTAGTGAATCAAGCCCTAAGTTATCTGACAAACTCTGATTTTCAGAGTTCGCTAACTCTGGTTGTGCCGTAGAGTTGCCCTAAAGTTATCTGGATAAACTCCAAAGTTAGCCAGACAAGTTTATCTAGCTAAGGCCAGGATTCATCATTCCGTGCGGAATGATGAACCCTGCGCTACAGGGGGGCGAAGCAGGGGGTGGTCAGGCGATAGCCTGTAGCCGGCCGCAAAACAGCGGTGCAGTTTTGCTAGCCATGTTGCGGCCGGCTGCAGGCTATCGCGGGCATAGCATGTTATGGAGAGAGTAATCAGTGAACCCTTGGGCCGGCTGAATAGAGGCAAAGTCTATTGGTTGTTAAGGAGCCGGGAGGCGGACTCAGGCTGCAGCGAGTCGACGAAGTCTTCACCCTGGAAACTCGAGATCCCCCCAGGAGGAGCCCGTAGGGATCCGGGTCGCTGGGACTTAGGAGATCTGGTGGTGTCTGTAGGTCGAAGCTGCTGAAGATAGGAGAATTGTGAAGAAGTCCGTTGGTCGTGGCAGGCTGAAGACAAGGAGAATCGTGAGGAAGTCCGTAGGTCGTGGCTGGCTGAAGACAAGGAGAATCGTGAGGAAGTCCGTAGGTCGTGGCTGGCTGAAGACAAGGCAAACCTGGAACCGGAACTGGAATCAAGGCACAGCTGAAACAAGCAGGAACCAGAGCTGGAAGCAAGGCACGGCTGGAACAAGCAGGAACCGGAGCTGGAAGCAAGGCACGGCTGGAACAAGCAGGAACCGGAGCTGGAAGCAAGGCACGGCTGGAACAAGCAGAAACCGGAGCTGGAAGCAAGGCACGGCTGGAACAAGCAGGAACCGGAGCTGGAAGCAAGGCACGGCTGGAACAAGCAGGAACCAGAGCTGGAAGCAACTAAGTACTCAGGAGAGCGACCTCGTTGCAAAGGCAAGGTAGGAGAGTCAGACGCCGGTTTAAATAGCTAGCCGGCGTCTGACGTCAGGAACGGGGCGGTTCAGCACTTCCGGGTGCTGGACCTTTAAGAGCCATCTCCTCGCGCGCGCGCGTTCCCTGGCAGGGGGAGGAGTCAGGCTTGGCCTTCGGCGGCGTCTCCTCATGGGGAGAGCTGCTGCCACGCCGCTGGGTAGGCCCCAGGAGTAGCGGATCGCGGTGGACCCGGAGGAGTCGGTGGAGAGGTAAGGACCCGGTCGCTAGCCTAGCGACCGGGACCGCAAAGGTACCCCCCCTTTACGCCCCCTTTTCAAAGGACTTGGCCTGTCAGGATGGTCCAGATGGTACTGCTGCAGGAGAGTCTTGTCCAAGATATTGCGAGCAGGTTCCCACGTATTGTCCTCGTTCCCACAACCCTCCCATGCCAGCAAGTACTCCCAATGCCTGTTGGCGAATCTAGCGTCCAGCACCTCCCGTACCTGAAAAGTGGGATCCTCAGCAGTGGGAGTGGCACCATCTTCGAGTGGTTTGGGATGAAACCTGGACAGAATCACTGGCTTTAACAGGGAGACGTGGAAGACATCATGAATACGTAGAGTGGTAGGAAGCCGTAGGCGATAGGAGACCAGACCTACCCTCTCTGCTATACGGAAGGGACCACAAAACTTGGGTGACAGCTTCTTTGAAGGATGTCTCAAATGAATGTTTTTTGTACTAAGCCAAACGCGATCGCCAGGGAGGAAGGAAAATGCAGGTTTCTGATGTTGATCATAGTAGCATTTAGCAGTACGTGCCGCTTTCTGCAGACGGCTTTGAGTAGAGGTCCAGAGTTTGTTCAGTTGCTCAGCGGTAAACTGGGCGGCTGGTGAGGACGTGGGTATCGGCAAAGGCAATGGTGGCCTGAGCTGTTTGCCATACACAACTTGGAAAGGCGACTTCCCTGTCGCTGTATGTATTTGATTATTGTAGGCAAATTCTGCCCAAGGTAGAAGATCCACCCAATTGTCCTGTTTGTGGTTGATGAACGCTCGCAGGAACAACTTCAAAGAGCGATTCATGCCCTCAGTTTGACCGTTACTTTGCGGGTGAAAGGTGGTAGAAAAGCTCAACTGGACCTTAAATTTCTTGCATAACGCCCTCCAGTATCTTGCCGTGAATTGAGGGCCTCTGTCAGATACGATATCTTGGGGTAGGCCATGGAGGCGAAAGACGTGGTGTGTGAACAGCGTAGCCAATTCAGAAGCGGAAGGTAGCTTGGGTAAGGGCACGAAGTGGGCCATTTTAGAAAAGCGGTCCACCGTGACCCATACCACAGTCTTGCCCTGGGAAGGCGGCAGTTCCACCATAAAGTCTGTGGCAATATGTGTCCAGGGTTCCGTAGGTACGGGTAACAGTTGCAGTAAACCCCTCTGTGGACCAGATAGTGGTTTTTGCAGGGCACAGGTGGGACATGAGTTAATGTACAGTGAGACGTCTCGTCGAAGACCAGGCCACCAATAAAAGTGGTTTATGAGGTCCAAAGTTCTGTATCTGCCGGCGTGTCCTCCGGACAAAGAATCGTGTCCCCACGACAACACTTTCTTTCGGAGCCTCTTCGGGACTAGAGTCTTAATAGAAGAATCAAGTGAGGACGTTGTTAATTGGACACATGCGGGATCCAGGATGGGTTGTGGAGGATCCTCTTCTTCTTCCAGCTGGGTGGTACGAGACAAGGCATCTGCCCGTACATTCTTCTCTGCAGGTCGATACTTAAGGATGAAATTGAAGCGACTAAAAAAAAGTGACCATCTTGCTTGTCGAGGGTTCAGTCGCTGAGCTTGGGCTAGATACAATAAGTTCTTATGATCCGTGTACACGGTCACCGGATGGTTAGCTCCTTCCAGCCATTGCCGCCATTCCTCGAAGGCAAGTTTGATGGCTAACAGTTCCTTGTCACCGATGCCGTAATTACATTCGGCAGGCGAGAATTTCTTGGAAAAGTAAGAACATGGCATTAACTTGCCCGAAGTATCATGTTGACTGAGGACTGCTCCAACAGCTAGATTTGAAGCATCGACCTCCACAATGAAAGGTCGGCGTGGGTCCGGGTGACGTAAGCAAGAGGCAGCCAAAAATGCTTGTTTTAAATCCTCGAAAGCTGTGGAGGCGGTGGTAGACCAATCGTGAGTGTTGGCTCCTTTGCGAGTAAGCGCGGTAAGAGGCGCTACTCTCCGGGAGTAATGAGGTATAAAATGCCTGTAAAAGTTGGCAAAACCAAGGAAACGCTGTAGGGCCTTCAGGCCAGATGGACGAGGCCAATTGATAATGGCTGCAACTTTTTCCGGGTCCATCTGGAAGCCAGAAGAGGAAACAATGTATCCTAAGAACGGAAGTGTCTCACATTCAAACTGACATTTTTCAAGCTTAGCGTATAAATGATTGTCTCTAAGGGCTTGTAACACCCGCTTGACGTGTCGGCGATGTGTAGGGAGATCCTGAGAAAAGATCAAGACGTCATCAAGGTATACTATGACAAAAGAATGAAGCATCTCCCGGAGAACTTCATTCATAAGATTCTGGAAGACAGCAGGAGCATTACATAAGCCAAAGGGCATTACCAGATATTCGTAATGTCCGTCACGAGTGTTGAATGCTGTCTTCCACTCGTCTCCCGGACGAATACGAACCAGATTGTACGCAGATCCAGTTTTGTAAAGACCTTGGCCCCTTGTAGTCTATCGAGCAGTTCCGGAATCAAGGGTAAAGGATATCGATCCTTCTTTGTGATGGAATTTAACCCCCGATAGTCTATGCATGGCCTAAGGGAGCCATCCTTTTTGGCTACAAAGAAGAAACCCGCCCCGGCAGGAGAGTGTGACGGGCAAATGAACCCCTTAGCAAGGTTTTCAGTAATGTATTCCGACATAGCGCGGGTCTCCGGCAGTGAAAGAGGATAGACTCTACCCCGCGGAGGAGTGGAGCCTGGAAGTAGGTCAATGGCACAGTCAAACGGCCGGTGGCACGGGAGGAGTTCTGCCTTTTGCTTAGAGAACACGTCAGAGAACTCTTGGTAGGGCAAAGGGAGTTCTAAAGCCGAGTGAGAGAGCAGCACTTCGGGCCTTGGAAGAGAGTCCAAACAGTTCTGGAAACAATACGAACTTCACTGGGCAATTTGGAGAGTATCCCAATGGATCACAGGCGCGTGTTGCTGCAACCAGGGGAGTCCCAAAACCACAGGATGTACTGACTTCTCGAGTAGCAAAAAGGAGATTGTCTCAGTATGAAGCGTGCCGGTTCGTAAGATGAGAGGCATCGTGGTTTCAGAAATGTAACCGGGTAGAGGGGTTCCCCGGATGGAGGTAACCCGTAGCGGAGGCACCCGGCGCTTGGTAGGCAGTCCTAATTGGTGTACTAGTTCTTGCAGGATAAAATTCCCACCGGCTACGGAGTCAATGAAAGCTAGCGTCCGGAAGGAGCCACCGGGATACTCCAAAGTTACAGGAACCGTACATTGAGGAGCAGCGTTAATACAGCCTAGGGAAATCTCCTCTTTTTTCCCTAGACTCGACCATTTCCCGGTCTCGCTGGGCATTGACCCAAGAAATGACCCTTGGTACCGCAATACAGGCAGAGCCCCTGGGTGCGGCGTCGATTCTTTTCTTCTTCGGTCAAAGGTGCCCGACCAAGCTGCATGGGCTCTTCCGAAGAGTTGCTGGAAGCCGATTGTGACTTGAGAGGTGTGGTCAGAGACCAGGAGAAGGAGGGTGCCAGCGAAACTGGCCGACGAGGAACTCGACCTTCCTTGGCCCGCTGTTGCAGACGTCGGTCAATCCTCCCCGCCAAGTCAATCACCTCATTCAGCGTGGAAGGAATATCTTGGGCCATTAGTTCGTCCTTAATATGACCTGCAAGGCCTTCTAGAAAAATACCTTGCAAGCAAGCATCCTGCCACCCGAGTTCCATAGCCAGGGTGCGAAATTCAATGGCGTAATCCGCCAAGGAACGGGATCCCTACCTTAGCTGAAGAATCTCGGTGGTAGCGGTAGTCGTACGGGCTGGTTCATCAAAAGTTTGTTTGAAATGAGCCACGAAATCCTGCAAATTGTGAAGCATGGCGTCCTGATTCTCCCACATGGGTGAGGCCCAAAGCATAGCCTTTCCATCGAGTAGTGACAGAATATACGCCACCTTAACGGCATCGGAAGGAAACTGCCCTGGTAACAAGGTGAAGCGGATGAAGCATTGGTTCAGGAACGCCCTACATGACTTGGCATCCCCGGAGTAACGTGTGGGAGCCGGAAGTTGAGTCTGCACGGGATTCTGAGGCGCCGGTGGAGGTGGGGGTTGTACCACCTCTGGAGGATTAGCGTCCAAGCGGCTTGCTAGACGATCCACAGTGGCCGCCAACACCTCCAAGCATTGCTGCTGTTGCTGGATTCTCTGGGCCATACCGGGAATGGCCTGCATGGGGGAGGAGTCCGCCGGGTCCATGGCCTTTGCAAACTGTTATGGAGAGAGTAATCAGTGAACCCTTGGGCCGGCTGAATAGAGGCAAAGTCTATTGGTTGTTAAGGAGCCGGGAGGCGGACTCAGGCTGCAGTGAGTCGACGAAGTCTTCACCCTGGAAACTCGAGATCCCCCCAGGAGGAGCCCGTAGGGATCCGGGTCGCTGGGACTTAGGAGATCTGGTGGTGTCTGTAGGTCAAAGCTGCTGAAGATAGGAGAATTGTGAAGAAGTCCGTTGGTCGTGGCAGGCTGAAGACAAGGAGAATCGTGAGGAAGTCCGTAGGTCGTGGCTGGCTGAAGACAAGGAGAATCGTGAGGAAGTCCGTAGGTCATGGCTAGCTGAAGACAAGGCAAACCTGGAACCGGAACTGGAATCAAGGCACAGCTGAAACAAGCAGGAACCGGAGCTGGAAGCAAGGCACGGCTGGAACAAGCAGGAACCGGAGCTGGAAGCAAGGCATGGCTGGAACAAGCAGGAACCGGAGCTGGAAGCAAGGCACGGCTGGAACAAGCAGGAACCGGAGCTGGAAGCAAGGCACGGCTGGAACAAGCAGGAACTGGATAGAGATGTGAATCGTGTCATCGATCGTCTTAACGATCGATTTCGGCTGGGAGCGGGAGGGAATCGTATTGTCGCCGTTTGGAAGTTTAAATTATCGTGAAAATCGTTTAAAATCGTGAACCGGCACACTAAAACACCCTAAAACCCACCCCAACCCTTTCAAATAAATCCCCCACCCTCCCGAACCCCCCCCAAAATGCCTTAAATTACCTGGGGGTCCAGCGGGGGTTCGGAATGACCTCCTGCAATCGAATTGTGTTGTCTTCAGCCGGCGCCATTTTGAGCCGCCATTTTGCAAAATGGTGGCGCAAAATGGCGCCGGCCATAGACCAACATGATTCGACTGCAGGATGCCGCCATTTTGCAAAATGGCGGCGTAAAATGGCACCGGCTGAAGACAACACGATTCGATTGCAGGAGGTCATTCCAGACCCCCGCTGGACCCCCAGGTAATTTAAGGCATTTTGGGGGAGGTTCGGGAGGGTGGGGGATTTATTTGAAAGGGTCGGGGTGGGTTTTAGGGTGTTTTAGTGTGCCGGTTTTCCCGCCCTCCCCCTTCCCCTCCCCCTTCCCCCGATTTACGATTTTTTGACGATAAATCGGGGGAATTGTTATTGTATCGTGGCTCTAACGATTTTTAACGATTTAAAATATATCGGACAATATTTTAAATCGTCAAAAAACGATTCACATCCCTGGAACCGGAGCTGGAAGCAAGGCACGGCTGGAACAAGCAGGAACCAGAGCTGGAAGCAACTAAGTACTCAGGAGAGCGACCTCGTTGCAAAGGCAAGGTAGGAGAGTCAGATGCCGGTTTAAATAGCTAGCCGGCGTCTGACGTCAGGAACGGGGCGGTTCAGCACTTCCGGGTGCTGGACCTTTAAGAGCCATCTCCTCGCGCGCGCGCGTTCCCTGGCAGGGGGAGGAGTCAGGCTTGGCCTTCGGCGGCGTCTCCAAGTGGGGAGAGCTGCTGCCACGCGGCCGGGTAGGCCCCAGGAGTAGCGGATCGCGGCGGACCCGGAGGAGTCGGTGGAGAGGTAAGGACCCGGTCGCTAGCCTAGCGACCGGGACCGCAACATAGCACCACCGTAAAAGGTGGTGCTATTCTCCGCACTACTGCTGGCGATAATGTTCGAAACATTATCGCCGGCAGTGGTGCCGCCGCCGATTTCCATAGTTCCTTCCCTAACTCCGCCCGAAGTCCTCCCCTCCCCCTAATTTAAATCTTATCACGTGCGTTACGGCCTATCACAGTTTAGAAAATAATCCCCTAACTTTGCAAATTTGCCAGTGACTGAATATGGACCTCTTTGTATCTTTGCTTTTCTTGATGTTCTTGTAAGTTATGTATTAGAGTACTTCTGATTGTCAGTGATAGCAATATTTGTTATTAATCAAGCATTATCAAGGGGGGTTATTTTTAACTAAAATTATTTTGCATTGTAAATATTTTAATCCATTATAAATCCAGATTAATACAAAAATCTGTGCAACAGAATATCAACAAAAAGCTACAATAAATCAAATTATTAGAGTCAATTCCTAAGCAAAAGTGTTTGTAGAAAGGAATAAAATTGCAGCATGTTAGTCCAGAGATGTGAAGTGAAGTTACTATAGGGCATCCTTTAATTTGCCAAAAATAATGTCAAATCTGTGTGTATCTTATGGAAAGCAGTACTTTCTCACAATATAATGGAATTAATAATGAAGACAAATCTCAAATACATCAGGATTATTGGGAACTACATCTTGGAGTTTAGAAAAATGAAAACAAAACTGTGCTTCAAAAAGAACACCTGGGCTTGGAGGAAGAGGTGAGAGGACAAAGAAGGGGATATCGAAAAATGCTGAGCTGCAGAAAGGCACAGGCTGCTGTTGAAGTCACTATCACATATGCCAGCCCCTCTTCCAAGCTAGACTACGAAACTAGACATTTTCCTACCCCATCGCTTTTGCTTCGCTTGTGTGAACAAATCTCCTGAGGTGTCATCTAATTCACCTTATTAACATAAGAACATAAGAAATTGCCATATTGGGTCAGACCAAGGGTCCATCAAGCTCAGCATCCTGTTCCCAAAAGTGGCCAATCCAGGCTACAAGTACCTGGCAATTATCCAAACACCAAGAAGATCCCATGCTACTGATGCCAGTAATAGCAGTGGCTACTCCCTAAGTCAATTTGATTAATAGCAGTTAATGGACTTCTCTTCCAAGAACTTATCCAAACCTTTTTAAAACCCAGCTACACTAACTGTATTAACCACATACTCTGGCAACAAATTCCAGAGCTTAATTGTGCGTTGAGTGAAAAAGAGTTTTCTCTGATTAGTTTTAAATGTGCTACCTGCTAACTTTATGGAGTGCCTCCTAGTCCTTCTATTATCCGAAAGAGTAAATAACCGATTCACATCTATCCGTTCTAGACCTCTCATGATTTTAAAGACCTCTATCATATCCTCCTTCAGCCATCTCTTCCCCAAGCTGAACAGCCCTAACTTCTTTAGCCTTTCCTCATAGGGGAGCAAGTCCATCCCCTTTATCATTTTCGTCGCCTTTCTCTGTACGTCTCCAGTGTAACTATATATTTTTTGAGATGCAGTGACCAGAATTGTAATAGTATTCAAGGTGTGATATAGAGGCATTATGATATTTTCCTATTTATTCACCATTCCCTTCCTAATAATTCTTAACATTATGTTTGCTTTTTTGACTGCTGTAGCACACTGAGCCGAAGATTTCAATGTATTACACCCACTATGATGCCTAATTCTTTTTCCTGGGTGGTAACTCCTAATATGGAACCCCGGGACGCGCGTAAGTCCCAGGGCTTGCACGCACAAGTAGCAACAGTGAGGCACAGCATATAAATACAAAACCATGTATTTGCTTTATTTTTCATCCCCTGTCAGTAACATGGTATATCCTCAGATGTGTTCTGCATGCCTTCCACTCTAGTTTCTGAAGTATGAAGCTGTGGAATGTGAAAGGATTTATGAAGTATATAAAGACCGGATATCATTACTTTAGTGTTCTGTTTCACTCTGTACAGTCATGTAACTCCCATGTTTTTCCATTAAACAAGAAAAGCCTCCAACATGCTTTGCTATGGGGATTTTTAAGAATTTTGGGATGTCTTTTCTTTCATGCAAATGTAGATGTAAAAGTCATGAGTGATGGGTGTTGCGCAGGAGGTGGACCCTTGAGCTGAGGTGGGGTTGACGCTACCCATAGGGCAAGCTCTACAGGTCCCCACCATCGGCAGGCGGAGCTGGCTGACTGACAGAGGCCGGCTGGAGCTTCGGCAATACCAGCCCTCGTTCCCTGCAAGTTGAACCCTTGGGTACCGAGACCGGATGGGCTTAGGTGAGCCTCCATCCGAGATCTTCTGAGGGACGATGAGGTCAGCCAGGGGCCAGCAGTGGTAGTTGGAATAGGTGGTCCAATCTGGACGAGGCAGAGTAACGGAGACCTGGACGCCAATGGTAACAGGAGGCAGACAGAGGGCACCCAAGTATGAACAGGCCGAAGCCTGAAACGCCAAGTCCAGAATGAAAACAAATGGAGGGTTGTAGAACAGGCTGAAGTCAGGGCAGGCGTCTGGCAAGCATGGGTCAATACCAGAAGTCAGCAGGAGAATAGTCAGGCAAGGCAAAGGTCAAATCAGGAGACGGGCGGAATCGCAGTCAAGCGAAGCTGTTGTGATCGTGGACCCTTGGGCCGGCTGAGACTGTAGATGGTATACTGTGGGAACCCACAGGAAGCATCACAGCCGGGAGGCAGTGCTGAAGATACTCCGGAGAAGACTTCACCACTGGAAGTCCGCGGTTTCCCCAGGAGGAGCCCGTAGGAACCCAGACCTCTTGGACTTAGCCGGACCCTATGCGACCAAGGATCCTGGCAGCGGCCGAAGAGATGGACGATGAAGCCGGCTGAGCCCAGGAGGCTGGAAGGATCTTCACCCTCGGAAGCCCGCGGCTCCCCCGGGAGGAGCCCATAAGAGCCCGAGCCGCTGGGACTTAGGGGAATCCTCTGGGCCAGCAAGTACCAGATACCTGAGGTGGTGGAAGAGGCTGAAGATTGAGTCCAAGAACGAAGCCAGGTCAGAAGCCAGAAGTCAGAGGTCCGAAGCCAAAGCTGGGATCAGAGCTGGGATCAGAGTTGGGATCAGAGTCGTAGGACGGAGCCGGGTCGGAAGCCAGAAGTCAGAAGTCAAACCAAAACCAGGGGCGGAAGCTGAAGACATAGGAGATGAAGCCAGGTCAGAAGCCAGAAGTCTGAAGAGAAGATCCAAGGTCCAAATGCAGCAACTAGTAACTCAGGGGACTGAGTGAACCTCGCTGCAAGGCCCTGTCCTAGTGACGCTGCAGGGTTTAAATACCCTGCAGCGTCTGACGTCATCCGGGGCGTCCTCTTTGATTTTCCCGCGCTGGCCCCTTTAAAGTTTCAGCCCCCAGGCGCGTGCGTGCCTAGGTGGCGGGGCCAAGCGCGTCGGGTCGGAGGCGTCTCCCTCGCACAGGGAGAGCCGCGGCAGGCTGCAGATCGGGCCTACGCGGCCGAAGAGGAGTCCGTGTGGGCCGGGCCAGCCCCGAGGTAGGAGGAGGGACCGGGGCACAGCCCGGTCACATAACAGTACCCCCTCCTACGCCCCCTTCCCGGGGGTCCGGGCTTAGCAGGATGAGTCAAGTGGAACTGACGGAGGAGAGACTTGTCCAGGATATGGGAAGAATTCCTGGGAAGAAGGTCCCAGGAATTCTCCTCCGGGCCGTACCTCTCCCACGAGAGGAGTTATTACCACAGGCGACGGTGGAACCAGACATCCAGAACATCCCTCACCGTATAGGTGACGTCGGTTTCGGCTTCAGTGGCAGTAGGTTCTGGAGGTTTGTCATGAAATGTGGAGAGCACCACAGGCTTAAGCAGAGACACGTGGAACACATTGGGGATCCTCAGGGTGGATGGCAGACGTAACCGGTAGGAGACTGCCCCTATTTGCTCCACTACCATGAATGGACCAATGTACCTGGGAGCCAGGCGCATAGAGAGAGTCCATAAGTGGATGTTCCTGGTACTCAACCATACTTTCTGCCCCAGAAGGAAGGCTGGGGCAGGCCGCCATGACCTGTCTGCATAAGTTTTAGCCTTGGCTGCCATCAGATGGAGTTTCTCCTGGGTGGATCTCCAGAGGTTGCTCAACTGTCGTGCCATAAGTTGAACTGCAGGGGATGGTACCGTCAAAGGCATTGGCAGAGGAGGCCTCAGGGTCTTTCCGTAGACCAACTGGAATGGGGACTGGTTGGTCGCAGAGTGCTTATGGTGGTTATAAGAGAACTCTGCCCACGGTAGCAAGGTGACCCAATCATCCTGGAGGTCCCCCACGAAGGACCGGAGGAACGCCTTTAAGGTCCTATTAGTGCGCTCGGCTTGCCCATTGCCTTGGGGATGGAAGGCTGTTGTTAAGTCGAGTTGCACACCGAACTTCCTGCAAAGGGCCTTCCAATATTTTTCAGTAAACTGTGGACCACGGTCAGAGGCTATGTGCAAAGGGGGTCCATGTAGACGGAAGATATGTTGCTTAAAGAGGGTAGCTAATTCTGGTGCCGAAGGCAGTTTAGCGAGAGGCACGAAGTGAGCCATCTTCGAGAAACGGTCGACCGTGACCCAGATCATGGTCTTCCCATCTGAAACAGGCAAATCTACAATAAAATCGGTGGAAAGATGAGTCCAGGGCTCAGTAGGAATGGGTAGTGGATGAAGGAGCCCCCAGGGGCATCCATGCAAGGGTTTCTGCCGGGCACAGGTAGGACATGACTGAACATAGAGTCAGACGTCCCTCTTGACCTGCAGCCACCAGTAGAACTCCGTCAGAAGTTCCAGGGTCCTGGCTGTTCCTGGATGTCCAGCGGTCAAGGAGTCATGGGCCCACGTTAACACTCTCCTGCAGGAACAAGAGGGCACCACAGTCTTTCCCGCAGAGGCCACCTTGGATGCTGCCAGAAGAACTTTGGCCGGGTCCAGGATGTACTGAGGCGGGTTGGTGGTATCTTCTGTCTCCATCATGCGGGAGAGAGCATCCACTCGAACGTTCTTGGATGCCGGTCGGTAACGGAGGGAAAAATTAAAACAGCTGAAGAAGAGTGACCAGTGCGCCTGCCGTGGGTTAAGGTGCTGGGTGTGGCACAGATACTCCAAGTTCTTATGGTCTGGGTAAACAATTACTGGGTGCTGGGCCCCCTCCAACCATTGGCACCATTCCTCGAATGCAAGTTTGATGGCCAGTAGCTCTTTATCCCCTATGCTGTAGTTCCTCTCAGCGGGCGAGAACTTGTTTGAGTAGTAGGAACATGGCAGGGATTTGTCTCCATTGGACAACTGGCTTAGAACTGCCCCGACAGCTATGTCGGAGGCGTCGACCTCCACGATGAACTGGCATTGAGGGTCAGGGTGCCGGAGACAGGTGTCTTGGAAGAACGTGTTCTTCAATTCCTGAAAGGCTCGTAAGGCCATCGGCGGCCAGTTCTTAGTATTGGCGCCCTTTCTGGAAAGGGCCGTCAGCAGGGACACCATCTGGGAATAGTGTGGGATAAATTGCCGGTAAAAATTGGCAAACCCCAGGAACATTTGGAGTGCCTTCACTCCCACTGGTTGCGGCCAATCCTTGATTGCCGTGACCTTCTCTGGGTCCATAAGGAAGCCTGTGGAGGATACGATGTACCCAAGGAAGGGTAGCGATTCCTGCTCGAATAGACACTTCTCAAATTTTGCGTAGTCGATTGTCTCGCAGTTTCTGTAGTACTCGTCGGACATCGTGGCGGTATGTCTCCAAGTCCTTGGAGTATATTAGCACATCATCGAGATAAACAATTACCGAGGTATGTAGCATGTCTCTTAGAACCTCATTCATGAGGTTCTGGAAAACCGCCGGGGCATTGCAGAGACCGAAGGGCATGACCAGGTATTCGTAGTGGCCATCCCTTGTGTTAAAGACGGTTTTCCATTCGTCGCCCGGACGAATCCTTACTAGGCTATACTCCCCACGAAGATCCAATTTTGTGAACACCTTGGCCCCCTGTAGTCTGTCCAAAAGTTCCGGAATCAAGGGCAAAGGGTACTGGTCACGCCGGGTAATGCTGTTCAGACCACAGTAATCTATACAGGGTCGGAGGGACCTGTTCTTCTTAGCTACGAAGAAGAATCCTGCTCCAGCCGGGGATTTAGAGGGTCGAATTAACCCTCGGTCCAGGTTCTCCCGGATGTAAGCGGACATGGCTTGCGTCTCTGGAAGGGACAACAGGTATACCCTTCCTCGTGGCGGCGTGGTACCCAGGAGCAAGTTGATCGCACAATCAAAAGGGTGGTGCTCCAGGAGGATTTCGGCTTTCTCCTTAGAAAAGACATCGAGGTGGTCTTGGTAGTGGGGTGGCAGTGCCAAGGAAGTCATCAGGAGAGGTACCAGTGGTCGAGGAACAGCGGCCAAACAGGAGTCGAAGCACGATGGCCCCCAGGATGCCACCTGGAGGGCATCCCACGAGATTACAGGAGAGTGCTTCCGCAGCCAAGGTAGTCCCAGGATGACCGGATGTATGGACTTTTCCAGGATAAGGAATGAAATCTCCTCCACATGCAGAATACCAGTGTGTAATGTGAAAGGCCTGGTATGAGTAGCGATGGTCCCTGGAAGAAGTCTCCCCTGAATAGAAGACACACGGAGAGGGGGACTTTGGGGTTGGACCCCAATCTGGAGTTGCTGGACCAAGTCCTTGAAGATGAAGTTTCCCCTGGCTCCAGAGTCAATCAAGGCTAGCGTATCAAACTTTCCTTTGGGAAGAAGTAAGGTCACTGGGACGGTGCACGGGGAGGCAGAAGTGGTGTGACCTAGGGTTAGCTCCCCGACTGTCCCTAGGTCCGAGCGTTTCCCGGACGCTCGCTACAGAGAGCAAGGAAATGGCCCTTGCCACTGCAATACAGGCACAGGCCCAGGGACCGACATCTTCTCCTTTCTTCTTGAGAGATAGGCCCCCAGCCCACCTGCATGGGTTTGGGATCTTGAGCCCCCAGAGAGGCAGAAGGGGAGTGCCCGTTTCGGGAAGGTGTGGCTCCGGAGCTCTCGGGTCTGTGAGCAGGCCTCCTCTCCCGGAACTGGCATTGGATACGGCAGTCCACACAGCCTTCTAGATCAATGAGATCATTCAGGTCGTCGGGGAGATCTCTGGCCGCCAACTCATCCTGAAGTCTTGGAGAGAGAGACTTTCCAAAAAAATGCCGTGCAGGCTGTCACATCCCCAGTTCAATTCAGCAGCAAGAGTCTGAAAGTCCAAGGCATGTTCATCCAAAGGCAGATTACCCTGATGCAGCTGGAGCAGTTCGGAGGTGGCAGTGGGTCTGCGGGAGGACTCATCGAAGATCCACTGAAAGGAGGAGACGAATTGTATCAGATTGGCTAGGTGGGAGTCCTGACGCTCCCACAGCATGGAGGCCCATGCCAAGGGTCTCCCATCCAACAGGGAGATAATATCCCTGTCCCGACCCGAGGGGTTCGCAGGCCTGCGCAATCGGCGCAAGGGACCCACCGGGGTAAGGCCTGACTTTAATCCTTTTACCCCAGCGGGTCCACCCGGCCGACCACGAGGCTCCCTCCGTTCTTCTTCGGGCCTCTTCCGTCCGGCTGCAGCGCTTACCTCACCGACGATCCGGCCAATCAGGGACCTTCTTCCTCGCTGCAGACAGCCAATCAGGCTGTCCCTTCGGCGCTTCAAAATCCAGCTCCTGACGGCGCTGCGCGCCGAGCGTCGCGCACCAAAGGAGCGCAACAAAGGGGCTGGCCCCTTTGTGCGCCCCTTCGTGTGGACCCTAAGAGCGGAACCTAAGAACGGAGCGGAACTTCACAGCGGTAAGCAAAATCAAACTAGTTCATCCTCAAACACCCACCAGCGTCCTTCCTTTCGACTTCTATGTGGCACACACAGTGCAGCCTCACCAAACATTAACCATACAAACCACCAGTCATCCTATCCTTCTTCAGACGTCTGCAGACAAACAGACAATACAAACAGATAATCAGACCATACAGCACAAACAACTAGACATTCAAACTAACGAAACAAGACTTCCAGACGCCACAACTTAAACAACTACTACACAGACAACTCAACTTCCACTCAGACAACCAGACGCAAAAACTCAGACAACAACTCAGGCAACAACTCAGGCAACAACTCAGGCAACAACTCAGGCAACCAGACGCAACAACTCAGGCAACAACTCAGGCAATAACTCAGGCAACAACTCAGGCAACAACTCAGGCAACCAGACGCAACAACTCAGGCAACCAGACGCAACAACTCAGACAACCAGACGCAACAACTCAGGCAACCAGACGCAACAACTCAGGCAACAACTCACCTTCTACTCACAAACACCAACAATACTCCTAACAATGCAAACAATGTGCCACGGTCTCCCAATTCCGATTCTCCATCATCGAACGCTACTCACAGGAAAATCAACCATACTCTACAATCAACGCACCTACAAATCCCTTATCCCTATCATGATTGCTCCAATCACCCAACTTCTAGGATTTACTCTTTTTTCACTGATTCTATTTAATGCACAATCTCTGTCCAAGAAATCACTGATCTTAAATGACCTTCTCCTAGACGTGAACCCAGACCTCTGTGCTATAACAGAAACGTGGCTAAAATCTACAGATACAGCTTTAATTAATCAGCTACCAACTCAGACCTATGACTTCTTCTCCATCCCTCGACAGAAGAAAAGGGGTGGGGGTATTCTCCTAGCAGCTAAAAAAGATCTCAGATTCTCACACCACCCAATTAAAACAGACTGAAAACTAGAAACAGGCTTGTTCAAATCTGACACTCTCCAAATCCTTCTAGTATACGCCCCACCTGGCCTCCTAGAAGCAGATGCATCACCTATCCTAGAAATCATAGCAACTTATCTTAAACCAGACTCTCCAACAATAATCCTAGGAGATTTTAATTTACACGTCGACAACCCCACACTCTCAACCAGCTGTGAAACATTCCTTACCGCTATGTCCGCAATGGGATTCAAACAAATAATCAATGAACCTACGCACAAGGCAGGTCACACACTGGACCTTATCTTTATGAACTCAGGTATAAGACATTCTACACACCCTACATGCAAACCAGTTCCCTGGTCAGACCATTCACTAATCTCCACCACCTTTTCGACGACCCAAATGAGCAACAACCACCCCCCTCAACACTCATTTCTCCACAGAAAAGTATGCTCATCTGACGATCTCAGCAATCATCTAATCACGGATCTCTCACTCATCGACATCACGACACCTAATTCAGCCATAAACTCCTGGTCAACAATAACAGAAAATGTGGCAAACAAACTATGTCCACTGATAACAAAACAAGTCAAACAAGGTGCGTCAAAAAAGCAGCCTTGGTTTACAAACGAACTTAAAAACCTCAAACTCAATTTACGTCAGAAAGAAAGTAAATGGCGTAAAACCCCTTCCCCTACTACACTTTCTTCTTACAAACTCGCCCTCCACTCATACAAGAGTTCCACCTTAAAAACAAAAAGAGACTACTACGCACATAAGATTCATGACATTATCTTTGACCCCAAAGCGCTTTTCACTTTCGTCTCCAAATTAACACAGGCCAATACTCCGGACATACCATCCTACCAAGCTCAATCAAAAGCTGATGAGCTGGCACTCTTCTTCAGTAATAAAATTACAAACCTCCTAACACAACTTAAGCCCTATACAGGCACTCCAGACAGCACTTACGTATTCCACAACAAGGAAATATCCCTACAATCTTTTGAACTCACCACCTCCGCAGAGATCCAAACACTTCTGAAGAAAATGAAACCTTCTTCTCACCCCTTCGACCAAATCCCATCTAAATTACTACTTCTAATCCCAGACACCATTAACAAATCTCTAGCGGACATCATAAACTGCTCATTCACCCAGGGTTACTATCCAGATGACCTTAAACTAGCATCCATCAAACCGCTTCTCAAGAAACCTAATTTGGACCCCAAAGATCCTAACAGCTACCGTCCAATTTCCAATCTTCCTTTCATTGCCAAGGTGATGGAGAAACTAGTAAACTCGCAATTATCGGATTACATAGAAGAACACAAAATTCTATTCCCTACTCAATTCGGCTTCAGAAAAGCCTCAAGTACCGAATCACTACTCATCTCACTTACGGACTACCTGACTTTAGGCCTCGACAAAGGACAGGCCTTCCTATTGATCCTATTAGATCTATCGGCGGCTTTCGACACTGTAAACCACGCCATATTACTAAACCAGCTGGCGAACATCGGTATTGCAGGATCAGCGCTGTCTTGGTTCAAGACTTTCTTAGAGAACAGAGGTTTCAAAGTTAAAATCCACAACAAAGAATCCCATAGATACCCATCTTCACAAGGAATTCCTCAGGGTTCCTCCCTCTCACCTACACTCTTCAACTTATATCTTCTCCCGCTTTGCCAACTTCTAAACAAATTGAACCTAATACACTTTATTTATGCCGACGACGTCCAGATTGTGATCCCCCTTAAAGAATCCATCAACAAAACTCTAGAAATGTGGGAAAACTGTTTTCAAGAAATTAATGACCTTCTATCCAGCTTAAACCTAATTCTTAACCAATCAAAAAGTGAATTCCTGCTAATCTCTCCAGATAACTGCAAAATCACCACGAACCCGCCAGCTAACTTACAAATCTCAAAAGTAAGAGATCTAGGAGTTTCGATAGACAACCGGCTAAACCTAAAATCATTTATTAATCAAACAACTAAAGACTGCTTCCACAAACTTCACACATTAAAAAGAATAAAACCCCTATTTCATTTCCATGATTACAGAACAGTGCTCCAAGCAATAATCTTTGCGAAAATAGATTACTGCAACGCTATTCTACTAGGCCTCCCATCATCCCATACTAAACCTCTCCAAATGATTCAGAACACGGCAGCAAGAATCCTAACGAACAAGAGGAGAAGAGATCACATTACGCCAGTACTTAAAGACCTTCACTGGCTGCCAATCCACTACAGAATAATACATAAATCCCTCACCACAATCTTCAAAAATATTCATGGACTAGCTCCTCTCAATCTACAAATAGCTCTCAAAAAACACTCCTCCAACAGATCCATAAGAGAAGCTTACAGAGAATATCTACAGGTACCACACGCCAATACCACCCAACATACAACACTGAGAGACAGGGCCTTCTCTACAGCAGGTCCCCCACTATGGAACTCAATACCCTTAGAATTACGACAGGAACCATGTCTTCCAACCTTCAGAAAGAGACTTAAGACATGGCTGTTCATGAAAGCCTTTCCGGACCCTGACTGATGCTCGACCACCAAATACAGCAAGACTGATTATCACCCAATAAACTGATACAGACTTACCAACCACTGCACGTTCTACTTCTTGTTAAACTTCTTGTTAAACTTCTATCATCCTCTTCTTCTACTCCCAGTTAGAACCATCCTTGTTTTATTGTAACTGCTTTTTCTGCGCACTTGTTATAATTTGTTATATTTTGTAAATGTATACTCATGTTATAGTTAAGTACGTTTATAATTTATTGATCACCCCTTGTTTTATGTAAACCGACATGATACGAACATGATACGACATGATACGAACATGATACATGTAAACCGACATGAACATGATACGACATGATACGAACATGATACATGTAAACCGACATGATACGAACTCCGTGAATACCGGTATAGAAAAAACTCAAATAAATAAAATAAATAAATAAATATAGCTCGGCTTGACCCGGTCTGTCGAGGACTGAGCTGGAAGGAGATTGAAGCGAATATAGAACTGGTTCAGGAACCCTCGGCAAAGCTTCGTGTCCCCTGAAAACCGTGAGGGCGCTGCCATCTGTATGGGTGCTGCTGAACCGGTATTAGTCTTGGCTCCAGGTACCGGGGAACTAGAAGCAGCGGCTCTGCCAATGCGTTCAGCTAGTCCCTGCACTGTTGCCATCAGGGACTCAAGGCAAGATTGCTGCTGTTGCAGCCTCTGCACAATACCCGGGATGGCTTTCAAGCCTGCAAGATCCGCCGGGTCCATGGCCTTGCAAACTGTTGTGATCGTGGACCCTTGGGCTGGCTGAGACTGTAGATGGTATACTGTGGGAACCCACAGGAAGCGTCACAGCCGGGAGGCGGTGCTGAAGATACTCTGGAGAAGACTTCACCACTGGAAATCCGCGGTCCCCCCAGGAGGAGCCCGTAGGAACTGTCAGAAAGCTCTGTTGTTATAGCTGGTATTTAGCAATCTGTAGTTATTTAGAATGGTTGTGGGTAGATCCTTGGACCAGTGGCAGGTGACCACGCCCTCGGGGGAATCCCAAGAGGGACCACTGGTCAGGCTTAGTGTAGAAGAGAGACACACACTAGTTCTTTTATTAGACAATATAGTAAACCACCAGAGGTGGCAGAAGTGAGCTGGAAGCGCCCGGCTGGGCTGTAGTCCCTCAGGTACTGGAACAATGATTCCCAGGTGGCTGAGCTATAGAGAAACTAAGAAAGTGAGAAGGCAGTATATGCAGAGTTCTGGAACAAGTCCTTGATGGTAACACTCACACAATAGTCTCTTAAGGCAGTCCAGGAGATGGTATGCATTAGGCCCTCGAGGAGCGAATACCTGGACCCAGGGAAAGCTCTGAGAAATAGATGGAAACTCACAATGTTGTAAGCAGCGATGACTTCTTAGCAGAAGTGGTATTCAGGAGCAAGACCGGGACGTGGGCCCTCGAGGAGCGGGTACCAGTTCCAGACTGCGACCTGAAAAAGAAAAAAAGAGAGAGTGAGGCCCCTGAGGAGCAGGTACCTCTAGTGAAGTCTGAGGAGGCAGAGTAGCTAGGGTTGCGGAGAGTGAATCCCATCCGCAGTGACCAGGAGGAAGCTAGGTAAACCAATCCCTTGCTAACTCGTCTTGTTAGCGAAAACTGAGACCTTAAATATCTGGAGCTGGTGAAATCATCTCAGGGGGACACCCCTGAGGCTCGCGCCAACGCTGGTACATCAGTTGGGCCGCGCGCATGCGCACGCCCTTAGGCATCTGATCAACATAGCGGCTTGCAGCGTCAAGCCGGTGTGGGGACGCCGGAGGAGGACGGCATGGAGACGCCACAGCAGCTAGCCTTCCATCAACCCCGAAGGGAGTCGCCAACGAGGTGAGGTAGGCAGAGCGGAGACGTCTGGCAGTGACGGACACAACAGGAACCCGGACCTCTTGGACATAGGCGGGACTCTATGCGACCAAGGATCCGGGCAGCGGCCGAAGAGATGGACGATGAGGCCGGCTGAGCAGGAGGCTGGAAGGATCTTCACCCTCAGAAGTCCTTGGCTCCCCCGGGAGGAGCTCGTGAGAACCCGAGCCGCTGGGACTTAGGAGAATCCTCTGGGCCAGCAAGTACCGGATACCTGAGGAGGTGGAAGAGGCTGAAGACGGAGTCCAAGAATGAAGCCGGGTCAGTAGCCAGAAGTCAGAGGTCCGAAGCCAAAGCCAGGGGTGGAAGCTGGAAATAGAGTTGTAGGACGGAGCCAGGTCGGAAGCAAGAAGTCAGAAGTCAAACCAAAACCAGGGGTGGAAGCTGAAGATGTAGTCAGGAGACGAAGCCGGGTCAGAAGCCAGAAGTCTGAAGAGAAGATCCAAGGTCCAAACGCAGCAACTAGTAACTCAGGGGACTGAGTGAACCTCGTTGCAAGGCTCTGTCCTAGTGAAGCTGCAGGGTTTAAATACCCTACAGCGTCTGACGTCATCCAGGGCGTCCTCTTTGATTTTCCCACGCTGGCCCCTTTAAAGCTTCAGCCCCCAGGCGTGCACGTGCCTATGGGGCGGGGCCAAGCGCGTTGGATCGGTGGCGTCTCCCTGGCACAGGGAGAGCCGCAGCAGGCTGCAGATTGGGCCTACATGGCCGAAGAGGAGTCCATGTGGGTCGAGCCGGCCCCGAGGTAGGAGGAGGGACCGGGGTACGGCCCAGGCCCATAACAGAAGCAGAGGTCAGTACCAGGAGACAAGCAGTAGCATTGTCAGAAAAAGCAGTGGTCAGTTCCAGGAGACAAGCAGTAGTGTGGTCAGGCGAAGCAGTAGTCAGTTCCAGGAGACAAGCAATAGCGTGGTCAGGTGAAGTGGTAGTCATAGCCAGGAAATCAGTCAGAAGGAACAAGCAAGGTAGACATGGAACACAGGAGCAGGTATGGGTACCAGGATCAGGAACAGGAGCAAAGGCGAGTCAGGAACCAGGAACATGAAAGAATCACAGGAACTAGCAACTAAGGACATGACCAGCGTGGATACCTGTTGCCAAGGCAAGTAAGCACTGGCTGGGCCCGGCCTTATATACTGGGACCCAGTGATGTCATAATCTGGGGCCGCGGGTAAGCTTACCCGTGGGCCCTTCAAAAGAACGGCTGATGTGCGCTTGCGCATGCCTAGGGAGGGGCGCAGCGCAAGATGGCAAGATGGCATCTCCCCGCGGAGCAGAGACATCCGCTGTGGTGTTGGGAGCAAGAGGAGTGGACCGGGGTCGGAGGCAGCGGCCACCAGCTACAAAAGCAGCAGAACCAGGTGCTGGAGTAGGCAACCGGGGGTAAGAGGGCCTGGGCGCGGGCCTGCTGCAGATGGCACACGCAACAATGGGGGCCTTAATCAAGTCTTGGTCATTAGAGATTTGTTTCTGGAAGAAATGTTCACTTCACCTCTTCTTGTATGTGAGGATGATCAGCATTGAGGCAACTGTTTATTCCTTTAACTAATGGAGTGAGGGAAATCCTCTAGGGCAGTGGTTCTCAACCGGTGTGTCGCGACACACCAGTGTGTCGCCAAGCTCCGGCAGGTGTGTCGCGGCTCCCGGTGTTCCACTGCCCCACTTGCGCTTCCCTTCTCCCTAGGGGCGGGGCCGAAGAATGAAAAGACCTGCGCGCCAACGCCAGCGGGGCCGAAGAACGAAAAGACCTGCGCGCCGACGTCAGCGGGGCCGAAGAACGAAAAGACCTGCGCGCCGACGTCAGCGGGGCCGAAGAACGAAGAGACGCTGCGCGCCAACGCCAGCGGGGCCGAAGAACAAAAAGACCTGCGCGCCGCCGGCAGCTGAAGAGCAGAGAGACCTGTGTGTCACCAGCGGCGGGGCCGAAGAACAAAGAGACGCTGCGCGCCGCTGCCGGTGGCTGAAGAGCGCAGAGATCTGCACGTTGCCGGCGGCGGGGCCAAAGAACGAAGAGACGCTGTGCGCCGCTGCCAGCGGCTGAAGAGCGGAGAGACCCTGCACACTGCGGGAGGCGGCTGGAGAGACGTTGCGTACCGCGGGAGGTCAGACCAGAGGTGGCTGAGAAGTGGAGGCCAAACAATGAGAAGAGGCTCCATGTGAGCTTGTGTGCTTGTGGTAGAATGGGTGCCTGGGTGCATGAGTGAGAGCTTGTGTGCGTGTGTGTGGTAGAATGGGTGCCTGGGTGCATGAGTAAGAGCTTGTGTGTGTGTGTGTGTGTGTGTGTGTGTGGTAGAATGGGTGCCTGGGTGCATGAGTAAGAGCTTGTGTGTGTGTGTGGTAGAATGGGTGCCTGGGTGCATGAGTGAGAGCTTGTGTGCCTGTTGTAGAATGGGTGCATGAGTGAGAGCTTGTGTGTGTGTGTGTGTGTGGTAGAATGGGTGCCTGGGTGCATGAGTAAGAGCTTGTGTGTGTGTGTGTGTGTGTGTGTGGTAGAATGGGTGCCTGGGTGCATGAGTGACAGCTTGTGTGCCTGTTGTAGAATGGGTGCATGAGTGAGAGCTTGTGTGTGTGTGTGTGGTAGAATGGGTGCCTGGGTGCATGAGTAAGAGCTTGTGTGTGTGTGTGGTAGAATGGGTGCCTGGGTGCATGAGTAAGAGCTTGTGTGTGTGTGTGTGTGTGTGTGTGTGTGGTAGAATGGGTGCCTGGGTGCATGAGTAAGAGCTTGTGTGTGTGTGTATGTGTGGTAGAATGGGTGCCTGGGTGCATGAGTAAGAGCTTGTGTGTGTGTGTGTGTGTGTGTGTGTTAGAATGGGTGCCTGGGTGCATGAGTAAGAGCTCTTGTGTGTGTGTGTGTGTGTTAGAATGGGTGCCTGGGTGCATGAGTGACAGCTTGTGTGCCTGTTGTAGAATGGGTGCATGAGTAAGAGCTTGTGTGTGTGTGTTAGAATGGGTGCCTGGGTGCGTGAGTGAGAGCTTGTGTGTGTGTGGTAGAATGGGTGCCTGGGTGCATGAGTGACAGCTTGTGTGCCTGTTGTAGAATGGGTGCATGAGTGAGAGCTTGTGTGTGTGTGTGTGTGTGGTAGAATGGGTGCCTGGGTGCATGAGTAAGAGCTTGTGTGTGTGTGTGTTAGAATGGGTGCCTGGGTGCATGAGTGAGAGCTTGTGTGCCTGTGGTAGAATGGGTGCCTGGGTGCGTGAGTGAGAGCTTGTGTGTGTGTGTGTGTGTTAGAATGGGTGCCTGGGTGCGTGAGTGAGAGCTTGTGTGTGTGTGTTGGAATGCATGCCTGGGTGCATGAGTGGCAGCTTTGTGTGTGTGTGTGTGTGTGTGTGTGTGTGTGTGTTGGAATGCATGCCTGGGTGCGTGAGTGGCAGCTTTGTGTGTGTGTGTGTGTGTTAGAATGCATGCCTGGTTGCATGAGTGGTAGTGTGTGTGTGTGTGCGGTACAATGGGTGCATGAGTGGCAGTGTGTATGTGGTAGAATGGGTGCTTGGGTGCATGAGTGAGAGCTTGTGTGTGTGGTACAATGGGTGCATAAGTGGCAGTGTGTGTGGTTGTAAGTGACAGAGTATGTGTGAGCTTGTATGTAAGTGACAGCATGTGTGTGATTGAGAGAGACTGGTCAGGGAGGTGACTGGTGTGTGTGTGAGGAAGAGATACTAGTTAGGGAAGTTACTGGTCTGTGTGAGACAGAGACTGGTTGTGACTGGTTGTGGGCCCTAAGGAAGAGGACTGTGAGGACAGAGCTTCAGCAGCCACTGCTGCTTCTGGTGAGTGCTATTGGCCTGCAAGGGAAAGGAGTAGGAGAATTGCTGGAGAGGGTAAGTAAAGGCAGCTTTTTAAGTTTATTTTTCTTGATTGATTGCCATTTTAATTATTGGGTGTTATGTGATGTGTCTGCTGTTTTGAAATATTTTGATATTTAGACAATTTTTAATAATTTTTATGAGTTTTTAATTGTTGGATGTTATTCTGTTCATCAGCTGTTTTGTAACATTTATTAGTATAGTTTTACAATTATTTCTAAGTGGGTATCTATCTATAGGAGGTGTATTAGTGTTTAGGGCCTGGTTAAGTATTTGTAGTGGTAAATGACTGTCTTTTCATAAGGAGGGGTATTGTGCTTGCCAGTAAAGAGAGTTTGCTTTGCTTTTACTGAGATGTCATCAGATCCAGAATATCTTTTTTTTGTATGGTGAGCTGTACGGGTAATGCCCTAGTTCTGCTCTGCACCCATTTTTGGGGGTCGACGTGGTTCCTGAGGATGCAGAATGTATATTTACATTTTGTCCCGTGATGGTCACATGTTCAGTGTGTCACGCACGTGAGAACCATCTGTCAGGTGTGTCCCGGCCGAAAAAAGGTTGAGAACCACTGCTCTAGGGGGTAGTGTAATTTGGGTCAATATAAAGTGGTGGTCAGAGTGGGAAAATGTTTTTTTGTCTTTTATTTTGTTTTGTTTCCTGTAGGAGTGGGGACTTCTCACAGTTCCTTGGAGGGTAACTGGTCTACACAGTCTAGCAGCGCCAGTGAACCATTGCTGGGCTTCTGGGTGATGTCCGATGGCAACCCAGGAGGGATATGGATCACAACAGATTTATGGAAATCCCAGAGGAAGTGAATGAACTATACTGCTGGGTCAATGACTAAGAAGAATTCTGTGAGTAGGTGTAAGATGGGAAGCTACTCTTAGTACTATGGTATTTGATTGAAGATTTGGAGAAAGAATATTTCATTGTTGCTGTTGATGTTGATGGCTCTGCTTTGGTGACTTATAAAAATATACTTAACGTCCTTGGTATGGACCCTAAGTAATTGACTGTGTTAAAAACTGGTTTAATGGAAGGCAACAAAGAGTTGTGGTAAATGAGTGAACTCTGAGGAGAGGGGCTCTAAAACTAAGCAGGAGATGTGGATCGGCAGACTGGATGGGCCATATGGTTTTTATCTGCTGCATGTTCTATGTTTCTATGGTGCATGGCCCTAGGGCCAGGACTATCACTGCAGTGACATTCTTGGTTTCACAAATTCATTTCCGAGGATGATGGGGGAGTTGAGAATCTCTGTTGGATGAAGGATGATTCTGTTTTATATTTTCTCTGTTTTCTTTTTTTTCTTTTTTTTTGTTGTTGTTGTTCTTTATTTTTGGGATACATATGTTTTAGGGGCAACCACCATTTAATTTTCTGGTTTCACTTTATCTATCCTGATTGCTGTAGCTTGAATAGCTTAGGAGATAAAGGGTACACAGACAAAACAAATAAGTATATTTTAAAGCAATAGAAATGGTTGGAATCAGGAATCATTTTATAGTAAGTAAGGTCTAAGCAGGAACAGCACCAAATTCAAAATTAGTCCAGGCCTGCTGGAGAATCTGGGCAGGCTTGAACTTGCAGTCTTTGTGAAGTGAAGGAGCGGTAGAGCATGCTGAAAGTCACAGTAGTCAGTATAAAATATAGCAGCCTGTGTAAACTGAAATATATGCATAACTGAAGAAAAAGAAGCCCTTCCAGATGAAAACAGGACTATTAGATGAATTGTAACTCATCACTCTCCTGTAAGGGGATCATCTTAAAAGATTAAACCACTCAGTGTTGTGTCTGAAAAAAAGGCACAGATTCGTGCTTTAAGGAGCAGAATGTGCCTGTGAGACCCAGGGAATCACTAGAACAAAAGAAGTCCACACCAGGCTTTGTGTTCCGGCTCAAAAATAGTTTATTTAAAATTAAAAAAATAAAATAAATCAGCAGATAGCAAACAGGAAAAATCAGCAAACAGTCCAGAAAATCATAGAAGTTACAATTCAAAAATAGGTTATCATTTGCAATCGCCTTGTGCTATTTGAGTCTGATCAATTAGAAAAATATTATGAAATGGCTAAATGTGAGGGAAAAAGATGGTGACTTGACTCTGAGATGCTGCCACCTGCACTCTGTGATTTATCTTTTGTGATTTTCTTTTTCCCTTATTTAGTGGATTGGGGGACAAGAGGAAGGCTAGAACTTGGGTGCTTCCTCCCAGGCCCACGCCAGCAACAGTTAATGGTCCAATAGACACCTTCCTCCAGACAACTACACATATGCAGGTTTCTTCTCCTCAGTCTTCCATGCAGTCACCGGTAAGAGGGAATACTTTCCCAGTGAGTTCAGGAGATGGTTCTTTATCAACATATATGATCTCACTGACTTCTGAAGGGTACATCTTTCCCCTGCAACTCATGCTAGCAGTTGCCTGGCTCTTTCTGATGACACAAACCCTAGAATGCCGAGTGGGAGAGAGTACTCAGAAGTTTTTGCAGCACCTACAATAAAACACCACAATGTAGGGGAAGAATTGGTAATGGAACTACATCATAGTAAGGAGGGAGAAGATGCTAAGGGGAAGCTTGATTGTTTGTTGCCCCTGGATATATTGCAGGTTCATTTTGGTATGGATAGTAGATCCTTTGAATTGAGGAAACATGCAGTAGTTACTATAGAAGAGCTGTGGCAGGCCATCTTTGACCTGGGGAAATTGACCTAGTCAAATTGACCTAGTCAAATTGCTCAAATTCATGTTCATCTATCAAATTAACATTAAGGGGAAAGGGTTGTGTTGCGAGCGACTTAAGTGTGAGCCCCTCTTGCCATGGCTCAATTGATACAACCTTATGGACGGGGCCTCTAGGTCTGTGCCAACAGCAGGCGAATGAGTCTTGGCAAAATCCAGGCTATGACAAGTCCAGGAGGGCCAGACAAGGCTGTCAGGCCGGGCTGAAGCTGAAGCTAGAAAGACAATGAGCAAGGCTGAGGCTAAAGGTGAAGTCTTGGCTGGAGTAGAGCAAGGCCAGACTAGAGCAAGGCAGGAGCAGAGTAGGGATGTGAATCGTTTTAGGACGATTAAAATTATCGTCCGATAATTTTAATATCGTCTTAAACCGTTATGGAACACAATACAATACAGATTCTAACGATTTATCGTTATAAATCGTTAGAATCGTGAGCCGGCACACTAAAACCCCCTAAAACCCACCCCCGACCCTTTAAATTAAATCCCCCACCCTCCCGAACCCCCCCCAAATAACTTAAATAACCTGCGGGTCCAGCGGCGGTCCGGAACGGCAGCGGTCCGGAACGGGCTCCTGCTCCTGCATCTTGTCGTCTTCGGCCGGCGCCATTTTCCAAAATGGCGCCGAAAAATGGCGGCGGCCATAGACGAAAAAGATTGGACGGCAGGAGGTCCTTCCGGACCCCCGCTGGACTTTTGGCAAGTCTCGTGGGGGTCAGGAGGCCCCCCACAAGCTGGCCAAAAGTTCCTGGAGGTCCAGCGGGGGTCAGGGAGCGATTTCCCGCCGCGAATCGTTTTCGTACGGAAAATGGCGCCGGCAGGAGATCGACTGCAGGAGGTCGTTCAGCGAGGCGCCGGAACCCTCGCTGAACGACCTCCTGCAGTCGATCTCCTGCCGGCGCCATTTTCCGTACGAAAACGATTCGCGGCGGGAAATCGCTCCCTGACCCCCGCTGGACCTCCAGGAACTTTTGGCCAGCTTGTGGGGGGCCTCCTGACCCCCACGAGACTTGCCAAAAGTCCAGCGGGGGTCCGGAAGGACCTCCTGCCGTCCAATCTTTTTCGTCTATGGCCGCCGCCATTTTTCGGCGCCATTTTGGAAAATGGCGCCGGCCGAAGACGACAAGATGCAGGAGCAGGAGCCCGTTCCGGACCGCTGCCGTTCCGGACCGCCGCTGGACCCGCAGGTTATTTAAGTTATTTGGGGGTGGGGGATTTAATTTAAAGGGTCGGGGGTGGGTTTTAGGGGGTTTTAATGTGCCGGTTTTTCGATTTTTCGATTTTTTCGATTTTTTTAACGATTTTCACGATTTTTCACGATATTTTACCCCCCCAAACGGCAACAATACGATTCCCTCCCCCTCCCAGCCGAAATCGATCGTTAAGACGATCGAGGACACGATTCACATCCCTAGAGCAGAGTAAGGCTGGAGACTGGAGCAAAGCAAAGACTAAAGAGTGGAGCAAGGCTGAAGACTGGATCCAGCAGAAGACTAGGAACCAAATGACCTTCTTGCTGAGGCAACAAAGAGATATCAGAAGAGCCCTTTTATAGGACAGCAGATCGTGATGTCATCTGAGGGTGCCATGATTTTTCCCACCGCACGCCTTTTAAAACTGCTAACTTTAGGCATGCATGAGCCTGGGGAAGGTCTGGGGTGGTGAACATGGTGGAGTCCTGATGCATGTGCTTCTCAGCAGTGTCTCAATGCATCCAGGCCTGCTGGCAGGCAGGTGAGTGCAGCTACTTGTATCCCTCCTCTAAGCCCCCTTTCCAAGCCTCTTTTCTTCGGCTTCTGGGAGATGCTGAGGTACTTTTTTTTACCATCAGGGAACTCATAGGTCTCAACATGACATCTAAGAATTCTTTGGTCTTGGGAATGGCCTGGAGAAACATCTGTTGGTTGCTCTACTACCATATCGTGGTCTATCTGGACAATATGTTTGTATTCTCTAAGTCCTTGGCAAAGCATCGATGTCATGTGAAACAGGTTCTCTAGAGACTCATGAGCACCACCTCTACGCAAAGCTAGAGAAGTGTACTTTTGAACAGGAAGAACTCCCCTTCTTATCATCTCTCTCCAAGGCCTATGTATGGACCCAAAAAAGTTGAAGGCCATTCTAGAATGGCCCCAACCCATGGGCCTCAAGGAATTGCAGGACTTTCTGGGGTTCGTGAATTATTACAAGCAATTTCGTCATGATTATTCCACCTTGACAGTTCCTCTCACAGCCCTTACCAAGAAGGGTTCAGACACCAAGAACTCAACCACTGAAGCTATTCAAGCTGAGTTCACCCATGACCCATGTCTATGCCACCTAGACCCATCCAAGCCATCATTCTGGCGGTAGATGCATCCACCTTCAGGATAGGCGTTGTCCTCCTACAGCACAACCATAATGGTAGCTACTCCACAGAAAAATGATCTCCTGCAGAGAAAAGCTATAACATTAGAGATCGTGAGCTACTAGCAGTCAAGCTGGCCTTAGAGGAATGGCACCACAAAAAATGTGGAAAGATGTGCATAACAGACTTGAGTATCAAACAAAGGCAATGCGTGTGCTGCAAAAAGTAAACTTCTGGTCCGGAAACTTTTTTAATTTTCAAAACAATAGTTTTAATCAGAAGTAGTTGGAATGTTGCATTCAATTTCCAAAATCAGTAAATGCAAACTGTTTTGAACAGAAAGCATGTAATCAATACAAAGTGAATGTAGTTGTATAACAAAGCTCTGACTCCTGACACGGGACCGTGTTTCACAGAAGCTGCATAGAGAGGAACACGATCTAAAGGATAATCATGCTGTAAACCCCGCCAAAACCCACTGTGAATAACTAACTTTTGATAAGATACCATTTACTCCTTTTGGCCTTGATTTGCATGATTATCCTTTAGAACTTGTTCCTTCCAATGCAGCTTCTGCGATATATGGTCCCGTTCGTAGATTTTATGCTTGCCCTCTGCTGTTTTAGCTGTCTTGGTTTGTTTTACTAATCTTCTTTAATTGTGTTAACAGATTATCCTTTAGAATGATTTCTTCCCGATGCACCTTCTGCGAAACACGGTCCCGTGTCGGGGGACAGAACAAGGCCAAAAGGAGTAAATGGTATCTTATCAAAGTTAGTTATTCACAGTGGGTTTTGGCGGGGTTTACAGCATGATTATCCTTTAGATCGTGTTCCTCTCTATGCAGCTTCTGTGAAACACGGTCCCATGTCAGGAGTCAGAGCTTTGTTATACAACTACATTCACTTTGTATTGATTACATGCTTTCTGTTCAAAACAGTTTGCATTTACAGACTTTGGAAACTGAATGCAACATTTCATCAGCTTCTGATTAAAACTGTTGTTTTGAAAATTAATAAAGTTTCCAGACCAGAAGTTTACTTTTTGCAGCACACTCATTGCCTTTGCTTAAAGGAATGGCAACACCTGTTGGAAGGGGCCAGACATCCAGTAACCATCTATACGAATCACAAAAACCTGAAACACCTGGTGCAAGCACAGAGACTGAACCCTGGGCAGGCCCACGGGTCATTTTTCAATCAGTTTGGCTTCAAGTTGAGGTACTGTTCTGCAGAGAAGAACCAGTGAGCTGATGCACTCTCATGCTTCTTTGAAACTGAAGGCTGTCTGGAGTCCTCATGACATATCATTGACCCTGCAAAGATTGTGGTTGCTGCTGCATTCACAGTTCCTCCTGGGAAGACTACTGATCCCCAGTGTCTAAACCAAAAGGTTCTTCAGTGGGTCCATGACTCTCGATTGGTGGGTCACTCAGATATCATCCAAACCTTGGAGTTAATCTTCTGACACTACTAGTGGCCCCAGATGAAAACTGACATGAAGCACTACATAGTAGGGATGTGAATCGGGCTTCGGACAATTGAAAATATCGTCAGAAAACCCCAAGATATTGATCGTGGGGGTTCCCTTATCGTTTTGGGGGAGGGCAGGAAAAACGGCACACAAAAATAACCCCTAAACCCACCCCGACCCTTTAAAAGTAACCCCTTAGCTTCCCCCACCTTCCCGACCCCCTCCAAACCTTTTTTTACAGGTACCTGGTGGTCCAGTGGGGGTCCCGGTAGCGATCTCCCGCAATCTCCCGCTCCGGGCCATCCTCTGGCTCCCGGGCCGTCGGCTGCCACTAATCAAAATGGCACCGATGGCCCTTTGCCCTTACCATGTGACAGGGTATCCGTGCCATTGGCCGGATCCTGTCACATGGTAGGAGCACTGCTTGGCCGGCGCCATCTTGTGCTCCTACCATGTGACAGAGGCTGACCAATGGCACCGGTAGCCCCTGTGACATAGTAAGGGCAAAGACTATCAGCGCCATTTTGATTACTGGCAGCCGATGGCCCGAGTGCAGGAGATCGCTCCTGGACCCCCGCTGGACCACTAGGGGCTTTTGGCAAGTCTTGGGGGACCCTCCTGACCCCCACAAGACTTGCCAAAAAAGAATACTTACTGCCGTTGGTACTTATGTCTTATATTTTGTTTCCACAGCTTTCACCCATGAAGCTCACCCATGAAGCTCACCCATGAAGCTCACCCATGAAGACCCCCACAAGACTTGCCAAAAAAGAATACTTACTGCCGTTGGTACTTATGTCTTATATTTTGTTTCCACAGCTTTCACCCATGAGCTTTCACCCATGAAGCTCACCGACGAAGCCCCAGGGACCAGCCAAGAAGCCCCCATGGACCAACAGTGCAGTAGCCCTTTTGCACAGGCCCAGTCCCAGGTGAGTGAGGAGGAGGAGGAGGAGCAGCAGCCACAGGCTCAGGAGCCATTGCACATGCTGCAACCCCTGGGTTCACCCAGCCCACTCAATGTGTCCCTCAACCTTTCAGGCTTCAAGGAGGAACAGATCCTTGAGTGGGAGCCTATAGAATCGTCACAACCTCAAACCAGCACATTTCAGCAACAGCCTGAAGCACCATGCCCTCTGCAGGAGCAGCCCCGAAGCTCTGTCATGCCACATTTGGAGGCCCAAGGTCCTGCACTCTACACCACCATCACTGGCAACAGGGCTGGCACCAGCACGAACAACATCTCCTCCACCAACAGAGGAGTCCATGCACAAGCAGCTGGACCAGCTGGAAAGGAGGCATGGGTACACCTCTGAAACATATGGGCAGAGTTAGTGCACCTCAGGAGGGCTGTCAACAGGCAGAACCAGATCCTCTGAGAGCAGACAGCTGCAAACATGCAGAATATTATGATGATGGCTGCAGTAGTCAATAGCATGATGAATGTGCCGACGCAGATCCTGCAAAGAATGCCCGAGCAGCCATCTGAGTCTCCCCCAGTGTCACTGGAGTCCACACCCCACAGCAGTCCCTGGGCTGACATACGCCTGAGAGGTAGGCCCCCAAAAGAGATGCTCCCCAAGTGGCAAGCCATGATGTGGCAATGGACCATAAAGGATCAAAGGTTGTGGCATTGAATGGCAAATAAGAAGAGTTGTACCAACATTCCTGGGTGGGCCACTCTATAGAGTTCCTGTAGCAGCTAGATGGAAGAAGCCTGCTGGGCCCGTCCTCACTACAGAGTTCCTGTGCCGGCTAGATGGAAGAAGCCTGCTGGACCTGTCCTCACTACAGAGTTCCTCTGCCAGCATGCAGAAGGGATGGTCTACTGTCAGCCATTGTGGTCCAGCAGCTTATCTCTAAAGCCCTTCTTGATGCTCTGCCCATATTCCATCCTCCTTCATGCACCTCTAGTCACAGTCCAGCTACTGCCTCTTCTCATCATGTCTCATTCCCTGCTCTGGATGCTGGTGTCTCATCACATCTCAGCTCATACTGCTGCTGCCTCTATGCTGCTGTGTCTTCCCCTGGGCCTCCTGCCTCCATGCTGCACTCTTTGGTCCTGGTCCTGCTGTCTTCACTTGAACTTTGCTGCCTTGCCCCTTAGACTGTTCCCTTTAGTGCATTCTTTCAACAAGGACTGTCTGGGGCCTTTTCCTAGCCATCACATAGCAGGGCTGCTATCAGCTCCAACATTAGAGCTGTTTTGTAGCTCTTGGGGGTGCCACTTCTGCTTTCTATGGTCTTTGTTGTAATCATGATTGTGTCAAAAGGATAAGATGCAAAGCCTGTATATGTAATGATGCCATTTCAAACAATGTATGTACAGGTCTACACAGAATGTGCTGTGCATATAGGGGTAGATTTTCAAAGGGTTGCATGCGTAAGATACACGCGCAAGCCCTGAAAACCTACCCCTGCCTCCCCCTGCGAGTGCTGAGCCTATCTTGCATAGGCTCGGCAGCGTGCGCAAGCCCCGGGACGCGCGTAAGTCCCGGGACGCACGTAAGTCCCAGGGCTTGCACGCACAAGCCCTGGGACGCTCGTAAGTCCCAGGGCTTGAAAAAATGGGTGTTCCGGGGGTGGGGGCAGGGCACTGTCCCAGGGGCATTCTGGGGGTGGGACCGAGGCCTCCGGAACAGCCACCGGGCCGGGGGATGGAGAGCCGGTGCGTGCAAGTTACACCTGCCCGGAAGCAGGCGTAACTTCTTCGACAAAGGTCAGGGGTGGGGTTTAGTTAGGGCTGGGAGGCGGTTAGATAGGGGAAGGGAGGGGAAGGTGCGGGGGGGGGCGGAGGGAACGGAGGAAGGCTGCTCGGCTCGGCGCGCGCAAGTTGCACAATTGTGCACCCCCTTGCACGCGCCGACCTTGGATTTTATAACATGCATGCGGCTGCGTGCGCATGTTATAAAATTGGGCATAGATTTGTTCGTGCCAGGTTGCGTGAACAAATCTACGCCCGTGCTCATGTTATAAAATCTGGCCCATAATGTACAATGTTTTGTGCTATTTACTATCTTGTCCTTGCAGATTGCGATTCCTTAAGACTTTGACCTGATTTCAAACAGTGGCCACAATGTCTTCCCTAATAAAGTGGTCACTGGTTTGAAAGATACACTTCCTGTTTAGCTCCTTCATTATATGGTTTTTGTGTAAAGGTTTTCCTCCACATGACCTTGCATGCTAGAATGCCCTGGCACATTCCAAGTAGCCACTTATTTAGCAGTCAAGACCATATGGGCTAGGATATGGGCTAGGCCATACAAACTGAACGCTCAATGTATGCTCCTAAGTAAGACAGCAAGAGGTAAAGAAGAAGTTTATTACTGGGGACCTTCAGTATTGCCTCTTGTTGCCTTCTTCACACTGCATATTCTTATCTAACTCCTGCTTACATAGGCCTGTATGTGAGATGGACAGTAGCTAGCTGCCCAACACTGTATATTGTGTAGATGTAGAGCTAGTGTGGTATTAAGAGGAAGTTATAGTCATTATCACAAAAGACTTGATCTGCAGTCCCCACACTTGTGTCATGACTCAAAGGCTATCTGTATCCAACAATTTGTACCTTCCACAGTAAACCAAATATGACATTTACATGCTGATAGTTGGAACAGAGTGACAGCTGCTGTGTGACAACTAGGGAGGAGGAGTGAGGGAGTACTGTCATGTTGAGATTGTCCACAGGCCACCAGAGGCCCAGAGGGCTGCTATTGCTTGGGACCAGGCTGATTTCCACAGACTGGCTGGCACCCCTGTATTGGTATGGCTTTGGGATCTGTATAATACGTGTAAGGTAAGGATGACCATACAAGTAGTATCCAGATCCCGAGGCAGCCCACTACAGGAATGGCAGGCAGTCTGTGGAAGTCTGCCTGGGCCCAAGCAGCAGCAGCAGCAGCCCTCTAGGCCCTCTGCTCTTCACCTGAGGACATTCTCAATAGGATACTTCTCCCTCACCCCTCATCCCTAATTGTCACACAGTAGTTGAAACTCTGTTCCAACAGTCACCAAGTACACAGCGGTATTGAAGGGAAAGGTTGGTTAGTGTACAAGTGAAGCGACGCAAGTGCGAAGCAATACCTGTCCCCTAGATTCTACAGCAGATTTAGCAGCATCACCTCTATGTATGCACAGGAAAGCTATAACCTATATATGATAAAAGAAGGTAGCCCTACCCTGCTAGCGTATACAGAGGACAAAGTGAGTGTCCAATGATGAGGCCTGGATGGCAGCTTCTATGTCTACTATGTATGATATGATCAAAGGAGAGGAGGCTAAGGAGAGCAGTGACTGGAAAAAGAGACTCAATTAGGACTGCTGCCAGGCCTCAGGCACCTGCCAGCCAAACCAAACCCCCCCCCCCACCCCCCCACACACACACCCTGGGTATCTCAGTACATGCTGCCACTAAATCCTCATCCAAACCATACATCTAAATCAGCCCAACATTGATGCCATTAGGTAGCCCTTGCCACTGCACGTTCCTGCTATCCCAGCATACCCACATTCAGTGGACAGCTTCTTCCCTCCCTAAAGTGGCAAGCCTCAGTGACAGCTTAAGCTCTGGGTAGCCTGCATACCCTCAAATAACTGGACTATTAGGCCCACTTCAAGTACTAGTTGGAAACGCTTCCATGGTGGACGTTGCACGGTGTGCATTACAGGCAAATGTCAACTAATACACACACTTGTAAGACACTCATATATGATGTCTTACGCTGTCAAGTTTCATACCTCCGCCCCTCTCTCAACACTAGGTATAAACAGTGAGCGGACTAGGGGAAATTTTAGAGTACAAGGCCTGAGGCCATGCATACTTCAGCCCATACGGTCAACTCTCAGAGGCGCCCCTTATCAAGAGTGGAAGCATTCGATCCTTGCTGCTCAAAAGCAGTGTGTGCAAAATGAATGCACACACACTGCCTGCTCTGGGGTATGGATTGCTGTGGTAAGGGAGGGACCTTCTAGTGCAATATCACCCCCAGAGACAGAGGTTGACAGAGGGTAACACAGCACATCACTCATCAAGTTGCACACTGCCACACATCTTTTGAGAATTGACTACCCGCAGCACTTTGTGCACCTACACATGGACAATGTGTATGATCCTGGAATGTTTGTCATCAAACATCATTGATGTGTGTGGCAGCTTGCCATAACTGCTAATGAGGTATTGCTAGCCCTTCCTCAGCAATGATTTTGTATACCTGGCCACATAAAATACATCTGACAGAGGCATATATTACACCTACTTTGTTGGAGGTACTAATCTGGGCCCCTTAAGGCCTTAAGTGGCACTAAATGCATGTTTGGCAAGAGAACAACACAGAAAAGCCATCAGCCATCATGTCAACCACATGAGACCTCTGGGAGTAGTAGGCCTATACATTTAGCACTGTGTGCCATGTACTATGGAGGTAGCTTGTAGGCTCATGAAGTCAACAGCTGACAACAGTTTCTCTAGCCTTAATGCTTTACTCAGAGCAGATCATTGAGAGTGTAGGAATATTCCTGCCCTGCTCACCACTAACTGTAAAAGTGACTTACACCACATGAGGCACAGCATAGATAGAGGATAGTAGCTCTTCCTGATTCCCCACAAGCTGTGACAGACATGTGAATGAGCAAGGGCCTGCAACTATTAAACCATGGAAATGTGTGGAATGACGATGCAAACAGAACTATCTGTAAGCTGTTTGGCACAGGAGTGCTCAGCCTATGTGCTTTAAGGGTGATAACTGATCGCACCAGGACTGTAAGAGATACTAGCTATTGCTCAAAGCAAAATAGTCTGCATATTTTCTGGTTACATACTAGGGATGTGAATCGTTTTTTGACGATTTAAAAAATCGTCAGATATTTTTTAAATCGTCAAAAATCGTTAAGAGTCGCGATACAATAGAAATTCTCCCGATTTATCGTGAAAAATCGTAAATCGGGGGAGGGAGGAGGGCGGGAAAACCGGCACACCAAAACAACCCCTAAACCCACCCCGACCCTATAAAACTAATCCCTTACCTTCCCCCACCCTCCCGAACCCACCCAAAACTTTTTACGAGTACCTGGTGGTCCAGTGGGGGCGCAGGGACCGATCTCCCGCTCTCGGGCCATCGGCGCCATTTTGGCTGCCACTCAAAAATGGCACCGATGGCCCGATAAAAAAAACCCCACCCGGCCCTTTAAAAATGACCCCTTAGCTTCCCCTTAGTCCCCCAAAACATTTTAAAATTACCTGGTGGTCTAGTGGTGGTCCCGGGAGCGATTTCCCGTTCTCGGGCCGTCGGCTGCCACTCATAAAGATGGCGCCGATGGCCCTTTGCCCTTACCATGTGACAGGGTATCCGTGCCATTGGCCGGCCCCTGTCACATGATAGGAGCACTGGGTGGCTGGCGCCATCTTTAAAGATGGCCGCCACCATCGTAAAGATGGGCACCGCTATCTTTAAAGATGGCCGGCAGATGGCGCCGGCCAGCCAGTGCTCCTACCATGTGACAGGGGCCGGCCAATGGCATGGATACCCTGTCACATGGTAAGGGCAAAGGGCCATCGGCGCCATCTTTATGAGTGGCAGCCGACGGCCCGAGAATGGGAGATCGCTCCCGGGACCACCACTAGACCACCAGGTAATTTTAAAATGTTTTGGGGGGCTCGGGAGGATGGGGGAAGCTAAGGGGTCATTTTTAAAGGGTCGGGTGGGTTTTTTTTTTTATCGGGCCATTGGCGCCATTTTTGAGTGGCAGCCAAAATGGCGCCGATGGCCCGAGAGCGGGAGATCGGTCCCCGCGCCCCCACTGGACCACCAGGTACTCATAAAAAGTTTTGGGGGGGGGGGTTCGGGAGGGTGGGGGAAGGTAAGGGGTCAATTTTAAAGGGTCGGGCCTCACTAAAAAAAAATTAACGATGTGAATCGAAACCGATTCCGATTCACATCACCAATGATCAGATTTTTTTCTTCCTCTAGTCGAACCCGATCCACATCCCTAGTACATACATGTGTACATACAGCCATAACGGTCAAGGGCTTAGCTGTGACGGTTGGTTTGAAGGTAGGAGGTTCAAACACACCTAAACTATGGGTTCTATGACATCAACCTTTGCTCAGGAGAGATGGGTGTGCTCTTAGATTCATTATTATCTATACGGTGATGGTGACATCGAGCTCATAGGAAAGTACAAGTGAACGTAGGACATCATCTGATTCCCAATCCTACCTGCACAGAGCCGGACGTGCATCCTGGTGTAGGCTTGCCGAAAAGCTAATCGAACCTACATGATATCACAGCTGCCAAGACCCTCACCTGCACATTATCATTTACAAATTGCATAGGTAAGTGTAGTATGATGCATGTGAGTCGGGGAGCATGCAACCACCAAGAGGTATGATAGCTTGGAAGAACCTGTGCGCATTGTGGGAATGGCCCCAGGTAGCACAGGTCCTTTACCTAAGGCTGTAAGGGAAGGCGTGCTACTAGATCATTCTGATGTCAACAATAGGGTTGTCAGTTGCCTCCAATTTGGAACACATTACATGCAGGGATTTCATCTGATTTCCCTATAGCTTTTCTAAGCAAATCCAAGACTATCAATATCTGCATGCATGGGAGTAAGACCAGGACTGGACCAATATATCCAGGAAATCTGGATCTAGTTGGAAAACCAAGTCAGCAGTGGCTCTAAAACTGGTGACGCGGTGGTGTCAGCTGTGCCTTGGCACTCCCATGTGATAGTAAGCCGACCCAGTACAGGTGTATAAGTTCACATGCACACGTTTGTCAGCTATGGAATGACGCAGTAAAATGGGAACTCTGTCACTGAAACCTTTAACTGTCTACCTGTACCTTTAGGCTGTGCCTTTAAGCTTTAGAGCTATTTGATATTTACAGCATTTCTAGAGCTGTAGCTCTCCATGCTCGAGGACCAGCTGGGGTGGCATCACACTTGTGGCACTATCTCATCCACATGTGAACGCTAGGATGGGGATGGCCGGCAAGCCAGATAGCGCTAGCTTGGCCAAATTATGAACTCTATGTTGGCAGTTGTCCACCAACTCACATGCCACAAATGTCTTTTTTAGTGTCACTATGAGGCAAAACATATTATGGCAGCCACATGTATTTTATGTCATCTTTACTTTTACAACTATTTTTCCAGTACACTGTACGGCTCCATTGTCAAGACAAATCCAGAGTAGGTATACGTGTTTTCTGTTACACAGTGACCCAGTCAGAGAAGCAGTGAGAAAAAGAAAGATGATAGCGAGGAGAGCAGCAGTTAACAGTTCACTGATCTCCCTTCTCTGGAAGGGGATGTGGTAGGTGAGGCCTATCAGGCAAAGTATGGTTGTATAAGATTTTGGCGAAACTGGCTGCCACTCAGCGTGATGTTCTCGGTTCATGCGGGGACACATGGGGGATCCGGGGGGAGATCAGGAACTATATCCATTCGTTGTCCACGGCGTAGAATGAGATTATGGAAGGCATACCAGAGCAGCACTATATCTCCAACTTTGGGTGGGGCATACATTAAAGCTCCACCCATCTTGTACAAACAGCGAAAATAACTTTTGAGAACTCTGAAGGGGCGTTCGATGACACAGCGGGTAGCAATAAGGCCTCGTTGTACCTAGTTTCTGCTGGAGTGTTGGGAATTGCAATGGGGATGAGAAACTAGGTCTTGCAGCCGTACCCAGAATCTCCTATGGCAAAGACAAATTTAAGTCATCAATCATAGCTTAGTCATGTACAAATCTGGCTTGCATATCACAATATCCTATAAGACTGCATAAGATAGCCTGCACCTTTCCTTGAGCCTTAAAGACCGATTTGCCTATCCCAAGTGCATGTCACATTGTTCTGGGCTAGTATATGTGCAGGATAGCAGTAACCAAAAGTAGCTCTGCTCTTCTGGACTACTAAATTGCATCTGGGTATTCCAACAATTGCATGCCAGGCTCTCGCAAGTGAGCTAAGGCTACTGGTGTGTAGCAGGCTTCCAACCTTGAAGCAATACATAAGAGCTGCTACACCTGTGTTAGCTGAAAACCAGTATCTCATGGTGTGATTGCGAATGTCCCTGCCGGCTCTGCAGTATGTCCTCCATATAAACCAATTAGTAAGGCCCGACACAGGGAATATACCAGGCCACCAACATGCACAAGGGATTGCTTCTGATTCAGCTGTGTGAGGATCAAGACAAACTGTAGCCGACGCTCTGGATGACGCTTTACTAACTGGCCACACGTGATCATGCAGTACCAGCAGTGTGGACACTTCAAGCTTGTCATTAACCAGTGAGAGTTAAATAGCTCCCAATGGGAGGATAGGAACAGGGCCACTTTGAAATTTATCACGAAGAAAGTGTATAGTGCCTGCTCACATATCAAGTTTTAGGGCCAGTGCATTTGCCATTACAAGATTAGCAGGCCTCTGCAGCATGGGGAGAAAAAGGCAGGCCCTGAAGCAATGGCCTGCAGACGTAACTATATAAGCCACATGTCATGGAAGTGATGCTTTTCCTCCCCTCCCCCCCCCCCAGCCACCCCACCACAAACACAAACACCACAGACAGAGATGTAATATAGAAAGAAGCGTATCTGCCACTGTACAGGACATCCTCAAAATTTTCACAAAGGCCCGATTGCCTAAGTCTAAAGGAATCATGTGCGGCTCCCGGGTACCTGACCACTACATCAAGGATGCGCATTCGAGCATCACAGACCACTTGCACATTGATGGAGTGGAAGAGCTTTCTGTTGTGGTACATCTCCTCCCTGTCACGGGGTGGAATGATGGACATGTGAGTGCAGTCGATAGCTCCTAAAACATTGGGAAAGTTTACGAAGGCATAAAAGGCTCTCTTCAAGTCCATCAAGTCCTGCCTGTCCCGAGGAAATGCTATGTAGCGGTTAATGCGGTCAGAGACTCCTGTGATGGCCTGGTCCAGACAGTGGGATAAAGTGGTTTGGGACATTCCTTCCGTAGTTTGTGAGGAGCCGGTTGCCATGAAATGCTGGTGAGGCCAGGCACAGCGTGTGACCGGATCCAAATCCTCTCAGATTTCTTCATATAATGCCAGGATAGCCTGAGAGCTGAGGCGATACCTGCACACCACATAGTCCTCTGGCATGCCCAGAAAGGATGTTCATGGAGGAAAGATGCGCTGCCTGTATCTCCTCCGCCATGGCCACCTGCGTGCCAGACGCTGCCCTGGGTCTCAACCCTGCAGGGTCCGTGCCTCTGCCTCCAGTGCAGGGACTTCCCTAGGAGGGTTTGGAACTAGTCTTGCCTGTTCTTGAGTTTGTTGTTGTTCTGCTTGTTGTTGTCTGCGGCAAGCCTCCTGAAACATCCAGTATCCCCCAACAATTAAACTTGCCACAAACACTATGGCTTTAGGAAGCTAGACCAGGTAAGAAAAGGTGTTTTTATGGGGGCAGGAAGGCCTGGTAGGTGTGTTTCCTCTTTTTATCGCTCACAATAATCGCTGCGATAATGCCCGCGATCTATGATATCGGCCACAGGAGCGCGATAAATAGTTTTTTCACTGTAGCGCAAAAAAAAAAAAAGGTGTAGTTATTTCTGGCATTAAATCCCATGATAATCATGATAATGTGTGTTACTCTATTGCACACATCGTGCTAGCAGACCCTTATTTCCATTTACTCCGCCCAAACTCCTCCCACTCAAATACTCAATTTTTAATTTGATTATGCACGATGTGTTGCATTATTGTGTGCATTACGGCGTTATCACATGCGAAAAGGCCCTAATGTGAAATGATAAATGACCCTGTGAGTGAGTAAATCAGAATCTCAAGTCCTTTCTGCAAGCCTATGTGAACCAGCAGCAGGATATCTGGGCATCCCTCCTCCCATAGGTCAAATTCTTCTACAATAACCACATGAGCAGTTCCACTCAGTCCTCATCCTTCTGTATAGTATTCGAGCATCATCCTCGTACATCTAAGCTTGTTCTAATCACTGTTACTTGTCCCGCAACCAACTTAAAAGGGGAGTGAACTCCAGGATCTCTAGCAGAAGACGTACAGCCTCCTGGAGCTAGCGGTGGAGCGGTTCAAGAAACAGGTGGACAGGAAACGTTGTCCAGCATCCCAACTACAACCAAGTGACTTGGTATGGCTCAGTACAAAGAACCTATGCTCAAGAATGCCCTCGAAGTTTGCATCCAGGTTCATGGGTTCATTCCCTATCCTGGGACTGGTGGCTTACAAGTTGAAGTTACCTGTGTCTCTGTGGGTCTCCAGTATCTTTCACATATCTCTTTTGAAACCTGCAATCTTCTCTTGGCTGGTCAGATCACCCCCCTTCAGCCCACTGAAGTTCCTGTGGAAGAAGATACCCAATATGAAGTCCAGGAAATCTTGGATTCCCGAAAGGTCTGGAATTCGATTCAATATTTATTTATTTATTTACCATATTTCTATACCGGTCTTCATGAAGGGATTCATATCAGACCGGTTTACATTGAACTTAGGGTTTAACTAGTTAACCAAACAAGAGAGCCGAAGCAGAGTTACATATAACAAGGGGAATGAACTTGGGGGCTATAGTAGCCAAGAGGTAGACAGAAAGCAATTAACTCGAAGAGAATAACCCGTGAAGAGTACTGGGATTAGTAAACGTCCCATCCCTTGGGCTGAGTCTGAAGTGAACTTTTTTTGAGTTAAGGGAAGGCTTGGAGGAAAAGCCAAGTCTTAAGTTGGCTTTGATATCTAATCTCCTGATATCTCCTGATATCTAATCTCCTGGAAAAAATATGGGTCGAAGAAAATTCCTGGGAGCCAGCCTCCAACCTCCAAGCTCCCCAGCTTGTACACATGTTCTACAGGAGATTCCCCAGGAAGCCCAAGCCTAGAAGACTAGGAGGGGGTTTTGTGTGTGTGTGTGTGGGGGGGGGGGGGAGGTACTGTTACACTCAGCAGCTTCTGGGACGACCCTACAAGCTGCCTCACTCACCCTGCATGCTGCCGACTCACTCTGACTCTGGGGCTCTCCTCTTCATGGCAGGGCTGCCGCCGCCGCTCTCCTCTCCATGCTGCCATGCCTAACCCATAGGCACGTGCATGTGCAGGTTTGTGCATTAAGTAGACCCAGTGGCAGGAAGGCACCTTTGCGGTGCATTCTAATGATGTCTGTGGGCCTCCTATTTAAGCCCCACTGGCCCTGCACTACCTTACCTCAGCAAAGGGTCTCCTGCGTCTACAGTGGGTGTTATTCCTAAGTCTTGGTTTCTGCTTGTTCCTGCTTCCTATCTGTTATCCTGGTTGCTGGCTCCTGTCTTGCCTGGTCCAGCCTTGCCTTGTTCAGCTGTGCTTTGTCCTGTCTGTCTCATCCAGTATCTTCTGTGCATTTTCATCCAACCTTGTCCCGATTTCCAGATTCTGACCTCTTGCCTGGATTTAACCATGTTTGCCTTCCACCTGGGCCTGATCTGTCGCCTGGACTTGATTACGCTTGTCTGCTGCCTGTCCTGACCCTGACGTGCCCTCGGACTCTTGTTTATGTGACTGCCCTAGAGACCCATCTAAGCTTTGCCGACTGCCAGAACCCAAAGGCTCAACCTGCGGGGCTGGTATAGGTGAAGCTCCAACCTGTCTTGCTACAGGGCGAATTCACCTGCTTTCGGCGTAGGCCTCGTAGATTCGCCTACAAAGCAGCGTCAACTGCACCACAGCAACAAGGGCTCATTCCCTCGCCACCCCTCACAATGTCTAAGGTTCTGCAGATTCAAACATCCATCCAAATGAGTGATTAAATATGGAATGTGTTACATTTTTATTTAACCCTCTCAACTCTCATTATTTCTCTGTGATAAAAATCCACTTAGTTCTGCTAAGGCTTCTTGAGATGCTTTGTATTTATTCCCACAAATCTTGCTCTCTGATCCTTTTGTAATCATCTAGTTTATGCCTTTCTCTCGGGACATTTGAGGATTGCCTCCCTTTTTCTTGGTGGACTGAATTTAGCGATAACAATAATTATTGTGATTTATTTTTTCTTTTTTGGCTAACTTTGTTTATTTGTATTTGCTTCTTGTGATTATGTGAAAATTAATAAATATGAAGCATATAAAACAAAGAATATTCCTCTCAGACTGTCAGAAAAGTCCTTCTCCTGTATTCCAGTCACTTACTGGCTGCAGAGTCCAGCTTGAGACGGGAAGTTTCACCCTCCCAGGGCACAGCAGAATCCCTCCCTCAGAACTCCTCTCTGTGACTCACGGCTCCACCCTATCGCTTCCTGAACTGCCCATGGAACATGTTCTCTTTGGACCTACACAACTTTACAGAATAAGCTGTAAAATAAAGTCATTGCTGTGAATAAAACAGTTTTTTGCCTGCAGAAATGGCATATTGCAAAATGACTTGCCCGATATGCATGCAGGTGAATTTACCCACACTTGGGAGAGGGATTCTGGGGGGGCGGGGTCTGGCTGGGGTTTCATTTGAGTGAGCGGTAGCGACGGACAATAGTTGGAAAGAAAGAAATTCACGCTCATACTTTTCTGTTTATAAACGTATGCGTGTAAATTCCTCAGCCAAGCTAGCCACGCAGATTTGCAGGCGTCTCCTAGGGTAACGTACTGTTTGAATATTGGTGTTATTTCTGCGAGCCGTCACAAATTCACCCTGGTGAACACACAGCAACACTTTTTGAAGTGAAATACTTGTTCAAACAAGAGACGAGTGGGAAGACTCCTTTTGTACATCCTGCAGCAAAGCTTCTAGAGTTCACCAAGGCGAGGGCTGGAAAACCTTCATCACCTGAGCTCCGGAGCAGCCATAATGGAAAGAAGCTACGTTTGCAGCTAGAACAGGTCCAAAATTAACAGAAGAGATTTCAGTAGAATAAGCCACATTGCCAAGGCAGGAACATGATTGGGGTAGGCACCCTGGGGAGGAGGGGGAGAGGGAGTAATTTACCACATTGTTTGATCACATTCTCCGTATGGTTAAAAGAAAAAAGGACAAATCTCCGAGGAGACGTTGAACAGCTATCCCATTGTGCATCAAATTTAACCATGAAAAGCCCAAATCATCGCCCTGTAAGGCAGGCAGGCCGGTGATTCCAGCCCACATATGAGAGAAAACGTTCTTGGTCGCGCCATAGATAACTAGAGATCCACAGTATGAATCTCAGCAAAGCACAGGGAAAGTATCTGTCCTGTCCCCAATGTTTCACCTTCTCCACTACACCAAAAGTGAGAAATGGTCTGATCCCACCTGCTCTGAAATTCAACATCTGTTCTAATTAACTTTAGTAAAATTAATCAGGCTCTGCACAAACTTTCCCCACCAGTAAAATGTAGCAGAATCCAGTGCAAACCACCATGCTGTGCAATTCCCCACGTGCCTGCAGATTATCAAATCGGTATTCACTAATCTTTACTCAGCCTGTCTTTGAAAGCTGGATGCCTGAATGTGTGTGCCAGAAGGGATAGAAAGAGGGCTGACTTGGGATTCTAGGAAGACTCGGTTTCTGGTGGGCGGCTTTAGGAGATGATTGTAGAGCGCTCAACAGTGGTAGAATGACCCCCCCAATGACAGAGGAATGAAAACCTGTGTTTTATATGACATTCTTCCTAATGTTTCCTTCCGATAGAGGGTTATTTTCAAAAGGACTTCTGCAGATAAAACCGTTTAATGTGCAGAAATGACCTTTAACAATATCGTCCACCTGCTAATGCAGATAACCATCTGTACCTAAGTCTACCTGGACTGAAGAGAGGAATTCTTGGGGGCAGAGCTGGGCAGGGAGTTGGATCTGTGCATACTTTTGCAGTTTAAAAAGCATGCACATAAACTGAGCAGGTGTTACTTGTGTGGGTAGCTCTGATGGGATAATTTTCAAAGTGGATTTATGCATGCAAGTCTGCTTTGAAGATTGGTGTGATTTATGTGCATATTTGTTCCATGATGTGGTAGTACAGACACATAACAGCGACTGAGGCAGGAGAATATTCATTAGTTCTGGAGACTTCCAGCATTCCGGCTTAGAATGTAGTATATGAATATCCCCTGAGCTGACTCACACATCTTTTTTGCATTTTAAGAAAAACTGACCCGGGTTGAGTATTGGGAACTATATGGTCATTTACATAAGTCAGGAATACCGAAGAATGGAGGCCCTGTCTCATGTTGGTTGCACGAATAAGTCTCCTCTGACAGATCTACGATTCCAGACAGAATTTTCCCATGCCATGATCTCAAAATAGCTGAGTTCTGCAGTATTTATAGCAGCAAGCGGCTCTTAATGGGCCAATTTGTTTTAATTTCCACTCCTTTTGTGTTTAACTTGCTTTTCACTGGTGGCTTTATTGAGGGGGTGTGTTTGGGGGGTACTCAGGGTGTAAAATGTACAGGGCGTGCAGCTGATTTACATCTTTACTGTTCTCTAACTGATTTTCTGCAAGGCAGCGAGAGAGAGAACAGGTTTTCTGTAAGTAGCTGGGACAAAGAGAACAAGGCAGGCAGTATGCCAAGCGCAGGGCGCCTGCCAAAGCACATATCATTAGCATGGGCCAGCTAGAAGCAGGGGAATGAGAAACACATGTTGGAGAGCAGGGGTTAGGAGTGAGGGACTATGGGTCAGTGACAGCATGGCAGTGCCAAACGTCATTCTGAGTGTCCTCATTTCTCAGGCTTCTTGACATGCTATTAACATATTTGCTGATGGGAGCTGAAGGAGCAGTGGGTGGGGGAGGGGAGCATGCATATAACATTTTGACTTTTTACAAACTTTGCAGTTATGGGAACGTGAGAACCTCGTTTTCCGTGATGCCACAGCCTGCCTCAAAAATAGTGCAGCCTTGCGCTGGAATGCTGATTTGGTTATGAAGAAAGAAAGGGGAGGGTTGTGTTGCTAAGTACTTCTGGCTGTACTTTCTTAAATATAATTAGATGCGCCTCATTACCTCGCACTGAAGGCCTTTTGTGCATTTTTATTCCAAGCTCTATTTCATGAGGCCACAAGTTGAAGCATCAGTTCTCCTTTTATCATGGGACCTGTTATATTAAAACAACTTTCTCATCTCTTCACACTCCAGAAAAGCATTTGGGCATCTGAATTTTTATATGCTGGCGTCACCTCCAGCTCTTCAGGTAATACAGTGAGTTAAAGGCTTCTTGGAGAAACTTCTCTCTCTCTCTCACACACACACACACCCCCACCCCCCACCTCTCTATGTGCCATGCAGTCTGACCCTCTCTGCCACACTGAGGCCTGAACAGATAAATGGATCTACAGTGACATCAAGAAAACAAGTGAGGTAGGATAGACTTGGATAAGGATTTCTACTCAAATACAGCTGCTTCTCCACTTCCAGTCAAACAGCTGCTTTCGGCCGGTGCAGCCTGGAGGAAAGAACCGCCACACAACAGCTTCTGTGTACAACAGCACTGCAGTGGCAAGAACAGGTTCTGAGAATTTTTTAGTTGTTTGCTTGGACCGGAGTGAACTCCAGATGGGGCTGCAGGCTCTGTCAGCTTTTCGAAAGGCGGATCCCATTGACCTCGGGTTCCAGCCAATAACATAAAGACAAGCCAGTTACAGAAAGCTTAGGATCCCCCTGTTTAACTTTGTCAAAATGTAAAGCTGCTCAGAGTTTTCTTATAATCCTTTCTACACTTGTGTGTTGTCTGGGAGGGAGTATTCAGTGGTGATTTGCTTCTGATATTTCAGCTGGTATCTTCTGCATCACTAAACTGAAATCACACACACACACAACTTGTGGTGAAGAAGTATGCAGAAGTTATTCACGCTAACTCGCCTTAAACTTTTTATTTTTTTTCTAAACAAGACAGATAACTTTGGATTGACTTATGGGCCCCTGGTCAAAAACGGGGGGCAAAAGTGATAAAGGGGATGGAAAAGACTAAACAGACTAGAACTCTTTATCTTGGAGAAGATAGGACCGAGATGGGATGCAGAGAGGAGGAGCTTTGCCCTTGCTTGTCGCCATTCCAAATCCATTGAAATCTATAAAATCATGAGTGGGGTGGAATGGGTAAATAGGGAACGGTTATTTACCCTTTTTAAACAACACTAGGACTAGAGGACCTCCATGAAACTAGCAATCAGCAGATTTAAAACAAATCATAGGGAGTATTTTTTTCATTCGGCGCCCAATCAAGCTATGGAATCTGTTGTCGGAAGATGTGGTCAAGGCAACTAACTGTTGGGCCGATACAGTAAAGTGTGCTCCGGCGGAGGGCACTGTTAGCCTGCGTTTGGGCATTTTCGACGTGTCATTTTTACCCTTATACAGTAAGGGGTAAAAGCGCGTAGAAAACGCGCAGCCAACGCCCCCCGAAACTAATAGCGCCCGCAATATGCAAATGCATGTTGATGGGCCTATTAGTTATTCCTGCGTGATTCAGAAAGTAAAATGTGCAGGCAAGCCACACATTTTACTCTCAGAAATTAACGCCTGCCAAAGGAAGGCGTTAATTTCGGTCGGCCTCGGGGAAGTGTACAGAAAAGCAGAAAAAACTGCTTTTCTGTACACCCTCCGACTTAATATCATAGCGATATGATATGAGGCCCCAAAAATACAAAAATAAAATAAAATAAAAAAAATTTTAAAATATCTCCGCAGCCTGCGGGTTGGAAGATGGATGCTCAATTATGCCGGCGTCCGTTTTCCGAACCCGTGGCTGTCAGCAGGTTCTAGAACCGATGCCGGTAAAATTGAGCATCGGCTGTCAAACCCGCTGACAGCCGCCGCTTCTGTCAAAAAGGAGGCTCTAGGGACGCGCTAGTGTCCTTAGTGCCTCCTTTTACCGCGGGCCCTCATTTACATAAATTTATTTACTCGATTGC